>NC_052154.1:136091511-136412636 GCF_902713615.1 Scyliorhinus canicula
CGCCCAGGTTGTCGACACAATGGTGCAGACCATGGGGAACCTCGAGGCCTGGCAGAGCCACATGATGCAGGGCAGCCGGGGCTCGAACCAGATGCCCCTCCATCCCAAGGTGAGCCCCGGGGCCCTAGGGCTACAATCGGAAAGAGGGGGTGCTGAGTGCCTGTGGTGAATGTAATATATATATATGTTAATTCACACTGTCTTTGTAAGCGCAGTAGCGCTATCCTACCACTAGGGGAGTAGCTCTGGGAGTACTCAGGAACTTGCACTGGGCTCCGCCCTTGGCTCCTCCCACGACTTCTTGCCCCTAGTGCTGCTGTATAAATACCCTTGTCCAGAGTCAGCCTGAGTTCACTAAGAGTTCATCAACGGGTAACAGGCTGGCTCTGAAGTAAGTCGATTAAAGCCTAGATTCATATCGGAAACATGTGTCTGGTGAATTGATGGTTCCATCAGTGCCAATCCGGACCTGTCCCATGGAGTGGCGATGGTGTCCACCAGCCCCACTGAATTCCACCCCTCTGATGAAGCCGCATCGCGAAGTCAGCACACAGGACAGGGCAGTACGGCTGTGCATGTGCCGCCGGCAAGTGCACTGGGGCCCCCCGGTCTCAAGAGTCCCCAGAAAACACCCGTCAGGGGCATCGAAGGCAACGAGACAGGATAAGCAGATGTGCATCCTGGGGAAACACCTAGACGTAGTGGTAGAGCTAGGAAGGGGAAGCACATCAAGGGTCACTGAGGGCACCGGGATGGGGGAGGGGGGGGGGGGGGGGGGCTAGGTAGGGGTGAGGAGGGGGAATTTGTATGGCACATTAAACACCCTTGTGCACAATCACTATGATGCCTATGTCACTTTCTTCCGCAATGCGGCCGACCTCCGAACCCTTGACCCATCTCTCCAGACATCCCCTCAGTCCCCGGGCACACTATGTGCAGTTGATAGGTGTGAGCGAGCACTCAGCAGATAGGCAGGGGTCAGATTATGGCATAGGTTGCGGAGCACCGGCACTCAGCTCGCTGTGGGTTATCATCATCGTCCTGCCCTCGACAGTGACCCGCTGACGGTGCCGACACAATCCCAGCACCCTGGAGTGATGTGACACGTACCCTGGGAGGTTGGAAAATGGGAGCGGAGGGGGTGATGGACCAGGCCAAGTCCTAAGTGAATCGGGCGAGTATGAGGGCCGCCATAGCCCTCCAGGCTTGCCGGACCCTCGCCGCAACCGCCAGCTGGTCCTCATTATTCTCGTCCTCCTCCTCGGGGGTGGCCACAGGCTCCACATCACCAACCTCCAGCTCATCACCCCGCTGATGTGCGAGGTTGTGGATGGCACAGCAGATCACCACAAAGTGGGCGACCCTCTGGGTGGTGAACTGGAGTGCACCACCGGAGTGGTCGAGGCATCGGAACCGCATCTTGAGGAGTCCAACGCACTGCTCGATCACAACCATGTGCCCACACGGGCCTCATTGTATCGGGTCTGCACTACGGTCATCAGCCTTCGTACTGGTGTCTTTAGCCAGGTGTGCAGCAGTTCCCTTATCCCCAAGAGCCAGCTGCCCATCCTGGGATGCTTCTCGAAGATGTCGTGGATGACCAGGATGTAGCTTTTGTGCATACTCCCTGGGAAGTGAGCACACACGTGCATTATCTCCATTTGGTGACTGCACGTGAGCTGTATGTTGAGGGATTGGAACCCCTTTTGGTTAATATAAGGCACCCTACATGGACGGTGAGCGCAGGGCAATATGCATGGCATCTATGACCCCCTGGACCTGGGGCATCCGGCAATGGCGGAGATAACTGCTGCCCGGGCATCCTGTTGGGCTTGGTTCATGTCAAAGATGATTTAGTTTTCCACTAGGGCATACAAGGCATCCGTGACCTATCAGATGCACCTGTGAGCTGTGGCCTGTGAGATACCACACAAGTCCCCACTCAAAACCTAGAATGATCACGAGGCCTAAAAGTTCAATGAGGTGGTGGCCTTATTGGCCACAGAGAGCTGGTGTCCTCCTCTTTAATGTGATGCCAAGTCCGCGACGACATGGCACAAGTGCCGCACTGTCTACTTGTTGAGGCGGAGCCTCCTGTGGCATGCCCTGACCGTCATCTGCTCAACGACCGGTGACGTCAGTAAATCCTGGGCCATTGTGGGACACCCCTTCTGGGCCCCTACCTGGCCTGAGGGGTGGATGGGTCCTCAGGGTGTGGGGTGGGGTCTGGCGCATGGGCCACTGCCTCGAGCATCTGCAGACGCTGCTGCTGCCATCTCCGGCGTCAGGCCGCCCGGCCTAGCAACAGCACCATTAGGGCAATGTCTGCGTCTAATATCCCTGCCATAGCATTCATCATCTGTAAGACATTGGGAGAGAGTGTTCGACTGACAAAACAGTGGTGGCTTCCACCCTGGACCCTCCATTCCCCCACTGATCCCTTCCCCCACCCAGAATGCCCTGCACAGGCACTCCGGCCACTGCAGGCCCCCCCATCGGACCCCAGATCCTGTACCCCGGACACCCGCTCGTAACATCACCTGGACCTGGCATTGGTCCCCTCCCCATGGCACTCACTCACGTGTCCCTGGAGCTGTGTCCCAACCCCAGGGGATTGGATGTTGGCTGCTGCGAGTGTGGTGTTCCCTCCTGCAGTGTTAAGGCACAGTGTCCAGGCATCACAGTTTGATTGGGATTCTAGGCAATGACTCTCACATGCAACATGGTCCGCCTACCCACCCTAATCCACTTGGGTTATGTAAAGTGTTCACTTAACCACAATTGCCAATTGCCTCTTCGCAATAGCCTTCAGCCGCTCGGCCAGAGGCCTTGCCAGTTGATGGGGGTTATGGGTGGTAATT
The DNA here is from genome assembly GCF_902713615.1 of Scyliorhinus canicula. Classification (NCBI taxonomy): domain Eukaryota; kingdom Metazoa; phylum Chordata; class Chondrichthyes; order Carcharhiniformes; family Scyliorhinidae; genus Scyliorhinus; species Scyliorhinus canicula. The sequence continues at coordinate 136,094,373 of NC_052154.1, forward strand.
GGGATAGACGGGCAGGGATAAGGGTTGCTCCTGGAATGGGTACAGATGATCCAAGGATTGGCATGGTGGTACCGTGAGGGGTTGCCCCCCTGGCATTTCTCCCCCACCTTCCCAAGGCTGCCCGCCCCTGCGGAGGGTTCCCCCCCCCCCAACCCAGCCGAGGGTCCCCAACTCCCTGCCGAGCACAGGACCAGCCAGCCCAGCACTCTTCGGCTCTTTGCCTGTGAGCAAAGCTGGCTGCTCACCTACTCGGCTCCCCACAGAAGCCCTTCCGCCAGGTTCACATTTTTCAGAAGGACTACTAATCGGCGTCAGCGTGGGCACCTGCTGGGGAGGCCGATGAATGACTCTCGTTAATTGTATGGAAATTGCGCTTAAGCGGTGAGAATTGGTTTCTTGCCACTCGACGGCGAGATCCCGATTTTGTCTACAGAAGCGGGCCGGTTGCATCGCAAACTGTTTGACGCCTGGTACGGTGCTCGATTTTGACCTCTCCCGCTCTTCACCAGCCTTGTTTCGCTTGAGCGACAGCATAACGAGGCAAGCGAATCTCGCCCCATATGTTGGGTAGTTAGCACTGAACAAGAATATGGCCTCAGAATCAATTCTTGCACTGGACATATGTAAAAGGCCTGCAGCAACGTAAAGGTGAGATTATATTTTATATAAGTGGCTGCTGTGTCTGATAGCGGTAGGACCCTAGAAACCCACTTGAAACAGTACAGTACTGCCGCCTTGAAGATTTAAATCAATGGAACTCTCAAACTGACTAAGAGCTGTTGACTGCTCCTTTACAAACCTTCCAATCCCTTAAGGAGCAATGTTTCCATGTTTGGCTAGCTGTTTTTTCTTTCCAGGCAGTCACCCAGATGAAACCAAGAACGTGGCCTGAGAGAAACTGGCTATCATGCCAGTGTCATCTGCAGGTCGTTTAATTGTACCAAGCTTTCTGAGGTTGCTCTCATGTGCGAGGTCCGAATGGAAATAGACAGACCAATATTTTGACTTCTCAGCGCTCTGGGAGTTGGCGAACTATAGGAGGAACGGCCTCAAGGACTTGTAATTTGTGTCAGGTTAAAAAAATTAGCACTATGCATCATAGAATCGAAACAGTGCAGAAGGAGGTCATTTGGCCCATCGAGTCTGCACCGACCCTCTGTAACAGCACCCTACCTAGACCCACACCCCCACCCTGTCCCCATAAACCAGTAACTCTTCTGGACACTAAAGGACAATTTAGCATGGCCAATCCACCTAACCTACACATCTTTAGACCGTGGGAAGAAACCAGAGCATCTGGAGGAAACCCACGCAGAAACAGGGAGAGCGTACTAGCATCATACAGGCAGTGACCGAAGGCTGGAATTGAACCCGGGTCCCTGGTGCTGGGAGGCAGCAGTGTTAACCACTGTGCCACCCACAAGATTTTAATATATATACAAGTTACTTGACTAATTTTATATCCTTGTCATAGGAAAGCTACTTAAATGTTGCAAAAAATGTTGCTGCCATTTAATTATAGTTGCTTCTTGTAACATGAGGGACAAAGTAAAGAACCTGGATGGTTTTGCACAAGCAAGGGAAGTATTCAATCCTTTCCATAAATTGACATTTTTCTTGCTTCACTGGTGCTGCTTACAAATTACAGCAATTTTGTGCGCGCTTCATACCACAGCCAATATTGTCTCTCCTCCCTTGACAGTAATATTGTGTTTCTTATTCTGACAGCACAACAGCAATATTAATTAAAATATTCAACATAATTACCAGAGTTCTGATATACACAATAAAATTCTTCGAATGTGTATCTTCCTTGTTGACTGGGAACCTCAACCGTTTATTTAGTTCACATTGTTGACGTGCCAGCAACTGTGTTTGCGGAGCATTTGACAATGCATGTTATTGCACTATTTCAGCAAATAGAAATCAGCCATCTATCAATACATTGAGACAAGATGGGCAAGCTGGGTGTAGGACTTTGATCTAAAATGTTGTGGTGGATCATTTATAGTTGATGCTCCCATCAATTCACTTGAGACAAGAGTAGAAGTAAACCGTGGCTTTAATCAACTTAGAACAGTGCCTGCCTGCGACTGATCCAATACTGAGAACCGCCTACAAGTCGACTGCTCTTTATACCTCCCTTCAAGGGGAAGAGCCATGGGTGGAGCCCATACCTGCCCCAACATGTTCCCCTATAGATGATGCCATACAATGGCCCATAGGAGAAGCCCACAAGGGCAACAGCATAGCACAGATACAAATACAAAGGCAACACCGCACAGATACAAATACAATGGTGGATTATTGGCATAATACATTCACCACATTCACCCCCTGTTAAATAAATGAAGTGTGGCGGGGGTGATGGGTTCATACGTTTAGCCGGTCCGGCGCACAGATTGTGCAATGTGATCGCCGAAGCTCTGGCGTTGTTGCTGGCCGGGTGTCAAACTCATCCGTGCTGGCATCGGTAGTGAGGGCGCCGGTGCGGGTACAGACGTGGACTCCGGGAGCATCTCTTCTGGAGTTTCACTCCTGTGGATCGGTGAAGGGGGGATGACGGGCGGGAAGGAGCGTGGGAGCCATATAGGGGCCGGGGCGCTGGTCATGGTAGGTTGGGCGGGATATGGTGGAGGGGCAGTGGTGGTGGAACCGGCGGGCGCCAGGTCCCGGAGGGAGACTGTATCCTGTCGGGCATCGGGGTGTTCAATATAAGCGTACTGGGGGCTGGAGTGTAGGAGCTGGACGCTCTCTACCAGAGGATCGGACTTATGGCTCCTGGCGTGCTTTCGGAGTATGACTGGGCCCGGTATCTTCAGCCAGGATGGAAGCGAGGCCCCTGAGGTGGATCTTCTAGGGAAAACAAATAGGCGGTCATGAGGGGTCTCGTTTGTGGCCGTGCAAAGTAGGGACCTAATAGAGTGGAGCGCACGGGGAGGACCTCCTGCCAGTGGGAAACTAGGAGATTCCTGGACCTCTTCCAGACCTTCGCTTTCTCCCTCTCCACCTGCCCGTTACCCCTGGGGTTATAACTGGTAGACCTGCTCGAGGCGATGCCCTTACTGAGCAGGTACTGATGCAGTTCGTCGCTCATGAACGACAAGCCCCGGTCACTGTGGACATAATTGGGGAAACCAAACAGGGTGATGACACTATGTAGGGCTTTAATGACGGTGGACTTGGTCATGTCGGGGCAAGGGATTGCAAAGGGGAAGCGGGAGAACTCAATAATATTGAGGAATATGTATTGCGGTTATTAGGGGGGGGGGGGGCCTTTGAAATCAACACTGAGGCGCTCAAAGGGCCGGGATGCCTTTACCAGGTGGGCCTTATCTGGTCGATAGAAGTGCGGTTTATACTCCGCACAGATCTGACGGTCCCTGGTCATGGCTCTGACCTCCTTGGTGGAGTAGGGCAGGTTGCGGGCCTTGATATAGTGGATAAGCCGGGTGACCCCCGGGTGGCAGAGGTCATCATGGATAGCCCGTAGTCAGTCACCTTGCGCGCTGGCGCATGTGCCGCGGGACAGGGCATCGGGGGGCTTGTTGAGCTTCCCAGGATGATATACTATATCATAATTATAGGTGGAGAGTTCGATTCTCCACCTCAAGATCTTATCTTTCTTGATTTTGCCCCACTGCGTATTGTCGAACATGAAGGCTACCGATTGTTGGTCGGTGATGAGGGTAAACCTCTTATCAGCGACGTAGTGCCTCCAGTGCCGTGCGGCTTCCACGATGGCTTGGGCCTCCTTCACAACTGAGGAGTGCCGAATTTCGGAGGTGGTGAAGGTGCGCAAAACAAACGCTACCGGTCTGCCTGCTTGATTGAAGGTAGCGGCGAGAGCGACCTCTGATGCATCGCTCTCCACCTCAAAGGGGACGGGCTCGTCCACCGCGCACATCGTGGCTTTGGCGATGTCCGCCTTGATGCAGCTGAAGGCCTGGCGGGCCTCAGTTGCCAGTGGGAAGATGGTGGCCTTGATTAGTGGGCGGGCTTTGTCCGCATAGTTGGGGACCCACTGGGCATAATATGAAAAGAACCCGAGGCACCTCTTCAGGGCCTTGGGGTAGTGGGGGAGGGAAAGTTGCAGGAGGGGTCGCATAGGGTCAGGGTCGGGACCGAGAAGCCCGTTATCCACGACGTAGCCGAGGATGGCTCGTCTGGTTGTGCGGAAAACACATTTCTCTTTGTTGTACGTGAGGTTTAGGGTTTGGGCGGTTGGAGAAATCTGTGGAGGTTGGCGTTGTGGTCCTGCTGATCATGGGCGCAGATGGTGACATTGTCCAAGTACGGAAATGTGGCCCGCAGCCCGTACTGGTCCACCATTCGGTCCAGTGTTCTCTGGAACACCGAAACCCAGTTCGTGATGCCAAAGGGGACCCGGAGGAAATGGAAAAGGCGGCCGTCTGCCTCAAAAGCCGTGTAGTGGTGGTCCTCCGGGCGGATTGGGAGCTGGTGGTATGCAGGCTTCAGATCCACCGTGGAGAACCCCCAGTAGTATACGATCTCATTTACCATATCTGCAATCCGGGGAAGGGGGTACGCATCGAGTTGTGTACCGGTTTATGGTTTGGCTGTAATCTTCAACCATCCAGTTCTTTTCCCCGGTCTTGACGACCACCACCTGAGCTCTCCAGGGTCTATTGCTGGCCTCGATGACTCCCTCCCACAAGAGTCGCTGGATCTCGGACCTGATAAAAGTCCTGTCCTGTATGCTATACCGCCTGGTTCTGGTGGCGACTTGTTTGCAGTCAGCGGTGAGGTTTGCGAAGAGTGGGGGAGGGTCGACTTTTAGGGTCGCGAGGCTGCATATGGTGAGTGGGGGTAGGGGCCCCCCGAACTTCAGGGTTAGGCTCCTGAGGTTGCATTGGAAATCTAGTCCCAATAGGAGAGGAGCGCAGAGGTCTGGGAGCACATATAATTTAAAATTGGCGTGCTGGGCGCCCTGCTAAGGTTGCAGTAGTGCACCCTCGGATTTGCACCGAGTGCGACCCAGAGGCGAGGGAGATGGTTTGGTGCGCCGGGAAAAGTGTGAGCGAGCAACGTCTTACCATGTCCGGGTGAATGAAGCTCTCTGTGCTCCCGGAGTCGAAAAGGCAAGGCGTCTTGTGCCTGTTTACCCGGACGGTCATCATAGAACTCCGGAGGTGCTTGGGTCGCGACTGGTCCAGGGTGACCGCGCTGAGTTGCGGGTAGCCGCGTGGTCAGAGGTCCTGGGGTGGCTCCGCTATGGCTGCCCTTGTTGATCATACGCGTCGAACGGCGTAGCAGATGGCGGCCAAGATGGCGACCCCTGTTGGTAGAGCGTGGTGGGCGGTGAGGAAGGTGGCATCCAAGATGGCGGCCCACATGGGTCACATGTGGCCGGCCGCGTGGGGGAGGTTGGCCAAGATGGCGGCCCCCATGAGTCGCACGTTCTGTGAGGGCTAGAAGATGGCTGCCCCCATGGATAGCACGAGGCTGATGACGCGCCTGCAGGACGCGGAGTCGACAGACACGCTACCACACTGCGGGGTCTGCGGGCCTGTGAGTCTGAGGATCGGGCCTGTGAGTTAGAGTTCTTGGGCCTGGCTAGGCAAACTTTGGCGAAATGTCCTTTTCTCCCGCAGCTGCTGCAGTTCGCATTGCGGGCCGGGCAGTGCTGCCGGGGGTGTTGGGACTGGCCACAGAAATAGCAGGGTAGACCCACATGATGGGCGGGCGGCCGCGCAGCACAGGCCTGGGGTAGTCTTTGGTCGGGGGTCCACGAGGGGGTCGTGTGGTCAGCCGGGAACGCGTTAAGGCTCTGGAACGCTACTTCCAGAGAGGAGACTATCTTTACCATCTGATCCAGGTACAGGGCCCCCTTTATGAGTAGGCGCTGTCTCATGTAGTTGGACTGGACTCCTGCCACGTAGGCATCGCAGACGACGAGTTCCATATGTTGAGTGGCCGTAACAGCCTGGTAGTTCCAGCTGCGTGCGAGGACTTTGAGGTCGCGTAGGTAGTCTTCTAGTGATTTCCCTGGACGCTGGCGGCGAGTGGTGAGGATGTGTCACACGTAGACCTCGTTCATGGGCCGTACGTGCATCGCGAGGGCGTCTGCGTAGGAGGAGGCCTCGTCGAGTTGAACAGAGATTCGATGGCTCACCCATGCGTAGAGGAGGTTCAGCTTCTGTTTGTCGGTGACGGAAGCCGTGGGGAAGGCTGCGAGATAGGTCTTGAAGCAGCGGAGCCAGTGCGAAAAAATGTATTTCGCCTCCGCGGCCTGCGGAAGGAGTTCCAGTCGGTCAGGTTTGAGGGCCGATTCTATAGTTGCATTTAAGTTGATTAAATTGATGCGACCATCAATTCACTCAAGACAAGAGCAAAACATAGCCTCAAAATAAGGGGAAGTAGATTTAGTACTGAGTTTAGGAGGAACTTCTTCACCCAAAGGGTTGTGAATCTATGGAATTCCTTGCCCAGTGAAGCAGTTGAGGCTCCTTCATTACATGTTTTTAAGGTAAAGATAGATCGTTTTTTGAAGAATAAAGGGATTAAGGGTTATGGTGTTCGGGCCGGAAAGTGGAACTGAGTCCACAAAAGATCAGCCATGATCTCATTGAATGGCGGAGCAGGCTCGAAGGGCCAGATGGCCTACTCCTGCTCCTAGTTCTTATGTTCTTATGTAAGTAAACCATGGCTTTAATCAACTTAGAACAGTGCCTGCCTGCGACTGATCCAATACTGAGAACCGCCTACAGATCGACTGCTCTTTGTACTTCCCTTCAAGGGGAGGTGCCATGCACAGAGCCCATACACGCCCCAACATGTTCCACTATGGATAATGCCATACAATGGCCCATAGGAGGAGCCCACAAGGGCAACAGCATAGCACAGATACAAATACAATGGCAACAGCACAGATACAAGTACAATGGTGGATTATTGGCATAATACATTCACTACAATAGTGCCAGAGTAAAACATCTGCAGTTGACTTATGGTCGCTTTGTTCCTTAAATCAAGCTGGAAGGGCTCTCACTCAAATTCAGATTTTTTTGTTGTTGGAAGAATAGGTCAATTTTCAGGTGAAATATCAGATGCTGTTTAAGATGAAACGATTTTTTAAAAAAATGTGTTCATCTGCAATGCTTAGATTTCTTGCTTGCCCAAAACAATGTTTGCTCGAGGACTTTTGACTTTTTCTATTAATGGATGCGAAAGAAGTATTTGGAAACTAGAGAGGTAAAATTCTATATTTTGGCTGGCCATATCATATCCTCGCAGACATGGCCTGCAATGTTACATTCATCAAAGGTCTGCTGTGAAAGTTGGAACTGGAGCCGAATCTTTACACATATTAGGAGTTTTTATTTAGAGATACACATTGCAAACATGCACCTTCTAACCCAAAACAGGTGTGTCTGCTCCCATTGGAGCATAAAGGAAACCCTAGGTAATGCACAACACCTGCACAGAATTAAATATTCAATTACTATACAATTAACATACAGTATCTGCACGTGTTTCATATAAGTAGCTGAAAGAGGTCTGTCAATGGAAATAAATTAAGTCACAAAGGACAATATTCCCTCAATATGTCAAAACAATATCTCTGAACAAGCAGTTTTCAGCATTTACAAATTGACTGAAGGTGAATTGCCAATCATGTTTATCCCACTCTCCAGCAGTCTACATCGTCAACTATTATCATTAAATTATAGGTCCAACTGTCAATTACAATGAAAACTGATAATTATCTCGTTATCATTGATCTATTGCAAAAAGAATTCTTGTCCTTGTTGCCAGAGAATGAGAAGAAAACCATGACCTCAGCTATTATCATGGAATTTACAGTGCTGAAGGAGGCTATTCGGCCCATCGAGTCTGCACCGGCTTTGGAAAGAGCACCCTAGCTCCACCCTATCCCCATAACCCAGTAACCCCACCTAACACTAAGGGCAATTTGGACCCTAAAGGCAATTTAGCATGGCCAATCCACCTAACCTGCACATCTTTGGACTGTGGGAGGAAACCGGAGCACCCGGAGGAAACCCACGCAGACACAGGGAGAACGTGCAGACTCCACACAGACAGTGACCCAAGCCGAGAATCGAACCTGGGACCCTGGAGCTGTGAAGCATTTGTGCTAACCACTATGCTACCATGCTGCCCCCATTATAGCAGAGTTATGAAGCAAATGGCTGTAACCAAACATTAATGCCATCAATCTACACTCTCCTGTAGTTACAGAGAAACCAGATCAAGTGTTATTACTGGAACCAACTGCGTCGTACATATTTCTATTGCGGAAGAGGTAGTTACTTTATGGTAATAATTAGTGAAAACCTACGGCTATTTATTTTTCCATGATGTTTCACAGGAAGTGAGAACAGAGTAGAGATAGAATCACAAGGGCTGATTTTAACCCTGCCCACATGGCAGAAAGCAACCAGCTATGATTGCCAAGGGGAACTACCTGCCACATCCCTCTCCTGCAGTGTTCCATTTTAAGTTGCTCTTCTGAACAGGTGGGAAGGATATCAGCTAAAAACCTATCGGGACTTTCATCACATATAAGGCCGTTCTGATGACGTCATCAGATTGTTATTGTAGGTTCTCATAACCAAGTGGACCAAATGCTAAAAGTCATAGCCGGAGGAAGCTCCAACAGGTAAGTTTTGTCAGAACTCAGATAGCCAAGTAGTGAAGGAGCCTTGTCTTTATAAACTTAAAAGTTTGTATTTGCAGAGACACAGTACATATCCTGCATCTCCAATCCAACAATGGAAGTTTCAGTCGGTTCTGATATTTATGAATGCAGATGAATCCCACCATCTGATTAGAACTAAACACCCAATTAGAATTAATAAACAAATGACACGTTTTTGATTTTTCCATGTGTGACTTTTAAGAAACTGGTAAAAATTCTCGGCCTCTCCCTTGTGTCCTCCATTCCACCATGACACTCTCTTAAACTCTGTCCCAGCTATTTATGTGACTGCAAGAGACCATTTTTTCAGACCCCAGTAGCAGCTTCCTGTCATCCAACAGTCCACTTATACCAGCAAGTTAGCTGCTGCTTCTCACTGGTTTAGGCAGACATCTGACTGGGGCCTTTCAGGTGTGTAACAATCGCTTAGGCCTTGCCTTGTGGGACTCGGGAAAGCTTTCCTCCTGCCTGGTGATCAATCTCTATGGACTTATTCCCAGACCTAAAGAAATCTAATTGCTGTACGTTTCTGCAATTTTGATCCAATTTGATGGACAGCATCTATAGAAAAGTAAAAACTTGAGAAAACATGGAATAGTTTCTCTCTTAACTCAGTGAATTTATTGAACCATACAAAATGTCTCATATTTGATCCTTGCATCCTATTGTAACTCAGAGATCAAGTGTGGGGATTGCAATTGCTCTCGGTGCCCAGAGCTCCCATTTCTCTTGGACATGGTCTGGGGCTGGTTTAGCACAGGGCTAAAGAGTTGGCTTTTAAAGCAGACCAAGGCAGGCCAGCAGCACGGTTTGATTCCCATACTAGCCTCCCCGAACAGGCGCCGGAATGTGGCGACTAGGGGCTTTTCACAGTAACTTTATTTGAAGCCTACTTGTGACAATAAGCGATTTTCATTTCATTTCATTTTATACACGTATATGTACATTCATGAATAATCATGGTCAGCAGTCAAGCACAATTAATATCTCGTAGGTATGGTACCAAAAGGTAGCTGGCAAGTGTGAAACTGCATCTCAGTAATAACCCAAAATCAGAATTCAGGAAAGAAAATTTCTTAGAAATAGGAACAAGAATTGACCATGTGGCCATTGAGCCTACTCTGCCATTCAGTAAGATCATGGCTGATCTGATTGTGACCTCCTTAACTCCATTCTTCCCTACAACCCTCGCTGCCTTTGTTGATCCTAAATCTGCCTGTCTTAGCATTAAATATATCCAATGACTGCTCTCTTGGGAAGAGAATGCCAAAAGTGAACGACTCCAAATGGGAGCCGCTCATTTTAAATCTTTGCCCCCTAGTTCTAGATTCCCCCACGGGGGGAGCCATCCTCTCACACTCTACCCTGTCAAACCCTGTCTGAATCTTATATGTTTGAAGCTGATCACCTCTCATTCTTCGAAACTGAAATATAGATGCAATCAGTTCTACCTTTCCTCATAACTCAACCGCTTTGTCCCAAGGATCTGCTCAGTGAATCTTTCCAAAACTGCTTCCAATAGAAATAAGGAAGCCACAAGTGTACACAGTATTCCATAGGTGGTCTCAACAATATGCTTTTATACTCTAAAGGGAGTTTATACTCTAACTCCCCTTGCAATAAAAGCAACATTCCATTTGCCTTCCTAATTACATGCTGTACCTGCATGCTAACGTTTTGTGATCCATGTACAAAGATACACTGATTCCTCTGTACTGCAACATTCTGCAGTCTCTTTCCATTTAAACAATATTCTTCTTTTCTGCTCAGCCTGCCAAAGTGGACAAGCTGACATTTTCCCATATTGTACTCGGTCTGCCAAACTTTTGTCCACACACTTAACCTATCTATATCCTTATGCAGACTCTTTGTATACCCTTATGACTTGCTTTCCTAACTATCTTTTCTCATCAACAGATTTGGCTCCAAGACAGTCTCTTCTTCCATCCAAGTCACTGATATAGAATGTAAATAGTTGACGCCCTAGAACGGATCCCCCCAGGCACTCCATTCAGTAATAGTTACCATCCTGAAAATGATTCATTTATCCCTACTCTCCGTTAGTCAATTCTCTCTCCATTCTAATACCCTCAACACCATGAGCTTTTCTGTGTCACCTTACAGAATGCCTTTTGGAAATCTAAATATGCTGCATATACTGTTCCCCCTCTATTTACCCTGCTTGTTACACCTCAAAGAACTCCAATATATTTGTGAACCACATATTCCTTTTCACAAAACAGTGCGGACTCTGCTTGAGTGCAACCTTGCTTCAGCCATGAGAAACCACCTTTCAGGATATACCTTGTCAAGCCTACATGTTTTACATAGCTAAATACACGTACCTCAGGTCTGTAGAATATTGGACAATTTACTCAATCTCTCCTCAATGAGTAGAGATCTCATCCCAGGAATCAATCTACTGAGCCATCAGTGAATGACCTCCAAGGCAAATCTTTAGATAAGGAAATCAAAACCATACACACTACTCTACAAGCATGGTGTCACTGAAACCCTAATGAATAGAAGCAAGACTTAGTTATTCTCATATTCTAACCTCTTTGCTTGCAATACCAGCATGTTAAATATTATCCCTCTACATACCAGTATTTACGATGAGTGATTGAAAACCTTCACAAAATTGTGTTTGGTATATCAAATGATAAGCTACGCGAGAGGTTGCTGCGGGTAGATGATTTGGTATTGGAACAAGCAATAAAGATTTGTCAGGTGAGTGAGTTAGCTGCAACCTAAGGCCATTGAATCTCGCAAGAGGCCCCTCGTGAGACTTGCAGTGCTCGAAACGTCTCGCGAGGTTCAACTGAATCTCTTTTTAAAAAAAAAAACATTTTATTGAAGGCACTTTAAATATATACATAATCACAAAAATACAAAAGCCAACTGTGGCACAGGTAACAAACCCTCCCTCTCCCTGCATCCTCCCCAACAAATATTCCCCACTCATCTCGCTGCCACGGAACACAACACCCCTCACCTCCCCAACATTGGGGAGGCCCCTGGAATGTCCCCTCACCCAGCCCCCGGGTGAATCCAGCAAAGGCATATTTAAATGAGCCTAATGGTTCAATTGTGGGACAGGGAGGACTGCTGGTGGCGGCTATGAAGGAGTAAGTCGCACATTTGGTGGCTCCAGCTAGACTCGGACCTTTGGAACTTCCCCCCGATTTTTTACCGGACTTGAACTGTAAAATTGAAGACAGAGGCAATTGTGTACTGAATTCCCACATCGGTGCATGGAGAGAAGTGCTCATTAAGGCAGAAACAGAAAGACAGAGAAGGCTTGGGCTGAAGCTGCAGCGGGAGACAGCATGGCGGAGGACCGGACCTCTGGTTTGTCGACCCAGCGGTCAACGGAGCAGCTGATGCAAGCTATTCAGGAAGGCTTTGCTAAGCAGAAACGGGACTGCTTGGATCCGATAAAAGAGTAAATTGAGCGGCTGGAGCTTAGATTGGACGCCCAACATTGAGCGATCCAGAAGGTGGAGAAGGCGCTGGCTGAGCAGGAGGAACATCAAACTGCGGTAGAGTGGAGGTGGGGATGCTGAGAGACCAGCAGAGGAAGCTCCTGGAGAAGGTGGAGGACCTAGAGAATAGGTCCCGCCGGCAGAACTTGAGAATCGCTGGGCTCCTGGAGGGGTCCGAAGGAGCAGACGCTGGGGTATACATCGCAGATATGTTTGAGAAGCTGTTGGGGGATGGGGCATTCTCCCGACCCTTGGAGATGGAGAGGCTCACAGAGCACTCGCGAGAAAGCCGCGAACGGGCTCCCCCCCACCCCTCTCCCGAGGGCAATGGCGGTGAGATTCCACAGGTACTTGGATAAGGAGTGCATGCTACAGTGGGCCAAGCAGACACGGAGCTGTAAGTGGGACAATAGTATCCTGCGGGTCTACCAAGGCCTGAGTGTGGAGGTGGCCAGGAGAAGAGCAGGCCTCAACCAGATTAGGTCAATCCTTTTTGAGAATAAGGTGAAGTTCAGACTGTTGTATCTGGCCCGTCTCTGGGTCACTTACGAGGAACAGCACTTTAATTTTGAGTCGCCTGAGGATGCGCTGGACTTCGTGAAAAGGAAAGGACTGGTGGTGGACTGAGAAGCTTTGAACTTTGCTGCAACGTTCATTTTTTTTTTCTTTTTGTTTCTCTGTTCTTTAAAAAAAAGTTTCTCGTTTTTCGTTTTGTGGAAGCTGTTTGTAATGCCTTCTGTATTGATTTGGGACCAGTGGCAGAGCTGAGTGAGTTAAGGTTTTTATTTGCACTGTTGGTGGATGGAGGTGTGCTTGTTTAGATTTTGGTGTTTTTCTGTTGGGCAATTGCGTGGGGATTGTTTGATGTTGGAGTATGTTTGTCTGGGGGGGGACGGGGGGAGGGAACAATAGGTGGAAGACTATCCGACGCTAGAGATGGGCCACCAAGCTAGCTGGGTGGGTTAGCTCACGGAAGCGCAGTGGGGGGAGGGGTGCATATGTTTGTTTTATCAAAGGGGTTGGGTTACAGAGTGTTGTTACTAGGGGGGGGAAATGTTCTGCTGACGAGGGAGGGACTTGGGCCAAGGGACAGAGAGGAGATTGGAGGCGGAAGCTGCCTGGGGGCGGGCTGTTGGAGGTACGGAGCATGGGCTGGAGGCGGGCCCAAAAAAGGAGATGACTGATCGGCGAAGTGGGGGGGGGCAATGAACTCCCCAACTCGGCTGATCACCTGGAATGTTCCGAGGGTTAAATGGGCCGGTCAAGAGGGCACGTGTGTTCGTGCATCTTCAGGGACTGAAGGCAGACGTGGTAATGCTGCAGGAGACTCACCTTAGAGTAACTGACCAGGTTAAACTGAAGAAAGACTTGGTCAGTCAGGTCTTTCACTCGGGAATGGATTCAAAGACTAGAGGGGTCACGATCCTGATCAATAAGCGAGTGATGTTTGAGGCGAGTAGAATAGTTTTGGATGTGGGAGGTCAGGACATTATGGTCAGTGGGAAACTGGAGGGGGTGCAGGTGGTATTAGTAAATGTGTATGAGCCAAATTGGGATGACGTGGAGTTTATAAAGAGGATGCTGGGGAAGATACCGGACTTGGACTTGCACAGGTTGGTCATGGGAAGGGATTTCAACACTGTTATTGACCCTGGGTTGGACCGGTCAAGATCGAAAACAGGCAGGGTGCCAGCAATGGCAAAGGAACTAAAAGAGTTCATGGAGCAGATTGGGGTGGGGGGGGGGGGATCAATTGAGATTTGGCCAGCCGAAGGTGAACTCACACGTGCATAAAGTGTACTCCCGGATCGATTTCTTCATTTTGAGCAGGGCCTTACTGGCAGGGATAGTGCACATGGGGTACTCGGCAATCACAATCTCAGACCATGCTCCGCACTGGGTTGACCTGCAGGTTAGTAAAGACAGTAACCAGCGCCTGCACTGGAGGTTAGATGTGGGACTTTTGGCTGACAAAGCGGTGTGCGAGAGGCTGAGGAAATGTATTCAGAACTACCTGCAGGTCAATGACACGGGGGAAATTTCAGCAGTGATGGTCTGGGAAGCACTGAAGGTGGTGGTCAGGGCGGAGCTGATCTCAATACGGGCCCATAGGCAGAAGGTGGACAGGGCAGAGATGAACTGACTGGTTAAGGAGATACTACAGATTGATAGAAAGTATGCGGAGACCCCAGAGGCAGGGCTTTTAAGGGAACGGCGGATGCTACAGGCGGAGTTTGGCTTGTTAACCGGAGGGAGGGAGGTGGAGCAGATGAGAATGGCGAGGAGGGCCATCTATGGAGAGAAGGCCAGCAGAATGCTTGCACAGCAGCTTAGAAAGTGTGAGGCAGCCAGGGAGATAGGGAAAGAAAATGACAGAGTTGGGAACCTGGTTGGAGATTCAGCAGGGGTGAATAAGGCGTTTAGGGATTTCTTCAGTCGGCTGCATAGGTCGGAACCCTCTACGGGGCCGGAGGGGATGAGGCACTTCTTGGGGGGGGGGCTGAATTTTCCAAAGGTGGACGGGGAGCTGGTAGAAGGGCTGGGGACCCCAATCGGGTTGGAAGAGATAGTGGAGGGTCCGAAGGCCATGCAGGCGGGTAAAGCCCCGGGGACGGACGGGTACCGGGTCGTGTTTTATTAAAAGTTCTCTGGGATATTGGGGCCGGTGTTGATGAGGATGTTCAATGAGGCAAGGGAAAGAGGGGTGCTGCCCCCGATTATGTCACAGGCCACGATTTTGCTGATTCTGAAGCGGGACAAGAACCTGGAGCTGTGTGGGTCTGACAGGCCGATAACCCTGTTGAATGTGGACGCCAAACTGCTGGCCAAAATTTTGTCCTCCAGGATTGAGGATTGTGTTCCGGATGTTATTGGGGAGGACCAGACGGGGTTTGTTAAGGGCAGGCAGTTGGTGGCCAATGTAAGAAGGTTGTTAAATGAGGCCATGATGCCCCCGGAAGGTAGGGGGTTGGAGGTAGTGATCGCAATGGATGCAGAAAAGGCTTTTGATCGGGTAGAATGGGTTTATCTGTGGGAGGTACTGGGACGGTTCGGATTTGGCCGGGGCTTTATTGACTGGGTCAGGTTGCTGTATCAGGCTCCTGTGGCAAGTGTACGGATGAATAGGACAACATCGGACTATTTTAGGCTGAACCGGGGGACGAGACAGGGATGCCCCCTCTCCCCACTGTTGTTCGCGCTAGCTATAGAACCGCCGGCAATTTCTCTGAGAGCCTCAAGGTGCTGGGAGGGGCTGGTCCGGGGGGTGGGGGGGCTGGAGCACAGAGTCTTGTTCTATGCAGACGACCTGCTTCTGCATGTATCGGACCCATTACAGGGGATGGAAGGAATCATGAGGATTCTGTTGTGTTCTGCTGCTTCGGGTAACACAGGCTGCTACTTGATGCAGTCTTAACCAAAGGATGCTCCAGACTCTGAAACGAGTTCAACATGTTTATTGAACTATTAACACAGTTCTCAAATGAGTTCGACTCTCTGCTAACCTAACTGTAGTAACTCAGTCTAACTTTACCAGCTTGCTCTAAGCCACGTGCTGGGGTGTGATGCTGCTGATCAACCCTGTCTAACTCTCTAGATGTCTGTCTGTGGAAAGAGGCAAGGTGTGAGTGCCTCATCCCTTTTATAGTGTTTATGTCATGCCCCCTTGTGATGATGCCACCTCTGAGTGTCCTGACTGCCCATTGGTTGTGTCCTATTCTGAGTGTTCATTGGTTGCATGTTTGCACATCATGACAGATTCCAGAGGAATTTGGCCGGTTTTCGGGGTATAAGCTAAGTATGGGGAAAAGTGAGATGTTTGCGGACCAGGCGAAGGGACAGGAGAGGCGATTGGAGCAGCTGCCATTTAGATTAGTAGGGGAAGCTTTAGGTACCGAGGCAGTCAAGTGGCGCTGGAATGGGACCGGCTGCATAAATTAAATCTGGCCCAGCCAATAGACCAAATGAAGGACGATTTTCAGAGATGGGACGCGCTCCCGTTGTCATTAGCTGGGTGGGTGCAGACGGTGATGATGACGGTCCTTCTGAGATTCCTGTTTGGGTTTCAATGTCTCCCTATCTTTATTCCGTGGTCCTTTTGTAAACGGGTCAACAAAGTGATCTCTGGCTTTGTTTGGGCGGGCAAGACCCCGCGGGTATAGAAGGTAATGCTTGAGCGAAGTCGTGGAGAGGGCGGGATGGCGCTGCCATATTTTAGTAACTATTATTAGATGGCGAATATAACGACGATCAGGAAGTGGGTGGTGGGGGAGAGGTCGGCATGGGAGCGTATGGAGGCAAGCACCAGTTTGGGGGCATTGGTAACTGCGTCTCTGCCGTTCCCGCCGGCACTGTACTCCACCAGCCCCGTGGTGGTGGCAGACCTGAGAGTCTAAGGGGCAATGGAGGAGACATGTGGGAGCAGAGGGAGCATCGGTCTGGTCCCCAATCTGTAATATCACCGGTTTGCCCCAGGAAGTATGGGTGGGGGTTCCGGATATGGCGGAGAGCAGGGAATAAGAGGATGGGGGATATGTTTATAGGTGGGAGCTTTCCGAGTATGAGCGCGCTGGAGGAGAAGTTTGGGTTAGCGAGGAGAAACAAATTCAGGTAACTACAGGTGCAGGACTTCCTACGTAAACAGGTGTCAACCTTCCCGCTCCTACCGCTAAGGGGGAATTCAGAACAGGGTTGTTTCCAGAGGGTGGGTAGGAGAAGGGAGCGTCTCTGACATTTACAAGGAACTTATGGGGTCTGAGGAGATGTAGACCGAGTAGCCGAAGTGCAAGTGGGAGGAAGAGCTGGGAGGAGAGACAGAGGATGGTCTATGGGCGGACGTGTTGAGTAGAGTCAACGCGTCCGCAACATGTGCCAGGCTCAGCCTGATACAATTTAAGGCCGTTCACGGGCTCACATGACAGTGGCCCGGAGGAGCAGATTCTTTGGGGTGGAAGACAGGTGTGCAAAATGTGCGGGAGGACCAGCGAACCACGTCCACATGTTCTGGACATGTCTGAAGCTTCGGGGATTTTGGCAGGGGTTTGCAAATTTCATGTGCATGGTGTTAAAAACAAGGGTGGCACTGAATCCTGAGGTGGCGATTTTCAGGGTGTCGGAAGACCCGGGAATCCAGGAGGAGAAAGAGGCAGGCGTTCTGGCCTTTGCTTCCCTGGTAGCCCGCAGAAGGGTACTATTAGCTTGGAGGGACTCAAAGCTCCAGAAGTCGGAGACCTGGCTATTGGACATGGCTAGCTTTCTCTGTTTGGATAAAATCAAGTTCGCTTTGAGAGGGTCACTGTTGGGGTTTGCCGGGAGGTGGCAACCGTGCATCGACTTCTTTGCGGAAAATTAATTGTCAGCAGAAGGGGAGGGGGGAGTTAGTTTAGCTTAGAGTAGGGGATTAATAAAGGTGGGAGACGGCTTTTGCACTATGTTTATAGTTTCATGTACATGTTTATTGTGTTGGTGTTATAATACCAAAAAATACCTCAATAAAATGTTTATTAAAAAAAAATTGTGGGACACATATGAATGTTTAGAGTTAAATTAGCATAAGGTAATGTAGAACTGATGACAGAAAATTCTTCCTCATGTGAAGTGATAAATATGTAGAATACACTTCCAGATGGTGACGGGAAAACGTTAGTTCAGAAACATCGAGATGCTACAATGCAGGACACTAAGGTCTTCTGGAAAGAGGATTCAAGGTAGTTTGTTGTAGGAAATTCCGATAGGAGCAAAACAAAGCTGGTAATGGGAAGTTGAAAAGTAGCAAACAAAAGCGGAAGGCAGCAGAAACAAATGCCAGAATCAAGTAGAGTCAAAACAGGAATGATGATTAAAAAGGCAGAATGAAATGCACTCTATCTGATGCATGGAGCATAGGGGAATTAATGAAATAAATGGAAGTAAACTATTAAAACCTAATTGCCGTTATGGAGATGTGGCTGCAGGGGTTGTCCCCTATGGGGGGTTTCCCTTACACAGGGGTCCCTGTGGGGGGGCCTCACTATCACAGGGGTCCCTGTGCGGGGGAGGGGGGGGCTCGCTATCACAGTGGTCCCTCTGGAGGGCCTCCCTATCACAGACGTCCTGTAGTGGGTGACCTGACCCGCACTCGCCCACTTGGGGGTGGGGGTCACCCAGGCAATCTGGGGGTTGGGATGCTGCTGTGCTGTGCGGTGCAGAGCGAGGGGAGCGCTGAGTTACAGTGTGGCGGGGGGGGGGGGGGGGGGGGAGGTTGGATGGTCTCTACCATCGTAGCACCAACAGGTGCCCTCTTGGCCCACCGCGAGTCCACCAAGCCAGGTTCACGCTGGTAGAGATCACAAGTGAACCTTCCCCATGCAATTTCCAGCCGTGGGGACTGGAGAATCACGAGGGGGTAGAGCATAGGGCATCAGGCCCGCTAAGTATTTGCAAATAGGTTATTACAGCCTGGTTGCATTTATTCCATGCTCCCGCTGGCATGCGGTATGGAACTCGTTCATGCGCCAGCGAAGAGTCAGTGCATGGCGTTCAGGTTGGTACCGATCCCGCCCCAACGACCGATTCTCCGTCCCATCAGGAAACACATTCTGGGCATCCTGGGGACAGACAATTCATCAAAACAGACTTAAACAAACATAAAAGTTTCTATCGGTATGTAAAAAGGAGATTAGCAAAGACAAAGGTGGGTTCATTATCGGTAGAGACAGGAAGATTTTTTTTTTTTTTTTTTAAATAATTTTTATTGAATTTTTCAAAATACAGACATTTTAACCCCCCCTACATTCACATTTAAATTATAACAAAACAAAGTCAAACCCCCCTACTTAACAAGAAAAGAAAAAAAAGTCCCCCCCCCCCCCCTACCCGCGCGTCCCCCCCCCCCCCCCCCCCCCCCCCCCCCCCCCCCGCCGGCGAACCGACAGTCAGACCAACTTATCATTTCTAGCAGCGTCCTCGGGCAGGCCTTGCCCGTGCCACCACCGCTACCGTACTTCCTTCGTCTTTCTCCCCCTCCCCCCCCCCCTCCCCCCTCCCTCCCGCCCTCCCCTCCCCTCCCGGGTTGCTGCTGTCACGGCCTCAGTTTCTATCTCTGATCCAAGAGGTCTAGGAAGGGTTGCCATCGCCTGGAAAACCCCTGCACCGACCCTCTCAGGGCGAATTTGATCCTTTCCAATTGGATGAAGTTTGCCATGTCGTTTAACCAGGTGTTAACACTCGGAGGCCTTTCGTCCCTCCACTGAATCAGGATCCTCCTCCGAGCCACCAAGGACGCAAAGGCTAATATTCCAGCCTCCCTCGCCTCCTGTACCCCCGGTTCCACCCCAACCCCGAAGATCGCAAGTCCCCATCCTGGCTTGACCCTGGACCCCACCACTCTCGACACCGTCCCTGCCACCCCCTTCCAGAACTCCTCCAGTGCCGGACATGCCCAAAACATATGTGCATGATTCGCAGGGCTTCCCGAACATCTAATACACCTGTCTTCCCCCCCGAAAAACCGACTCATCCTTGTCCCCGTCATGTGGGCTCTATGCAGTACCTTAAATTGAATGAGACTTAGTCTCGCACATGACGACGACGAGTTGACCCTCTCCAGGGCGTCTGCCCATGTCCCGTCCTCTATCTGTTCCCCCAGCTCTAACTCCCACTTATCTTTCAGCTCCTCTACTGGTACCTCCTCCGCCTCCTGCATAATCTTATAGATGTCCGAGATCTTCCCCTCCCCGACCCGAGACAGGAAGATTTATGGGGAACAGAGAAATGGCTGAGAAGCTCAATAATTACATTGCATCTGCCTTCACAGAGGAAGATACAAAAACCTCCTGGAAATAATGTAGAACCAAGGGACTACGGAGAATGATGAACTGAAAAAAAGTTAATACAAATAGTACTGGACAAATTAATGGGACTGAAAGAGTGTTGAAGGAGGTGGCTGTGGAGATAGTGGATTCGTTGGTGGTTATCTTTCAAAATTCAATCTATTCTGTAATGATGTCTGCAAAACGGAACGTTCGAAGTATAGCCCATATTTAAGAAAGGAGGGAGTGCGAAAATTGGGAACTACTGACCTGTTAGCCTGACATCAATACTAGAATTTATTATAAAAAACATGGGGCTGAATTTCCCGATTTTGAGACTAAGCGCTGATGCCGTCGTGAAAACTGTGGTCTTTTATGCCAGGAAAACTGGCGTTAAAAGGCCACTGATTTCCCGTTTTGTTGGGGCTAGCAGGGAGCCATCGTAGAGCTCAGAGCTCCAGTAGCCAATACGGCCCTGAGCACTTCCGGTTCAGAGGCTGCACGTGCACACGGTGGCGGCCTGCAGCGGCTGCGGCGTGCTCCATGGCGGACTCCGCCCGCGTACCTGGACAGCCAAAGTAGTGCCCCGCATTGGACACTCGTGCGCCCTGGACCACCCGCCCACATTGCCCCCGGCCCGGAATAAAGCCCCCCCTGCCCGCCGATCAGCCCTCCCCCGACTATGGTGGCCCTGGACTGAGTCCGCAGCCGCCACGCGAGGATCCCGGACGGCGTGAGCACAAGTAAGCCACGTCGTCGGGAATTTGGTTGGTCAGCAACGGAGCATCGCGGGACAGACTTCAGGCAATGGTTCCTTAGACAGCACCCTCCAAACCCAAAACCACTCCATCTAGAAGGACAAGAGCAGCAGATGCCTGGGAACACCACCACCTGGAGGTTCCCCTCCAAGTCACTCACCATCCTGACTTGGAAATATATCACCGCTGAGGCAACATCCTGGAACTCCCTTGCTGATAGCACAGTGGGTGTACCTACACCTCAAGGACTGTAGAGCTTGAAAAAGGCAACTCATCACCACTTTCTGAAGGGTAACTAGGAATGGGCAATAAATGCTGGCCGAACCAGCGATGCCCACATCCCGGAAATGAACTAAAAAAACATATTTGGATTTTCAAAATCTTTTGATAAGGTCCCACATAGGAGGTTAGTAAACAAAATTAGAACACATGGGATATGGGTAATACCTGCTGGTGCGATTGAGGATTAGTTAATGGACAGAAAGAGAGAGTAAGAATAAATTAGTCATTTTCACGTTGGCAGCTGTGACTATTAGGATTGGTATTTGGGCCCCAGCTGTTCATTATCAAGTGGTTTGGATGTGGGGATCAAATGGAATATTACCAACTTTGAGGATGATACAAAACTGAGAGGGGATATGTATTGTGAGGATGATACAAAGAGGTTTTAAGGAGTTGGAAGGCTTAGAGAGTGGGCTAGGACATCGCAGATGGAACATGTGAAAAAGTGTGAAGGTATGCAGAAATGCACAGTATTTCAAAAATGGTGAGAGATTCGGAGGTGTGGATGTCAAAGGGGACCTGGGTGTCCTTGTTCATAAAATCACTGAAAGCTCACATGCAGGTGCAGCAAGCAATTAGGAAGGCCTTTATTACAAAAGGATTTAAGTACAGGAGTAAAAGAACAAAGAACAATACAGCACAGGAACAGGCCCTTCGGCCCTCCAAGCCTGTACCGGTCATGATACCAACCTTGGCCAAAACCCTCAGCACTTCCTAGTGTCGTAAGGGGTCTTGTTTAAATTATATAGAACCTTGGTGGACTTGCCACCCCCTGGATTGCGTATACCCATAACAGGGGAAAATCCAGCTCCTGCTCGTCTGTCCCCCCAGCCACCCATAACTCCCACTGACCCCGGAAGTCTCTGGCCGTACCGCTGAAGGAGATTGCTGATTGAGAATTGGCATTGTTTTAAAGCAAGCACTTCACAGCTTCCAAGTGGATTTCCGTGCTATGTCGCAGGTGGGAGTTATGGCTCGCCATCCCAATCAGACCATGAGGCCAAGACACTTTGCCTGAACACTGGAGGCCCCAACACCATAGACACAGCAAGCCAACTTCCAAACACCCAGGAGCTGGGCCTCAGCACTGTGGACATTCCTGTGACTAGAGGGTGGATGCGTGCACTGGGGAGGGAACCAGCACCCAGTCCAGGTAACATTACCAGCAGGTGTCTGGGGGTAATGGGTCTGGGGACTGGTGCCCAGAGGCCCCCGCTGCGGCTGGGGGTACATGGACAGGGCGGGTTAGATGTCACCCTGAGGGATGGCAGGGGAGGTGAGGTGGGGAGCCATGGGGGAATGGAGAGTCCCAGGGTTGGAGCCATTGCTGGTTGTCTGTCTCACCCTCTCCTATTCCTATTCCTTGCAAATATTTCACAAGATGGATGATATCTTGGACTGCGTGAAAGTTGCCATCGCGGTGCTGGTGGCAGTCCAGGCAACCAGACGCCGGAGAAGGCTGCGGCAACAGTATTGACAGAAGTTCGAGGCGGTGGCCCACGTGCAGGGCGGGTTGCCTGCTTTGTGTGCCCTTCACAACCTGGCACAGCATGGGACGACATGTTGGAGGTGGACGGGGCGGACTATGTGGCCATCTCAGAGGTGGATGACAAGGAAGCGCCGGACCAGGAGAGGATGGAGGACGAGCCTAGGAGGACCCGCAGGACCAGCGGAGGATAGAGGACAGGTGGCAGTGGTGAGGATCTGTCATGCCCAGAGAGCCAAGGTGGCCCTCAACTCTGCCTGCTTCTCATAGCATGTGGCTTTATCCATCATCTCGCCCCACACCCACTCCCTTCCCACTCACACCCCACCACACCTTTTCCCTATCCCCCACTTGGCCTGCGTCACCAATCCCCCCCCCCCCCCCACCCACCCAATCCCCTCACACCACACATTTCGTCCCTTCCCCAACTACCTTGTCCACCCTCCCAGGATCTGTGTTACATCACCCCAGGCTAATGGGCCTGCGTCGGCACTGTCAGCGGGTCACGATCGAAGGGGAGGGGGCAGAATGATGATAACCCGCTGTGAGCCGACTGCTGGTGCTCCTCAATCTATGCCATGGTATGACACCTGCTTGACTGCTGAGTGTGCGCTCGCACCTATCACCTGCATGCTCGCACCCATCACTGGCATGTGGTATGCCTTGGTGGGGGTGGGCAGGAAATCCAACACCACTATGCAAGGGCACTGGGACAGGGGCTTGGAGGTCGGCCCGCATTGCGGAATAACATGCCAGAGGCTTCACCTGTCTCGGGTGCAACATGCTTTAATGATGTACAATAGTGATCCCTAACCCCTTGGCCTCCGTGCTCTGCCGTTACATCTAGGAGTGTCCCCAAAATGCACATCAGTGGTGGGCCTGCTGCTTACCGTGTCCCGTGGTCGTTGATGCGGCATGCTCTAGGGGCCCTGGGGCTGGAGGTGCCTTGGGGCAGGAGGGCCCCGACCCATTTGTTGGTGCTACGTACCTAGCCTTGCCATCTTGTTCCGGGTGTTGACTCCGAGACACGCCGTCGTCAGGGGAGGGGAACCTGGGGGAGGTGACCGTCGTCGCCAGCCTATTGGGTGCTCCATGTTGGCACCCATGGATCCCTCCTCCCTGTTGGTGCCGTAGGGCCCTGGGGGTCACCTCAGGACAGAGGGGCAGCTGGATTGAGCTTCAGACGCCCCTGCGTCATCTGGCCCTGCCAGCCCTGGTGACTCCCAATGTCTGCCATGGTCTCGCGCCCTCGGTGATGCCACTCAGGGCCCTGGGAGATGCTCTGTAGGGCCCCGGCTAGGTCCACCTGAGACTGGGACAAGTCCCCCAGCGACCGGGATATGCTCTGGAGTGCCTTGGCAATGCCCACCTGAGACTCAGACATGCTCCACAGTGCCTCAGAAAGGCTCACCAGGGACTGGGCACATCCACCAGCGATTCGGACATGTTGCCATTGTCATCACTGACTGAGGCATGCCTTGGACACCTTCACTCATGCTGCCAACATCATGCACCAGCCTCTCCACCCTAGCAGTGTTGGCCTCGGTGCCACACTTCGCCAGCGCCATCTCATGTGCCCGTAGCCTTTGGGACTCCTCCAAATGGCTATGGGCCTGTTGGTTTGTTGCTGACCTCCTTCTCTGAATCTCATGGCCGCACCCAATCAACTGCAGCAGCTCTGGGTAAACTTGGTCCAGTGGCTCAGCATCTGATTGGGACCCAGCTGGGTCCTGGGATGTATCAGACCTCCGACTACTATCCTTTTTGGACAATCCTGCCTTCAACTGATAAACATCAGCAACTGTGTGCTGCTCACCAGAACATGCCCCAGAATCCTGTCCACTACCTTCGCCTACCAAGGTGTGTGTCTGCGCTGGTTGATTTTGGGGATAACAGCTGTTACGCGAATATTATAGTGCAGGCATTGTCAAACTCGGGAGCATGACCTGCGAGTGGGTCACGGGCGGGTGTCGGGAAGGTTGCGGAGCCGCCCGTCACGGCGCTCCCAATCGTGCAAATCCACGTGCAACAGCCGCAGCAGCCAACTTTTAACTATGCCGCCTGCAAGTGGCATTCAAAATGGCCACGCACCGATGATCGGGCACGCATGCGCAGTGCGGCCGAGGTTTTTTCATATACGGTCGCAGCCTTTTTTTTTACAAGTTCGGGGGGCCGAAGGGAGCCCAAGCTATTTCTTCCATTTTTGTCAGCAACATACAAGATAAGAGAAAATGATGGGTCGCGCAGGTCAGCTGGCGTGGGCCATGAAGGTCGGCTGGCATGGCTTGTGAAGGTCGGCGGGCGTGGGCCATGAAGGTCGGCCGGTGTGGGTCGCGAAGGTTGGTCGGCATGGGTCGTGAAGGTCGGCCGGGTTGGTAAAAATGGGTCCCCGCAAAAAATGTTTGAAAAACACTGCATAGGGTCATTTAGGAGTCTGGTAACAGCAGGGACAAAGCTGTTTTTGAGTCTGTTCGTGCGTGTTCTCAGACTTCTGTATCTCCTGCCCGATGGAAAAAGTTGGAAGAGTGAGTAAGCCGGGTGGGAGGGATCTTTGATTATGCTGTCCGCTTTCCCCAGGCAACGGGAGTTGCGGCTGGAGTCAATGGATGGGAGGCAGGTTTGTGTGATGGACTGGGCTGTGTTCACGACTCTCTGAAGTTTCTTGCTGCCCTGGGCCGAGCAGTTGCCATTCCAGGCTGCGATGCAGCCCGATAGGATGCTTTCTATGGTGCATCTGTAAAAGTTGGCCAGAGTTAATGTGGATATGCCAAATTTCCTTAGTTTCCTGAGGAAGTATAGGCGCTGTTGTGCTTTCTTGGTGGTAACGTCAACGTGGGTGGACCAGGACAGATTTTTGATGATGCGTACCCATCTGAATTTGAAACTGCTAACCATCTTCACCTCGGCCCCGTTGATGCTGTACAGTACTTTGCTTCCTGAAGTCAACGATCAGCTCTTTAGTTTTGCTGGCACTGAGGGAGAGATTGTTGTTGCTGCTCCGCTCCACTGGGTTCTCTATCTCACTCCTGTATCCTGACTCGTTGTTATTCAAGATCCGGCCTACTATGTTTGTATCGTCAGCAAACTTGTAGATGGAGTTAGAACCAAATTTTGCCACGCAGTCATGTGTGTACAGGGAGTAGAGTAGGGGGCTAAGTAAGCAGCCTTGCGGGGCCCGGGTATTGAGGAATGTTGTGGAGGAGGTGTTGTTGTTTATCCTTACTGATTGTGGTCTATGGGTCACAAAGTTGAGGATCAAGCTGCAGAGTTAGGAGCCAAGTCCTAGGCCTTGGAGGTTTGATATGAGCTTGGCTGGGATTATGGTGTTGAAAGCGGAGCTGTAGTCAATAAATAGGAGCCTGATGTAGGAGTCTTTGTTGTCGAGATGCTCTAGGGATGTGTGTAGAGCCAGGGAAATGGCACCTGCTGTGGACCGGTTGCGGCGGTATGAGAACTGCAGTGGATCAAGGCATTCTGGGAGTGTGGAGGTGATGCACTTCATGACCAACCTCTCGAAGCACTTCATTACGACTGAGGTCAGGGCCACCGGACGGTAGTCATTGAGGCACGTTGCCTGGTTCTTCTTTGGCACCGGTATGATGGTGGTCTTCTTGAAGCAGGTGGGGACCACGGAGTGCAGTAGGGACAGGTTAGAGATGTCCACGAACCTCCGGAGAGTAAATGCCTCCACCTCGTGTACGAGGTTGGTGCTGATACAGCTGAAGGTGGTATACAGAGCACACCTCACGAGTGCGTGGATGAGCCGATTCTTTGAAGGAGTAGATGATGTGTGTGAGCGTTGCGGGGGGGGGGGGGGGGGGGGGGGGGGGGTCACGTTCATATATTCTGGTCCTCTCCAAAGCTAGAAGATTCCTGGAAGGAGGTTTTTAGGGTAATTTCCAAGGAGGTGAACGTGAAACTGGACCCGGGTCCCCGGGAGGCTATATTCGGGGTGTCGGACCAGCCAGGGTTGGAAATGGGGGCGGAGGCAGATATCGTAGCCTTCGCCTCGTTGATCGCCCGGAGGTGGATCCTGTTGGGATGGAGAGCAGCCTCTCCACCTTGTGCCATGGCGTGGCGGGGGGACTTGTTGGAATTCTTGACTCTTGAGAAGGTTAAGTTTGAACTGCGGAGAAGGACGGAGGGGTTCTACAATTCATGGGCATTATTCATTATGCACTTTCAAGAACTGGATAACATCGAACATTAGTTGGGGGGGATGGGTGGGAGTGTGTATTAAGGGTGATTATGGGTGATCCCGGATTCCTTTTTGTCATTTGTCTATATAAACATGCGGGCTAAAGTTTGGGGTTTGGTGGGAGGATGGGATCGTTGTTGTTGTTATGGGGATTGACATATTTGTTGCTGATTATTGTTTATTGTTGGTGGGTGTAAATTTGGGAGAAAATGTGTAAAAGGAGGAGAATAAAAATATTTTTTTTAAAAAGAGATGTCCGCAAACACATCTGTCAGCTGCAGCCTCTGAGTGCACGACCAGGGATCCCGTCCGGGCCCGTCGCCTTCCGAGGATTTACTTTCAGGAAGGCCTATCTGACTTCGGAAGCTGTGATGGTGGGTATAGGGGAATTATGGGCTGCTGGGGTACTTGACAGCGGACTGTTGGTTTCCTGCTCAAACCGAGCATAGAATGCATTGAGTTCATTGGGGAGGGATGCGCTGCTGCCGGAGATACTACTCGGCTTTACTTTGTAGCCCGTTATATTGTTTAGGCCTTGCCACAACCACCGAGAGTCTGTCTCTGACTCTAGCTTGGTTTGATATCCTCTCTTGGCATCTCAGATGGCTTTGCGGAAGTCGTACCTGGATTTCCTGTATAGGTCTGAGTGGTCTGACTTGAACGCCTCAGACCTGTCCTTCAGTGTGAAGTCAATCTCGCGATTGAGCCATGGTTTCCGGTTTGGGAATGTACGTACTGCTTTCTTTGGCACGCAGTCGTCCACACATTTGCTGATGAAGTCTGTGACGGTGGTGGCATACTCATTTAAGTTGGTCGCTGAGTTCTTAAATATGGAGCAGTCCACTGTCTCTAAGCAGTCACGTAAGAGCTCTTCCGTTTCCTCGGACCAGCACTGCATGACCTTCTTAGCTGGATTCTCCCGCTTGAGTTTCTGCTTGTATGCCGGGAGAAGAAGCACCGTCTTATGGTCTGATTTCCCAAATTGCGATCGGGGTATGGAACGGTCGGCGCCCTTGATTTTTGATGAGGTTGTGCACAGTGTGCATAATCTTAAGAATATAAATGTTGGCATTACGGCCCCTCAATCTGCTCTGCCATTCAATCCGATCATGGCTGCTCTGATCTTGGTCTCAACTCTACTTTCCTTCCTGTTCCTCATAACTTATTTATCTTATCGTTCAAGAATCTATTTCACCCAGTCTTAACTATATTTAATGACTCAGCCCCCACTTCTGTCTGAAATAGAAAATTCCAAAGATAAACAACCAACTGAGAAAATAAATTACTCCTTACCTCCATCTTAAATGGTGGCCCTTAATCTGAAACTATTTCCTGTAGGTCTAGATTCACACACAAGGGGAGACATCCTCTTAGCAACTACCTTGTCATGCCTCCCAGAATTGTATATGTTTCAATAATATCACTTCTTATTCTGTTAAGTTCCAATGAATACAGGGCCATCCTGGTCAACCTAAACTTAGGAATGAATTTAATGAAACTTTTCTGAATCGTCGCCAATGCAAGTACGTATCTCCTTCAATAATGATATTTTAAAACTGTACACAGTACTCTTCCAGTCGTCTCACTCATGCCCTGTATAATTAGAGTTAAGATTTCCCAAATGTTATACTCTTTCCCCTTTGCAACAAAGGCCAACATTCCATTTGCTTTCATTGATTAGAATTCTCCATTTGGGAGACTTGGGGTGGGATTCTCCGCTTGCCGACTCCGCAATCGCATTCGGCAATTGGGCGGAGAATCCCTTTTGACACAGAAATCGAGGACGGCACCTGTTTTTGGATGCTCTGCCCCCTCCGAAACAGCATCATCGGTGAGTACGCCGTATTGCTGTAGGGATGGCCTCAGGACGTCACCTGAAGGCCCTCCACCGATGCTCCGCGCCCGATGGGCCGACTTCCCAATGGCATGGATCACCTGCGGCCTGAGTTTTCGTCAATCTCGCATGGCGGGTGCGGACTGTGTCCAGCACTGCCACAGTCAAGGGGGGGGGGGGGGGCTTCGGCATGGGCTATGAGGATTGGTGGGGGATGGTCCGGGGTGGCGGGGGGGGGGGTTTACGGGGTCACTATCTGGCGGGCGGCAGCCGCCATGTTGTACGGCACGACCGCTGCAGTTTCTTCGGCTATTTCTGTCAGGACGCCATGGGTTTTACATGGCATGGCTGTTAGCCCCCACCGTGCGGAGCATTGGTGAGGGGGCGCCGCCGACTTTTTCATCGTAAGACTAGGCACACTCTCTGGACATAGCCTCAAAATCAAAGAATCCAGCCCTAAGTATTGCCGGCAGGACTGAATTGTGTGTGATTCATGTTCCTGTTGGGGCCGCTATTTGGTAAGCGGGTCAGCACATGCAAATGGGCTAGCACTCTGCCAGCATGAACATAGAGCAATTCCCGGCACAGCAGGCATTCTAACCACTTGAGCTGAGGTTTGCAATAAAGAGCCTGACATTTGGAGTTGTTTTTAAGCGCCCCAAGTACCACACACTCATTGCAGACACAAAGGCACACAGAAGACCTGCCCCTCCCGAGGTGAACCCACAGCTCCATGCCTGTGAGAAGCAGAGAGATACCCTCTTCCCCAGGGTGTGTCGATAGTTTCCTGCTTTCCATCTTCCCCCTTTTTGAACACATGTGCAGTTTTCAAATCCACTGGGACCTCACTAAAATCTAGGAGGTTTTGTAAGGTTACAAGCAATGCTTCCACTAGCTTTTATGACCTTATGATGCAGCCAATTAGGTCCAGGGTATTACCAGTCCTTCGACACATAAGCTGCATGGTTGTTTATTGATCACGATCATGATTGTATTACGTTCTTTCCTTCCTTTTGTCCACGTTATGGGGACACTTTTAGTCTCTTAGACAGGGATTAATCTTTATTAAAGTTACTCTCTTCAATGTCATGCAGTTGTTGAAGCCCTTACTGTCTGTTTTGCTAGTTTATTCTCATAATCTATGTTTTAACTCCATCTTTGATTTGTCATCCTTTGTTTGTTTCTGAAGATTTCCCCATCTTTTGGCCTAACACTAAAATCCACAATATTCCATGCCTTTTCTTTCAATTTGATACTATCTCTGACTTCCATAGAATATCCTTCTCATGGAGTCTTTCTTTCTCACTTTAATATATCTTTATTCAGAATTAAGAAATATACACTGAAATGTCAGCCACTAAATATCTATTATCTTATCTCTTAATCTGTTTTCCCAGTCCATTTTAGCTAAATCTACCTTTGCATTTGACTTCATGTAAATAATTAGTTTTGCACTCTGGTTTCTCACCTTGGGCAGCACAGTAGCATAGTGGTTAGCACAGTTGCTTCACAGCTCCAAGGTCCTGGTTCAATTCCTGGCTTGGGTCACTGTCTGTGTGGAGCCTACACATTCTCCCCATGTCTGCATGGGTTTCCCCCGGGTGCTCCGGTTTCTTCCCACAGTCCAAAGATGTGTGGGTTAGGTACATTGGCCATGCTAAATTTCCCTTAGTGTCCAAAAAGGTTTAGTTGGGGGTTACTGGGTCAGGGGATAGGGTAGATACGTAGGCTTGAGTAGGGTGCTCTTTGTAAGGGCCGGTGCAGGCTTGATGGGCCGAATGGCCTCCTTCTGCACTGTAAATTCTATGACTTCTATGACCTTCAAACTGAATATGACATTTTCATTTATGTCACTCTTCCCTATAATCATAATCTTTACTATTGTCAAAAGTAGGCTTACATTAACACTGCAAAGAAGTTACTTGTAAAAAGTCCCTAGTCAACACACTCCGGCGCCTATTTGGGTAGATAGAGGGAGAATTCAGAATGTCCAATTCACCTAACAAGCACGTCTTTTGGGACTTGTGGGAGGAAACCAGAGCACCAGGAGGAAACCCACTCAGACACGGGGAGAACGTGCAGATCGACACAGACAGTGACCCAAATGGGAATCAAACATGGGACCCTGGCGCGATGAAGCAATAGTGCTAACCTCTTGTAGTGCTTGAGGTTCCTTTACTAGATCATTGATTAATCTGTCTCAAAACACATAACCAAATCTAAAATAGCCTGTCCCAGGGTTTGCTCCACAAATCCTATTCTAGGAAACTGTCCCAAAAAGACTCTTATGAACTAATTCAGAAGGCTATCTTATCCAATCTATATGAAGATTAAAGTTACCCACAATTATTATGTATCTTTCTTACTGTTAGTGACTACTTTTTCTCATTATTTCTCATTGCCTTCAAAGTTTATTCTATATCTTGATCTTCCTACCCAGATAATTTCTCATTATTGTACTCATCTCACCCTTAATTAACAGAGTACCCCATCTGCTTTTCCTTTCTGCCCAACATTTCGAAATTTCAAATATCCATGAATCAAATATCCCGTCACTTCCTCGTCTTGGTCATCTTGCAACCATGTCTCTGCAATAGCTATCAAGGTCGGAATTCCCAGCTTTTCTCGCCGGCAGAGCCACCCAGCCAGCGGGTTTCCTATTGACAAGCGGCAGGATGAGTAAATCCTGCCACCAGTGAATGGCACATCACAGAGAAACACATGGCTGGGGAACTTGAGAATCCAACCCCAGGTCATTTGGGCCATTCACTCGCTAATCTCCTTCTGAAGGTTGCATGTATTCAGACAAAGAACTTTTAGTCTGCACATTCTCCCCCTGTCTGCGTGGGTCTCACCCCCACAAACTAACGATGTGCAAGGTAGATGAATTGGCCACTCTAAATTGCCCCTTAATTGTTAAAAAAATGAACTAGGTACTCTAAATTTATTTTTAAAAACTTTTGTCTTCTCTTTTTTGCCATTTTTCCCAACTCTGACCCTATTTGTTGGCACACTCCATTGTGTGTACACTATATTCCTTCCTGTCACAAACTGGTTAATATCACCCATATCACACCTCTGTACTCTTCCTTCATCCTTTCTCTTTAACTTACTAAATGGCCCTTCACCTGAACCTTCCACCACCAACCCTCCCTTCCCCCACATCATTTGGGGATCTGATCCCAGCTGAACAACTAGCATTTTCCAATACTGGAACTGGCCTCGGTGTCTATGAATTTAGATCATTTTCTTCACCACCAATCTCTGGGCTATGCATTCAACTCTCTGATATTTTTCACCCTATGGCAATTTGCTTGTAGCTTAGGCCAGAATTCAGGGATCACTACCTTGTGGTTCTGCTTTTAATATGGTCAGCTTGACCATAGTCCCTCAACAGAAACTCTTGGTCCTACTTAGGGCAGCAGGGTAGCATGGTGGTTAGCATAAATGCTTCACAGCTCCAGGGTCCCAGGTTCGATTCCCGGCTGGGTCACTGTCTGTGTGGAGTCTGCACGTCCTCCCCCTGTGTGCGTGGGTTTCCTCCGGGTGCTCCGGTTTCCTCCCACAGTCCAAAGATGTGCGGGTTAGGTGGATTGGCCATGCTAAATTGCCCGTAGTGTCCTAATAAAAGTAAGGTTAAGGAGGGGGTTGTTGGGTTATGGGTATAGGGTGGATACGTGGGTTTGAGTAGGGTGATCATGGCTCGGCACAACATTGAGGGCCGAAGGGCCTGTTCTGTGCTGTACTGTTCTATGTTCTACTTATACAGGAGAACTGCATCTTTCCACTCTGACTCAAATTTCTTCTCCAGCACTGAGATGACCTTAACTCGAGCACCAAGGAGACATCACAGCCTTTCAGACTCTTGTTCCTGGCTGCAGAGAAGGGTGTATGTCCCTTAACTATACTATCCCCTATCCAGCGCCGGCCCTAGGGTTGCTGGCGCCCCGGGCAAGCTGAACTTCGGCGCCCTTCGGGCGGGGGGGCGGGGGCGGGCGGGGGGGGGGGGGGGGGGGGGTGGGAGGGGGCGGGGGCCAGAGGGGGGGGGCGGGGGGAGGCCGGGGGGGGGGGGGGGGGGGGGGGGCGGAGGGAGCCCGAGGGGGGGGGGGGCCGGAGTGACCACCGGCGAGCCGGGATCCATCCGCCATGTTTGTGCGGGGCGGCCTGAGAGAGGGCGGCCATCGCGCATGCGCTGGTTGGCACCGGGCTCCCCGGGCGACTGCCCGAGTTGCCGGTACCTTGAGCCGGCCCTGCCCCTATCACCACTACATTCCTTTTTACTCCCCAACTTGAATGCCTCCCTATACCATGGCACTGTGGTCAGTGTATTAATCCTCCTTGCAGTCTCTGAGGATTCTCCAATGGTACGTTCTGAATCCTCATACCTGCTTCACTCATATTTATGTCCTTCTGACCAAATCTATCATTTTTAATCTATGGAACAGGGCTGATTCCTGGAACAAAGTGTCCAGGTAACTTACTCCCTCCCTGATGCATTGCGATGTCTGAAGCTCAGACTTCAGCTCATCAATTCAAGCTGCAGAGATTTAGTGCAGATGTGGTTGTGGAGGATCACATTGGTGCCCATCATACCCCACATGCTACAGCTGCAACACATCACCTGCCCTGCCTTCTTGGTTATATTTTCTTAAATAATAAGGTTGCAACCATGATATGTTTTCTGTGTAAATTTTTAACCTGTGTTTCTTGTTACTGGAAATAGCATGTGATGCGGGGTGGAATTAAAACAGGTAACATAGGGTTATGATCATTTATGGCTTGCTATTTTGTGTAGAGTGAAGCAATATGCATTATCGAGCATGTGAACTTCAAATGCACTGTTCTTCAGAAGTGCTTTGTGACACAAAACTCTTTAGGTGTTGTTCTGTTTGATTAATTCAGATTGACACTTTGATTACAGGCAGCCAGCTTGAGCAGCACGGTAGCATTGTGGTTAGCACAATTGCTTCACAGCTCCAGGGTCCCAGGTTCGATTCCCGTCTTGGTTCCCTGTCTGTGCGTGGGTTTCCTCCGGGTGCTCCGGTTTCCTCCCACAGTCCAAAGATGTGCAGGTTAGGTGGACTGGCCATGCTAAATGGCCCTTAGTGTCCAAAGTTGCCCTTAGTGTTGGGTAGGGTAGCCGGTTATGGGGGTAAGGTGGAGGTGTCGGCTGGGGCCGGGTGCTCTAGGGTGCCGGTGCAGACTCGATGGGCCGAATGGCCTCCTTCTGCACTGTAAATTCTATGAGATCCCCATAGTTAATTGAAAGCAGCAATTGTATTCGGGCTCAGAAAGATACCAAGTAATGAATAGGCTGTAAATGGTTATTACGTTAATTTAATTATGAAAGATGTGGCTGTCAATTGTCTTGTCAATTGTTAAATGAATGTAGCTTCAAAAGGACTGAAGAACATTCCTGTCAGTCAGCTGTTAACCAAAGAATCACTTTCAGCTGTCCGGTAGCAGCAGAAGGGTTCTGTGTTTTCAGTTTGTGTTACTCTACACGGAAGCTAAACCAGGTTAAAACTTTAGCCAGTAAATCTTTTTGAGGTCTAGGCAAAAAGAAAAGTTGGATGGTAGCTTTTTATTTTATTTGATCCATTATGAAAAGTGAAGTGTATGATCACTATTGTTTCCTCTATACTAGGAACACGGGTATAGGAATGGACCATTTAATCTTTTGAGCTTAACAAAAATATACAATCTACAGCCTTTTAAAGGATGAAGTCTCGATTTTTCTTATTATTTTCATGTAAAAGTGTTTCCCGATTTCATTTTTAATAGCCTAGTCCTAATGTTAAGGTAGTACTCTCTTGTTCTGGATTCCCCACCAGAGCAAATAGTTTCATTGTGTCTACCCTATTGAATAATTTTTAAACCTCAATTAGATTCCTTGGAACAGTCTAAACACAAGAAACGAGAAAGCATGTTTATACAGACAATTCTCATAGTATAACACTTTAAACCCAGATATAATTTTGATGAATGTGTGCTGTACACTTCCCGGGTTATAATTATATTTCCTGAACGTAATATGCTGGGTGTGGCCTGACCAAAGCTTTGTGCAACTGAATTTTACTTAATTTTGTAAACCAGTACCCTTTTAGTACATTGGGTTAAACAGCTGGATTGTAATGCAGAAAAAGGCCAGCAACACGGTTCAATTCCCGTACCAGTCTCCCCGAACAGGCGCCGGAATGTGGCGACTAGGGGCTTTTCACAGTAGCTTCATTGAAGCCTACTTGTGACAATAAGCGAGTATTATTATTAGATAAAGGGTGACATTCATTAGCTTTTACCATTAATTTCTGCACTCATGCCCCAGTTTTTAGCGATTTGTGTACATGGAAACTTAAAACTCTACTCCACCAAAGTTTTATCAACTTTGAGAAAATATTCGGATTTGTCTTTCTCAGATCCAACCTGGGTGATGCCAAACTCCCCGGATTGAACATCACCTGCCACATTTTTGCCCATTCACTTAATTTATCTCATGCTGAGTAACCCATTCGTCTGAGGTATTGAAGAAAATCAAAGGCTCACCTCGCCAACAGCTAAGCACAGCATGCTTTTCCAGTAGCTGCATTTTTATAACATAAAATTTACCTAAAACATACAACTACGAGTATTGAGTTGAGCATGCTCAGACTTCCCATTGTCCTGGATTTCAACAGAACTAGCGGAATGCAGATGGATAATTTCTTATTTTGGTTCCTGTTACAGACACGGAGGAAAATGCAGCGGTGATCTTAATCTAGTTCTGTTTTACTGCCAATATTTGTCATGATGCGGAGATGCCTATGTTGGACTGGGGTGAGCACAGTAAGAAGTCTTACAACACCAGGTTAAAGCCCAACTGCTTTGTTTCGAATCATTAGCTTTCGGAGCACTGCTCCTTCCTCAGGTGAATATTTGTCAACCATTGCAATCTCGGATACACTGCACCTTAATGTTATTAAGGACACAGTTGATTAATACATGGAAAGCAAAATGCCATGCATTGATTTTAGAATGCACAATGACGCCAATTCTTTAAGAATGACAATGACCATCTCACTACTTCATGTATTCCCACGGCTCAATGGTGAATGGAGATCCTCTTAATCCTAGAGCATGAATTAAAATTTGACGTTTTTCATTGGATGCAAACAAATGAATGGGGTAATTTTCATGGTACCTATATGGATCCACAAGTACCAGTATT
Source organism: Scyliorhinus canicula (assembly GCF_902713615.1). Taxonomy (NCBI): domain Eukaryota; kingdom Metazoa; phylum Chordata; class Chondrichthyes; order Carcharhiniformes; family Scyliorhinidae; genus Scyliorhinus; species Scyliorhinus canicula. The sequence goes on from NC_052154.1 coordinate 136,130,090, forward strand.
TCCTGCCTTAGGCCACGATCTGCAGTCGTTCCTGATATAAAACCACCTTCTAATCGAGCCTTCCTCTGACAAAAAGAGCAGACAGTTCTGGGGAACTTGGAAGGACACGAGTCGTTCAACTGGTTTCCCAATTGCCAGCCTTGAGTCCACCTACAAGAATTCCCAAAACCTGAATAGCTCCTATATAGTAGAATGAAACTTTCAAACTTAAATGGGGCACTTCAATGGCTTAAAACCTGCAGGGCAGCACGGTAGCATAGTGGTTAGCACTATGGCTTCACAGCGCCAGGTTCGATTCTCGGCTTGGGTCACTATCTGTGCAGAGTCTCATGTTCTCCCCAGGTCTGCGTGGGTTTCCTCCGGGTGCTCCGGTTTCCTCCACAGTCCAAAGATGTGCAGGTTAGGTGGATTGGCCATGCTAAATTGCTCTTAGTGTCCAAAAATGTTAGGCGGGGTTACTGGATTATGGGGATAGGTTGGAAGTGTAGGTTTAAATGGGATGCTCTTTCCAAGGGCCGGTGCAGACTCAATGGGCCAAATGGCCTCCTTCTGCACTGTAAATTCTATGATTCTATGAAGTCCAACATTATGGGATTTCCCTAGGTCTGGGTAGGCAGATTGCAAATCAATAAAAAAAAGATAGGAGGTGGAGAATATACTTTGTCGAATTTGCATGCTACCTACTGCAAATTCAGCTTGGACTGAGGAAGCTCCATAAACCCTGGAGAAATGTGAAAATGTTCAATACTCCGTTATGAATCTGGCTGTGGCGACACGGTGGTGCAGTGGTTAGCACTGCTGCCTCGCAGCGCCGAGAACCCAGGTTCGATCCCGGTCCGTGTGGAGTTTTCATATTTTCCCAGTGCCTGCGTGGGTCCCACCCCCACAACCAAAAATGTGCATGGTAAGTGGATTGGGCACACTAAATTCCCCCAAATTGGAATTTTTTGAAAAAAATGTATCTGGTGGTTTTGTATGACCATTGTACCCATGAAACGGGTGATTCTTGAGGGTGAACAGTTTGTAAAATCAGCGCAAAGTTATCATAGCATAGCTGTCTGTTTTTCAAGGATTTAAAACTCCACTGAATAATGTACAGGCAGCAGGCAGAACTTGAACTGTTTCCTAGTTAAATAATACGAGCAGCTTGCCTACAGCATTGTTCCAGGTGAATCAGAATACACAAAGTTAGGATGTCTGAGCTGCGATGACTAAAATGTGACCAGTTTGATGCTCACACAAAATTCAGGTTCTGCGCTAGACCTATTACAAATAACTTGTGTTAACTCATGCAATTTCATGTTACATAACACAGATTAAAAATTATACAAGTTGACATAGGCCCTGGTTCTCTTCAGACAATGCCAATCTTGTACTGGCCCTGCTGCATCAATAGTATTTTAAAGTGTTATCTTCTAATTCAATTATTATGTTGTGTTGTGATGCCTCATTACTCACCATCAGCATCTCACTTGTGAGGGAGTTCACAAGGTCCGAGACGGAGGAGCGAGGTTCTGTTCTCCTGTCAGAGTCATCCTGAGGGCCCTGCCCTTGCACAGGTGTTGTATTTACTGACTTATTTCCAGTGGGTAACCTGAAAATAGAAAGAACAGTTAATAATCTGACTGCAAGGCCAATGCCACAAGGATGATAACTGTAGGTAGCTCCATTAGCAAAGGAGACTGGATCCCTTTTCTTTCCCTGGCTTAATTAGGCTTTGAGAGCTGAAAAAGATCACAAATCCCCCAGTGAATGTTCTTTAAAAAACCCTTCATTTTCTCAAAATAGTCCACAACGTTCGTAAACTAAAAATTAATTTGTATGTTAAGCAATTAATGATGACAACATTTAATTAATTATGCACCATTTTCATTTCATTAATTTACATAAGGATACACGGTAAATATCATAGAAATGGATGGATGACAGGTCGAAGATAGATATTTTTATTTTTACATTGTGCATATACGTGAACTACATTATCTATAATGCAACTAGTGGTGAATATGGGGTCCAAAACTTAGGCAGCTGTAGTTTATAACAATCCTGTTTGCAGACTAGGCCTCAACTCACAAACTTTGCAGTTTATAAAAATTGCATCATAAATGCTGAAATTATCTACAGTCCGAAGTCTCAGAAATTTCCTTCCACTAGAAAACAACTAATCTGACCATGCTGCTTCTAAACACAGAATTGTACAAAACAGAAGAAATGCAAAATTAATAAATTGACAAAAACAACATTTTACCATTCCACGTAATATAGTGTAGAAGTCTGAATGTTCAATAAAATTATACAAGCACATAGAAAAAGACAAAGAAATGGGTGATATGATGGCATAATTATATTAAGTATATTAATAATACAACAATTGGGGTGTTGTAAGGACTCTGTGAGGCCTTTATGTTGAGTGATAAATGGAAACTTGATTTAGTTTGTATTGTATTTCCTAATTTTGTGGAGTTAAGAGGAAATCACAGAATTATTTGTAAAATGAACAGTTGATTGTTGCTTCACAGATAAAGCTAATTGACAGCTCTACTGTATAACACAGTTGATAATTCTCCAGATCGTACGTGTATCCAAGGATTTTACGACTGTGATACATCACAAGAGAATAAAACAAGCTGTATCATGGGTCGCTATTATGAATAAGTGCAAACTTTTGTGAGGAATCTGAACCTCTGTTGTTTGCACAATTTTTGCATTGTAGAATAGGACAATGCTGGGTATGCATATGGTTCACTGGCAGTTTCATGATGGATAATCCTGAGTCCTTTGTACTCTCTTGGTACATATAAGTAATAATGAAAATGCAAGATATTAAAATATATTATAAATAATCAGATCAAAGATTAAATCAATGTTCCCTTGTAGAATGCTAGGTGTAGATTGAGACTGATAAGTAAAAGCAGCTCAGCTCCTGCAAGGTAAAGATAACTTGCAGAAAATCTGCTACACCGATGTGTCATTAATAGTTAAGTATGTTATCAACCAAATATGCAACTATAACTTAATGTGCTTGTTGCGAGGTATTGCCATTTTACAAGAGTTTTTTTTGCTTGATTGGTTATAAAATCTAGCCACCTAGAAAAAGGGCTGCTAAAGGCAGTAATGCAGCATTGACAGAGATACGGCAAGCCTGCTCAATAAATGTTTTGGAATTAATCAGGTGACTAAACAGAATGAAGTAATGATAGCTTCAAGCAAGCTTGCACAGCACTAAGGTAGGCTTTAGTTATTTCTAAAGTTATCTTACAAGAAATTGACCCGCTTTGATAATGCATTAAAAACTCAGAAGAAAATTCAATTTCTTTAAAACCAGTTACAGAATTTATAATACAAAATGATAAATTATTTTAATTGTAGCTCACCTTATCACACATATATATCTGAAAGCTTTACGCACCATGTAATAATACAGCAGAATTTAACTTAATATGTGTACAAAAAGATGACTTGTTTGGATCCGACGCATGATTTATGTTCCATGTGAGTTTGGGTCTATTGAAGTCAATTGGGCATCCAACCTGAATGCGCTTCCATTCACCCATGTGTTAGGGTGAGATCAGGTTTTAAACATAGCAATCTATTTTGCACACTCATTAACTATAAGAGTAATAATTGGACCTCCTTTATTGGTTTCGTTGGCAAATGCATAGGGTCGTATTAATCCATAGAGACAAAGAAAATGGAGGATTTTATCCACTGTGAGTGCAACATTAGCTGTTCTAAATAGTGCTGTAACCAGCCTCAATGTTCTGGGGGTGTAAAAAAAGATCCCGTTGCAATTTCAATTCTTGATCTTCATTTGGACGTATGCCAGATGAGACAGAGTAGGTCCAGTCGCAGTGACATATCTATCTGCTGCCCATGATTGAATTTCCCTGGGCTCCATTTTAATTCCCTTGTGGGAATGTGACAAAGTAAACAGCCGGCTGGTCAAGGAGCAGCAGTAGACAGCCTTAGTGGATCTTAATGGTCTGGCCTCGTTAGCATGCTGCTTGACAATTTTCCCACCACAATTGTCATTTTCTACACGAGCCATCCTTGTGGGCTGAGTGAGATGGACAGTTATGCAAAAACTGGTTCAACATGAAGAATAAATTCATACTATGGCCCGTTACTAATATCAAATAAAATCATGGCAGGGATTCTCCGCCAACCAGCGCCGAAGGGCGGCGCGAGTTGGCGCATGCGTGAGAGCGCCAGCGTGTGCTTGCATCATCCCAGTGAATGCGCAGGGGGATTCTTCTCCCTGCCGGCCATGGCGGACCGTTACAGCAGCCGGCGCGGAGGGAAAGAGTGCCCCCACGGCATAGGCCCGCCTGCAGATCGGTGGGCCCCAATCTTATGCCAGGCCACCGTTGCTCCCCACCCCCCGGGCCAGGTCCCCCCGCGCCACCCTCCCCGCCACCCTACCCTCCTCCCCGAGGACTCCACAGGCCACCCGCAGAGCCAGGTCCCGCTGGCGGGACTGGCCGGAAACAGGCGGCCACTCAGTCCATCGAGGAGCGGAGAATCACCGGCCCCCGACCGGCGTGATGCGATTCCCGCCCCCGCCGAAAATCGGAGCCGGCGTATCCGGCAGCCAGTGTCAGGGTGGCGGGGAGGGATTCACGCCGCCCCACCCGGGACCGGCGATTCCCCAGCCCGGCGGGGGGTTGGAGAATCCCACCCCATGATGGCCAAAAATCAAGAGATTTCCATTCATCAGTTTGAGTTAAGATCTAAGAATGTGTTAACCCTCTATGCCACCTTGACTACCCTCCCTCCCGATTAAATTGCGAACAAATTTATTTTTTTCTTTTCTGACGGGCATATGGTTACTTAGCGATCATTAATCTTGGTCACTGAAAGCGAAGCAAATGCTGTAGCTTTTCAACAGCATTTTATGCTTCATCTACAAAACTTGCCTCTTGCATCTCTCTATTCCCAACACCTCAAGGTTGAATTGTTAAAATTATTGAAAGACCATGAGCTGAGATGAACAATGTCATTATCATCACTGCTTTGCATGCTTTTACAAACATTTGTTAAAAAACATCTTTCGGGGCAGCACGGTACCGCAGTGGTTAGCACTGCTGTCTCACGATCCCGGCCCTGGGACTGTCCGTGTGGAGTTAGCACATTCTCCCCGTTTACGTGGGTTTCACCCCCACAACCCAAAGATGTGCAGGGTAGGTAAATTGGCCATGCTAAATTGCCCCTTAATTAGAAAAAATTAATCGGGTATTCTAAAGTTTAATAAAAAGAAGAAAAATAATCTTTCCCAGATCGTGGATGAAGATAACAATGGTCTTTTCCAGACTTCTATAAGAATGTTACTAATGCGGATATTTTACACTCTGAAATAGAGATTGGACATGTTATAGAATATACAGGCTTCAGTTTAAGTAATGTGAATGACAGGAGATGTACTGTCATTGTCCTGTTTTCCCATCACAAGTAGGGGTCCATCATGACAGTCATTGACCTCAGATGTACCTGTAAGCAGATCTGATTCCCCTTATGTCCCAAAATTTATACTCACTTCCGAAGATTTACTTGCAGAACAATGTGACCTAGAGAATGTAATGATACAACCTCCTTGATATAAACTGAACATGAAATTCTCCAACAAATGACACAAGACAAGAAAACGTAAAAAAAAAATAACGTGAAGCAAATGTTAAATATTAACTTGCTTTACTTCACAGACAACATAAAGACAAAACGTTAATATAATGTCAGTGAAATACAGCTGCTCATCATGACTCATTCCTATAATTTAATCACCACATCATTGATCAAAATAATAAACATACTGGGCTGGATTCTCTGACCCCCACGCCGGGTCGGAGAATCGCGATGGGCCAAGTGGCCGCCCGTTCTTTTGCCGGTCCCAGCGGCGTAAATTAGAGTAGGTCCTTACCGGTGGGACCTGGCGGCGCGGGTGGCCTCCGGGAGTCCTCAGGGGGGCACGGAGGGATCTGGCCCCGGGAGGTGCCACCGCGGTGGCCTGGCCCGCGATCGCGGCCCAGTGATCCGCGGGCAGGCCTGTGCTGTGGGGGAACTCTATTGTTCCGCATCGGCCGCTGTGGTCCTCCGCGATGGCTGACACTGAGATGAACCCCTTGCACATGCGCCGGGATGACGCCAGCACACGTTGGCGCTCCTGCGCATGCGCCAACTCGCACTGGCCGGCGGAGGCCCTTTGGCGCCAGTTGGTGTGGCGCCAAGCCCCTTCCCCGCCAGCCGACACGGTGCAAACAACTCCAGGGCTGGCCTAGCCTTCCGCACCTTTGGGGCGGCCCGATGCCGGAGTGGTTCACGCCACTACTCAGCGCCGGGGCCCCCCGCCCCGCCGGAAAGGGGAGAATCCTGCCTACTATGCTTCGCATTATCAGTGGGTCTCCTTGTTTGACTTAAATAAAATTACCTCCCGCACACTCCTGCATCCTAATTTTGTAGCTTTTCACTGAAGCTTGGTTTTGTATTTCAAACATTTCAGATCAGAGCTGCCTCTTTTACATCTGTGACCACACTTAACTCTAAAACGCCAAGATTTAGAAAGTTGGAAAATCGGAGCAGGAGGCGGCCATTTGGCCCTTTGAACCTGCTCCGCCATTCATTACGATCATTCGACTCAATAGTCTGATCCCGCCATCCCTCCATATACATCGGTCCCGTTCGCTACACATGCTATATGTAACTATTCTTGAAAATATTACCACATTTCTGGAAATATAATATCTATTTCACTACCCACCCAAAGGTAGGTCACACATTATTCACTTTTGAAGACCTTGTGCTCCTCATGAGGTGCACTTTGTTGACTGCCAATTTTCGTGGATCTCAAGACCCAGAAAAATGCATGGAAACCCGTGTAAAGAAACATGCAACTACCATGTCAAGTGATTCTAATCCCTTGTGCCAAATACAGTTTCACACATTTTCCAATGGGGTGTACCTCCCTGCCCTGTGATTGCCTGTGTGTCCACGTACATAGCTTACCTTCGTCATGGGAGGACAGCTGGTGCTTCAGGATATGACCTCAACCTGCCTCTCCCTATCCATCTGCACCTTGATGAAATAGTCATTTCTATGAATGGCTTGGCCTGTCACAAGCCAAGAGGTGTACCAGGTAACACACATTCTGCACAGTCTTGTAGTAGGTAAAGTAGTTGTATCCATGCGGTCAGGTGAAGCATCTGGCAACCTGCCCGCTTGATAGCTCTTTTCTTCTAAGACCATAAACTGATTGCAACATATACCTAGTTTCTTCAAAGTTTTACAGTTCAGATTAAGTAACTTAAACCATCTGGAACTATTTCAGAAATTTGTCACCTCCCATTTATTGACAGACAGTTCTAGTCTATTGTACTTTTGCTTTCCAGCCACACTGAGCTGTGACAACGTTTCTCTACAAGTAGCAGAAAGATCTTTTTCTTCAATTTCTGCTTGTTCATTTCAGGCATGAAATAATAAGCCCAAGAATAAAATGCTTTATAATATCATAGTCTGCACTATCAACTGGATAGACATGAGAAAAGTGTCTTTTGTTCAGTTATGACGGAAGTTAGTTCCCACATTCATTTTTATTCCATTTGTGGTGGTTAATTAACAATTCAAATGCCTGGATAAATATATCAATAGCATAAAAGTTATACCTTCTTTAAAATTTGATTTAATAAAATGGTGGGTCCCAAGTTCCACAACTTTACTTAGCAGTCTCCCGATGGATGTCTATTTCTCGGCCAGATGAAAATTGTGGCAACAGTCGTTCTCCCTCACATTGGTTTCAAATTCATCTGATCCTCCTGCCCATGTGCTCTGCTCCTCTCATTCATGCTGTTTTCCAACTTATGTTGCTCTCGTTCTTTTATGGGCTAAACCATTCATTCTTAACTGAAAGTCTCTCAAGCTGCAATTCCTTTTTTTAGAATTACTTGATGCGTTATTTCAACCTTTGCCTCTGCTCGGCTGTTTGTATTCACTTTTCAATGTTAAAAGTTTTAAATGACTTTCCTCACCTGGGTAAATTAATATCCCAGTTAGCTATCACTAACGGTTATAAATTTGAGCCTACGGCAGATATATTTTGGATCATAAGCCGCAAGTCATTCCCCTAAGTAGATCCCATGCTCCAAGCATGTTGGGCGTTGACTTACACTGCCCAACATTCAACTTATACAATTGTAGGTGTAACTAATGTCTCTCCTGTGGCATACAAACTAAATATTCTACCTTTGACATGTGCCCAACACATATCTTCAATCTTTTATAAACAGAAGGAGAAAACCCTTGATGAGATGAGACCAGATGTGCTTGGAGTTGACAGTATAGTGAATGTATAGAGCAACATAATTGAAGTAAATGAAAATAATGAATGAGAATTCCCCATATAATACAAAACAACAAATGTGCTGCACATTTCCACATCAACCAGGTGTTCTGCTTGACTTAAAACAAACTCCTAGCTATACTCCTATATTCCAACATTCTGAACATTTACAAAAGCTTGCATCTTGCTGTTTAAATTGTTCACTGCCAGGGAGTGTTTTTTGTCCCTTTTTAAAATATCAAACTCCCTCCTCAAAAGCAGGAGAGGGATAACCAAAGCCAGGCAACCCTCCATAGCACTGTGACCAAGTATTTTTAAAAAGAATCAGTATTCAATAAACATCTCAATCTCAGACAGATTATGAAATTATTCGTTTATCTTCGAAGAAACAGTGCTCGGCATCAACATGTCAGTTTTTTCACCTCCCTTTTTTCAATTTGTTTTAAACTTGTGTGAATGTACTTTGTTTTAAAAGCTCAGCATGTCATAAGAACGTAAGAACTAGGAGCAGGAGAAGGCCATCTGAGATCGTGGCTGATCTTTTGTGGACTCAGCTCCACTTTCCCGCCCAAACACCATAACCCTTTATTCCTTTATTCTTCAAAAACTATTTATCTTTATCTTGAAAGCATTTAATGAAGGAGCCTGAACTGCTTCAATGGGCAGGAAATTCCATAGATCCTTTTGTGTGAAGAAGTTCCTCCTAAAGTCAATCCAAATCTACTTCCCCTTAATTTGAGGCTATGCCCCCTAGTTCTGCTTTCACCCGCCACTGGAAACAACCTCTCCGCATCTATCCTATTTCCTTCATAATTTTATGTGTCTATAAGATTCCCCCCACCCGCGTATCCTTCTAAATTACGAGTACAGTCCCAGTCTACTCAACCTCTCCTTGTAATCCAACCCCCTCAACTCTGGGATTAACTCAGTGAATCTCCTCTGCACACCCTCCAATGCCTTTCTCAGGTAAAGACCAGAACTGAACCACAATAATCCAGGTGTGGCCTCATTAACACCTTATACAGTTGCAGCATAACCTCCCTCGTCTTAAACACCATCCCATTAGCAATGAAGGACAAAACTCCATTTGCCTTCTTAATCACCTGTTGCACCTATAAACCAACTTTTTGCGATTCATGCACTAGGACACCCAGGTCCCTCTGCACAGCAGCATGGTTTAATATTTTATCATTTAAATAATAATCCCTTTTGCTGTTATTCCTACCAAAATGGATAACCTCACATTTGTCAACATTGTATTCCATCTGCCAGACCCTAACCCATGCACTTAAACTATCCAAATCCCTCTGCAGACTTCCAATACCCTTTGCACTTTTTGCTTTTCCTTCATCTTAGTGTCATCTGCAAACTTGGACACATGCAATTTCACAAATCTTCTCTGTGGAAAAATCCCAAAGCATTCCCCCATCCCATTTAAATGAATTTCAAAGATGTTTTGTAGGATTGCCAGAGTTCACACTGTCCTTGGTCCTGTGATTAACAGGGATGACTTTCCCCCTCACCCTTTTTGGTTCCAATTGCTGTTCAGTTTGGGATTCAACACTTGGGGCGGGATTCTCCCGTACCCAGTGGGGTGGGGGGCCCCTGCGGGACAGAGTGGCGTGAACCACTCCGGCGTCGGGCCGCCCCAAAGGTACGGAATCCTCCGCACCTTCAGGGGCGAGGCCGGCGCCGGAGTGGTTTGCGCCCCACCAGCCGGCGTGGAAGGCCTTTGGCGCAGCGCCAGCCGGGGTCGAAGGGAGTCCGCAGGCCGGCGCGGGTCTGCGCACGTGCGGGAGCATCAGCGGCTTCTGTCGTCATCCCTGCGCATGCGCGGGGGGGTTCACCTTCGCATCGGCCATCGCGGAGGCCTACACGACCGGCGCGTAGGAAAAGAGTGCCCCCCACGGCCCAGGCCCGCCCGCGGATTGGTGGGCCCCGATCGCGGGCCAGGCCATCATGGGGGCATCCCCCTGAGCCAGATCACCCCGCCCCCGCCGCAGGACCCCGGAGTTTGCCCGCGCCGCCAGGTCCCGGTGTTAAGGGACCTAGTCCAATATACGCCGGCGGGACCTGCATAGAACGAGCGGGACTTCGGCCCATCATGGGGCGGAGAATCGCTGGGGTGGGGGGGCGCTGCGAGCGGCCGCCGACCTGTGTGGCGCGATTCCCATCCCCGCCAAATCTCCGGCGCCGGAGAATTCGGCAGCTGGCGGGGCGGGATTCACGCCGCCCCCCCCCGGCGATTCTCCGACCCGGCGGAGCTACCCACCTGCACACGGCAGGTAGTGGATCCAGTTAAATGAGGCCAAATTAGATTTTGCAGTTGGTTTCCAGGTTCCTGCTAGCAGCAGAAGCCAGTTTAGTTGCCTGGAGGTAGCCTCCGAGCGATAGGATTACCTCCCAAATTGGTGGCCTGGCTCCAAAGCTATATTTTAATTTAAATTTTAAAATGGTGTGCTTCCATTTGGAAGCACCCTCTTCCTCACGTGCCTCCAATTACTGTCTGCAGCTCCTTTCAATCTGGAAAGCCACTGATTGGCCCTTCATTTTAAAAAGTGCAACCACCATCCTCAATTGGGAGTGGAGCCTGCCCTCTGGCCATTAATTGGCTATCCTGCCCGATTAGTGATAAATTCCTCCCATTTGTATGATCATCAGGATATGCAATGACTTCACGAAATTATTATGGGAATATTCTTTCTGAAGAAGAATGCCATTATATACATCTACATACAATGATCTCAAAATATGTATTTGAAAACATTCAGTTGTCCAATGGATTTAAAAATGTAAATGTAAATCACAAAGTGAAAATGTAGATTCTTGAGAACAATATGTTGTGGATCCAACCAGGGATCAGGCTATTTTGGATCTGGTAATATGTAATGGGGCAGGTTTAAAAAACGATCTCAGATTAAAAGATCCCCCTAGGAAACAGTGACCATAATATGGTAGAAGTTAGCATTCATTTTGAGAGTGAGAGATTTGAGTCATAAACAACTATGCCAAACCTAATAAAGGCAATTACAAAGAAATGAAGGCAGAATGGGCTGGAGTGGACTGGGAAAGGAATTCAGCAGAAAAGACAGTTGATCAGCAATAGCAGTTGATCAGCAATGGCAGTCGATCAGCAATGGCAGTCGTTTATGTAGTTTATGATTCATAACAAAGGTATATTCCAGTGAGGAAGAAGGATTCTAGGAAAGGGGTAAATCAACCATGGTGAACCAAGGAAGTTAAGAATAGTGTTAAACTGAAAGAAAAAACATAATGTGGCAAAGGTTAGCGGTAAGAGAATCAGATTTGACAAATAATAATGGGGAACCAGGAAATAGTAGAGGAGTTAAATAAATACTTTGTGTCAGTCTTCATGGTGGAAGACACTAATAACATTCCAAAAATACTAAATAATTGAGGGGCAAAATGGGAGTGGGTGGGAAATAAGTATAATAACTACCACTGGAGAAAAAGTACTATGGAAACTAATGGCCTGAAAGCCAATACGTCCCCTGGACCTGATGTGTTGCAAAGGAAGTAGCTACAGAAATAGTGGGTACATTAGTAATAATCTTCCAAGAATCATTAAATTCTGGACAAGTCCCATAGGACTGGAAAAGTGAGGGTGACAAAAAACAGGTAGTTGAAGGCCAGTTAGCTTGTCATTGAGAAAACGTTAGAGTCCATTATAAAGGACCATGATGTGAAGATGCCGGCGTTGGACTGGGGTGAGCACAGTAAGAAGTCTTACAACACCAGGTTAAAGTCCAACCTGGTGTTGTAAGACTTCTTATTATAAAGGACGTAATAGCAAAGCATTTAGAAATGCATAATATAATCAAGCAGAGTCAGCATGGCTTCATTAACGGAAAATCATGCCTGCCAAATTTATTAGAATTTTTTGAAGTGGTAATAAGCAGGATAATAAAAATCTTTATTGTCACAAGTAGGCTTACATTAACACTGCAGTGAAGTTACTGTGAAAAGCCCCTAGTCACCACATTCCGGCGCCTGTTCGGGTACACAGAGGGAGTATTCAGAATATCCAATTCACCTAACAGCACGTCTTTCTGGACTTGTGGGAGGAAACTGGAGCACCCGGAGGATCCCACGCAGACACAGGGAAAATGTGCAGACAGCACACAGACAGTGACCCAAGCCCAGAATTGAACCTGGGACCCTGAAGCTGTGAAGCAACAGTGCTACCCCCTGTGCTACCATGCTGCCCTAAGATAGATAAAGGGGAACCAGTATATTAATGACTTGGATGAGGGAAGTGAATGTACATTTGCCAAGCTTACGGATGGCACAAAAATAGTTGTGAAGGCAAGTGGTGAGGACATCTTCAGACATGTCAGAAGCTCCATTTTGGAAGGTGGCATCATTGGAACAAATAAAATTGGGAGAATAGATGGAGTCCTTACAGGTAGAGAAGTGTAAGGAGCTGTAGTTGAGGTATGTATGGGAGTCGGTGGGCTTGTAATGAGTATTGGTGGCCGGTCTATCATCGGAAATTGAGGCAGAGTTCAAAGAAGGGAAGGAAAATGTCGAAGACAGGCATAAAATGTTAACGCTGTTTCTTTCTCCACAAATTCTGCCAGAATAAGAGTTTTTCCAACATTTTCATCTTTTATTTATGATTTCCAGCATATGTAGTATTTTGTATTTATTTTATAGTCACCATCATTTGGTCACATTTCTTCTATTAGAAGGTTATCTGTGAAGATAGGGTGGTTTTAAAAGTTTTCTGCAGCTTTTAATGGGTTGGTTTCTCGCCATTTTCCTTACTTTTGGACAGTAATCTCCCTCGGTTTTCAGTTGTAGTTTTCTGTTGTTTTTTACTCTTGAATCGTTAAAGAGTATTGGTAAAAGTTAAATGTGAGTTTGTGCAGAGACCAGGGCTGGAATTCTCCACTCCCCGCCTGTAAGATCAGGAATCCCAATCGGGCGTAGAATCCCCCGTCGGCCCCAAAATGGGTCTGGTGCCGGGCAATAGTCGCATCCCCAGTCTCCAGTCCCATCCTGCCGGCCATAGCAGGCTGGTAGCCTGAATCCCTGCCCCCCCCCCTCCTCCCCCCAGTACTCCTTCAAGCCAAACCCCCCCTCCCAGTATGCTCCACTCCTTCAAGCCAGTGTCACATGGGCATGATTTGGTGCACGTATTTGCAAATGCTGTTATGGCCTTTGAGGGGGAGCAAGGAGGAATTATCTTCAGGTTTTCTGGGAGGTGTGTGCCAGGAGCTCTGGGACTAGTGGGGACCAACTTGGTGGCAAGGGCGTGGACTCTTGGGATCGGGGTGCCATGGCTGATCCTCCCACTGCTGCTGTAAAAGACTAGCAACTCACCCCTTCGGTGTTTCTTACAGGCTCCGGCCTTGTTTAAATTATTGACTGCTGCCAGCATTCTTGAAATGCTCTTAAGTCTCCTTGATCATATAAATATCCAAATACCCTGCCCATCTGGAAACCTTCATGTATCAGAAGTCTAATCAGTAGGATGGGCGGGGTCTTGCTCCATCACTGGACCACCAGGTGTTGGGACTCCTCATTGCACATCTTGGTTTCACAACTCCACAGCAGAGGAAGCAGTGGATTAACAGAGGTAACCCTGCAAACAGGATACATGTACGTTGGCTGCTGGAACCTCACTGGAACACAGCCCCTCTCACGAGTAACAATCTCACCAGTTATGATCAGCGAACCCACTCTTAAGGATCAGGTGATTTCTCCACGCCGGCAGGTCAACCATGCCCAATTGACACCAAATGGTATGTAATGTATGGATCCGGTATCCACGCAGGAAACCTGAACAGCTCACTGTCAGAACCAACCAGGGTCCCAGGTTCGATTCCCCGCTGGGTCACTGTCTGCGTGGAGTCTGCACGGGTTTCCTCCGGGTGCTCCGGTTTCCTCCCACAGTCCAAAGACGTGCAGGTTAGGTGAATTGGCCATGCTAAATTGCCCTTAGTGTCCAAAAAGGTTAGGAGGGGTCATTGGGTTATGGGGATAGGTTGGAAGTGAGTGCTTAATGTGGGTCGGTGCAGACTCAATGGGCCGAATGGCCTCCTTCTGCACTGTATGGCCTATGTTCTATGTTCAACCTGGACCCATATCATACTGCAGCCAAGCTCCCAGCAAAGGCACAAATCCCTCAGTGAACCCCATCTGTCGGACACACCCACACACCAGCCTCTTAGTGCAGAGCCACATGCCTACACATTGTGAATATCTCCACCACACAACCAGCTGCCACCATTCTGGTGGGTAGGCACAAGGCTCACATTTTAAGGTCACCCACAGTAGATCCCACAGGGAGAACCAGGACAGGGGCACAGAGCCCATCTCCAACACCTGCTGTGGAAACCACCGTTGAGGTTAAAGGCTTCGCACATCAAGGGCAGGTGCAAGTCACTGATGGGGACATAACTGCAATGCCAAGTACATGATCTAGAATGGCCCCTGCTGCTGGATTTGCTGCCAACGCTTGTATGCCCCAGTTACAGGGGGTTAGTGATGGATGTTGACAATTCGCTGTGAGATGAGCTCTGGTGCAAACATTGTCTGACAAAGTTCGACTCATGTCTTTTGGATTATATACCTTTTGATCCCTGGTTGTGTTTTGGGGATACCTCCTCATGGGCCACATTATTTTAGGACAATGCGGTGGGAAATGGAGCAAGCTTTGGGACCATAGACTAAGGATGCTGTAATATCAGGCAGTCTCACACTATGGCTCCCATGGCCCGTCACTTCTCGGTGAGGTTGGATGTCGGTGGGACGTTCACGGGTCTGATGCAGTCCAGCCTTCAGATCTGTGGGACAGCAGATAAGACTGGTGGTGGAAAAGTGTTTAAAAGGTGCGTTTTTACAGAATGTGTCCCCTTTCCCCTGACTAACTATGTTCAACTACACCCACTCCAACTTCTGTGTCATCTATCTTTCTGGTCTTCCATGGCCTCTTGCTTCTTCTAGGTGTTCCCCCAGATTGCACATCAGGAGCAAGGCAGCTTACTGCTGGTCTCATCCTCTGCCCTGTGATGCCTCTTAAGAGCCTGGACCTGGATTGTCCCAGCTGACTTCCAGGTGTCACTGGTGGCCATGTGTCATCCTGTTCTGCCCGCTGTCCAGCAGATGCGCATGTGTTGGGGGGGGAGTGAAATTAGAAGGGCTGGAGTGTTTCACTGCCTCCTTTGCGGGACGCCCTGGGATGGGCCTTATCCGTTCCTCATCCCTCTGGGTGCTCGCTGGTTCCTGGGCTAACCGTGTGATGGAGGGACAGTGGGGTGAGCTTCAGAGGCCTCAACATCATCTGAAAATGAAATGAAAATCGCTTATTGTACCGAGTAGGCTTCAAATGAAGTTACTGTGAAAAGCTCCTAGTCGCCACATTCCGGCGCCTGTTCGGGGAGGCTGTTACGGGAATTGAACCGTGCTGCTGGCCTGCTTGGTCTGCTTTCAAAGCCAGCGATTTAGCCCTGTGCTAAACAGCCCCTTGCTGCTGTCAGTCATGGAGTCCTGCCCTCATCTGAACCATGGTGTCGATGCCCTCAGCCATGGTGCTCTCTGACTGGGATATGTCCCTGAATGAGTGAATCATGTCTCCCATTGCCTTTGTTATGTCCCTGTGACTGTGTCATGCCCCACTGTGATTGGTCAAGATCAGTTAGCTCACAGCCAATGCTCGATGCCCTCAGCCACCACCATTTATGAGTGAGCCAAGCTCTGGTGCGCGGCAGCAATGTCCATCTGTGCCTGGGACATGTCCGCCTGTGGCTGGACCCTTCAGTCCTCCTCCTCAGTCATGGACAGCGCAATGTGACCCAAGGATGTTCTGATGCATGGCTCTGACCTCTTGCCCAGGCCTCCCACTGGGCGATCACACCACTCTTTCAGTGTTGACCAGGGTGCCACACAGAGATAACACCATCTCCTGCGCCTGAAGGCAATTGAACTCCTCCAGTTGTACTTGCAGGCACCAGAATGTTGCTCATAGCCCCTCCTGTAAATTCTGGCTCTGAATCTGCATCTGCACCAGTGATGGGATACTCTTTTCCAGAGGCACGACATCTGTCTTTGGGGCAACTGTTTCCTGCGATAAAGAAACCCTCCAACCAGCCGTGCCTTCGGGAGCCCCTACCTCCACCTGACGTGCTGCAGCATGTGTGTGGTGCTCACCAGAGGGTGACCGAGGAACCTGACTGTTAACATGCCCCACTGAGGTGATAGTCTCTGTGCTGATGGATAGTGTTGGTGAAATCATTGCTGAAAAATAAGTGTTTTCCCCAGAGATCAGCCACTCGTCACTTCTTGGCTTCCCCGCAAGTTCCTTGGCGGCCCTTTCTTCAAAGGGGCTTGGCCCCTATCTTGGTTATGCCCCCGCCTGTCTTCTGACCGTCCCTTCAATTATGGCCTGCTTTATCCTTGGAGACGCAAAAAGGACATAGTGAGATTCTGGGTCGTCCGTTTTGGGGAGGGGGGTGCTTTCTAGCTGTTAACGTATTTGGGCAAGGGGCCTGGCTGAAGAGGGCAGGGCATGTGTTGGGGGTTCCTGGTAGGTTCTGAGGGACATTCTGAGGGTGTTACTGGCATTTTAGGGTTTGGGGGCAGATGTCAGGAGTAAAGGATGTGTGATGCCAGGGTCACACAGGTGGTTACTCACCGTCACAACTCAAAGGAGGCCATTCATCTTCTTCCTGCGTTGCATGCTGGTCCTCTTGGTGGTGCTACAAGCACTCCCTGCATCTGCCACCTCAGCCCAGGCTTGATTCATTGCAGCTGACTGGTCTCTCCACCCCACCCTGGGGAAGAGGGTGCCCCTTCTCCACTCAATGGTGTCTACATCCTGTGGATGTCCGAATGAAGGAAGCGTGGTACAGGTTTTCCTGCAGCCATCTTCTTGACTGGAAAGAGAAACTGGGCTGAGTGGAGCACTTAAAACCTGCTACAGCTTCTTAGGCTAACAATGGGATTCCCGACCCCAGCAAACAATTCACCTGAGGTATTGGGACTCGGGCAGGATGCACGTGGGCAGTATGATAGCCCATTTGGATGGATGAAATGTCGCCTGCCTAGTGCTGCGAGCAGCAATGCGGAAATATTCGGATTCTCGGCTGACAGGAGCACTTAGTCTCTGAACCAGAGAATCGCGCCCCAGATTCTTAATATACAATAGATAGCAATTCTTATGCCCTATTCTATAAGAATATACACATACACTATACATTACTCAATATAGTTCTGCTAAGGTGGGTCTGCATCTTTTAGGAAAATAAATTGTTCTCAATGAAGAAAGATTCAGACTGGAGTTGAACAGTTGTTTGGTCAGTTTCAGATTACAGCTCAGAAACAACATTTAGATTTTGTTCATCTCTGATAAAGTCTGAAATTGCACATATTAGACAGGTGTATGGATAGAGATTACTTCATTCAGCCACCCAGCTGGCAGTTTCACATTTAAATGACCATTGGACGACTTGCGTCCATACTGTAAAACTGTCATATTAAAGAACAGGGAGTTTTACTTAGAGATGGGATTTGACCAGCATTATTGGCACAAAGTAGAGACCATGCTACATTCATCCAGATGCACAATCAATGGCCAGGAAATACTTAATGCTAACACTGGGGCCTGTCCTTACTTAACAGAGGTGGAGAGGGTAAAGGGTAGTTAAAAATAGCTGGCAGGACTCGCTTTTGAGATTCCTGCCCTCATTACCATTTTGTGGAAATGTTGTGACCCCAGCATTCAGGTGCGAGTAGTGAGCATTCCATCATCAATCCCACCCTTGCTTACTACATTGTGGAAGCTGGCATTTCAGGCCCTCCACAATTTTGATGCAGTTGGGCTGGTCTTGTGCAGGAGACAAAGTTCACGGCTCCAGAGAAGTCATGAACCATGAGGGATACCTAGTCTGGAGTTGGGTTCCTTTTGACAGGTAAATTAAAAATGCTTTGCAAACCTCATGTTATATTTATCTGATGTATCATAATTTATGTTACAAGGCAGTGATTGATGATAGAGTTTTGTTTTTAAACGGTAAGTGATTATTGAATAAAGCAGCCTTGTGTAAGTGTTCACATACATTGAAGTACATTATTCTGTGGATAAAGGGCTGCAGACATTATTGTGAATCTAATTTTAAAATTTCATATGGACACTGTTCTTTCATCTTCAAATTGACTTAAAGTCGAGAGACCTGTTGAGCGTTTGAAGTATTCTTCTAGTTTTCATTATAGGCAGAATGCATGAGCCCGATAATAAGAATTGAAATGCTCATAAAACAAACAAAATAAATAAACATCCATTAAAAACACTTCCAAAGAAACATTTTCTCTCAGAAGCAGATAAGACTTTCAATTAAAACACAAAAAATCATACTCCCTGTGGGAGAAAGCTTTAACCATTTTAACACCTCTTAATCCATTGTAAAACTGTGCAAATAAAGGCTCTAAAATAGAATACATTGACATTTTTGAAGCAGGCACAGCAGATGGCTGACTTCTTTGATTGCCAGTTTGGCCATCTGTTCAGCCTTTTTCAAATGAATGTATTATGTTTTGAAGCCTTTGTTGACACTGCTTAGTTAAGTTGCAAACCCACTAATAGATTCAGCTGTATCAGAGGATATTTACACAGCTGTGAACAGGATTTTCACAGCTTTATGAGCTTGCAATAACGTTTTGGGCTGAATTTTATGATATCATATTCCCCACAACGACTAAAAATAAACTGGTCTGACACCTGATGAAGGATCTGCACTCCGAAAGCTAGTGATTCCAAGGAAACCTGTTGGACTTTAACCTGGTGCTGTAAGACTTCTTACTAAAAACAAAATCAGTAGTTAGCAAGCTCACAACATAAAGTCAGCAAAGCTACCCCGTAATCATTTTACCCTCTAAACACAAGATTGTAAAATTGAGCAGAGGTCAGGGTTGGAGAGGTGGTGTTGGGAAGGCTATGCATTGCATTTTATGAGCCCTCCCCGCCCACTCAACTCCCCCCCCCTCCACCGCGAGCATCAAACGCACTCAAGGGGTGGTGAAAAATCTAGCCCTTTCTTTGAAGTTTTTTTTAAAGTGTGTGTGTTTATTTGGACAAGATTAAGATGTGCTGAGAGGTTTAAAGCTTCTTTTTCCATGGACATGTGAATGGTTGTGTTTTATTGACAGTTTTTGGAGCAGCTGGGGAAATGATCTTTCTTTGAAGTCGTTTTTGAATGTTGAACAGATGTATGTTTATTTTAATAGTTTTATGAGCATTTCAAAGTTTTCATGCCTTATTATAGAGCCCATTGGCTCTGTACCTTCTGAAAGATAGGTATGAGGAGAAGTTTTTTGTCTTAGAGGGTAGCGAATCTGGGAAATCCTTTACAGCAGAGAGCTGTGGAAGCTGGGTCATTAGGTATGTTCAAGGCTGAGATAGACCAATTATAATCAGGAAGGGAAGCGAGGGTTATGGGGATAAAGAGGGAAAGTGGAATTGAGGATTATATCAGATCAGTCATGCTGATTGAATGGTGGAGCACACTCGATGGGCTGAATGGCCTACTTCTGTTCCAATGTCTTATGCAGGTTACATGAGATGCATGGAGATGTGTCGGAAGTTTGAAAGGGGCATGGGTGATTAGGAGGAGACATGGGGTGTGGGTTGTGGGTGTGAGGGCTTGGGGGCTTAACAACCACGATGACAGCTGGGCTGATGTCCTGGCAAGGCGGGAATGTTTCCCCCACCCAAGGTGAAATTATGGCCTTGGAAACATATTCTCTTCTCCAGCACCGATAGCCATCAACTTTATGAGCGGAATAAAGTTCACCGAATGCAGTAAAACAAAACATATAGGGCGAGATTCTCAAACCCCACCCCCCGCCGGGTCGGAGAATCCCCAGGGGGGCGGCACAAATCCCGCCCCGCCGCCGTATTCTCTGGAGCCGTTTTTCAGACGGGAGAAGGATTCGCACCACGCCAGCCCCCACCGGCGATTCTCCGGGCCCCGATGGGCCGAGCAGCTGTCCATTGTTGCCCAGTTCCGCTGGTGGGGGGTTACACATGGTCCCACATCATAGAATTTACAGTGCAGAAGGAGGCCATTCAGCCCATCGAGTCTGCACCGGCTCTTGGAAAGAGCACCCTACCCAAGGTCAACACATCCACCCTATCCCCATAACCCAGTAACCCCACCCAACACTAAGGGCAATTTTGGACACTAAGGGCAATTTATCATGGCCAATCCACCTAACCTGCACATCTTTGGACTGTGGGAGGAAACCGGAGCACCCGGAGGAAACCCACGCACACACTGGGAGGATGTGCAGACTCCACACAGACAGTGACCCAAGCCGGAATCAAACCTGGGACCCTGGAGCTGTGAAGCAATTATGTTATCCACAATGCTACCGTGCTGCACATGGCAGGGCCTGGCAGTGAGTCGGCGTGGGCAGTCCTCGGGGAGGGCAACGGTGGCCTGGTCCATGATCGGGGCCCACCGATCTGCGGGTGGGCCTGTTAATATCACATTGTTTTTTATTGGCTGCAATAAAATTAAAAATGGGCAAGGCACAACAAAACTAGAGTGTACATTTTGTAAAATCATTGCTTTCTTTGACTGTGGACAGCAGTACCTCAAAATTTTCAAGTACAGTCAGTTTCTTTGGGTGCTTTCTTCTCCCTTTTCCAAATTTCTTTCCCGAGTGTTCTAAAGATTTCAGATACTTCATAGAATCTGTACAGTGCAGGAGGCCATTTGTTCCATCGAATCTGCACCAACCCTCCGAAAGAGCAACCCACCCAGACTCAATCCCTGTCCTATCCGAATAACCCCACCTAGGACACAAAGAGACAATTTAGCATGGCCAATCTAGCTAAACTGCACATCTTTGGACAACGGGAGGAAACCAGAGCACCTGGAGGAAACACACGCAGACACAGGGAGGAAGTGCAAACTCCACACAGACCCAAGGCTGGAATTGAACCTAGGTCCCTGGCGCTGTGAGGCAGCAGTGATAATCAATGTGTCACTGTGCCTCCCTAAATTCTTGCTCAGATACAATAGGCTGCAGAGTGCTTCCAGCCTTTTTGTACCTCATTCAAATGGCTATTCTTCATGCATCGGACCAGAAAGTGATACTAGCAAGTTACCTGGATGCAGAACCATCACAAGTCAATCTAAGTACCATGATGGGGGCGGGAAAAATTAGGCAGGATACCCAATCTTGATCACTATCCAGCGTTTTGTGCTGCAAAACACATGTATGAGGTTCTCAGGTAAGAATAACCCTTCAGTTATATAGCCCACTGACACTGACTTTAGTTTGATGCATGACCAGGTGGAATGCCTTCAGGAGCGGGAGACAGAAGAAAACTGGCAAAAAGTAAACAAATGCAACAAAATCAGAATATTTTTCAAAACTGAAACATGCTAGCCTTTAACCGCCGGAATGTTTCAACACCGAAAGTCATTTCTAGAAATGTATCCCAATCTCTGTGGTGCTAGCAGTTCCAACACAAATCAACTTCTTTTCTGCTTTCGTGTAATACGCATACTGTGTAATGCGGCCTGTATGCTGTGTAGTCCAATGAAATATGACAAATACGCTACAGATTATATATTATAAATGGCACCTCTTGACATCTTACTTAAGATGACACACATTTTATAGGCGCAAAATAATGTTAAAATCATTTAACCTCAAAACATATATACGTTTCCTACTTTGCATATTTCCTGAA
The DNA here is from genome assembly GCF_902713615.1 of Scyliorhinus canicula. Classification (NCBI taxonomy): domain Eukaryota; kingdom Metazoa; phylum Chordata; class Chondrichthyes; order Carcharhiniformes; family Scyliorhinidae; genus Scyliorhinus; species Scyliorhinus canicula. The sequence goes on from NC_052154.1 coordinate 136,152,142, forward strand.
ACAAACAACAGTGAAACTCTATTACTTAATAGTTAGGCTCTCCAGCCTGAAACGAACAAAGGCCTAACCACTGTAGAATATTACTTGGAAAGAATATGCCTCAGATAACAGGAAGATAGCTGGAATTAAAGGATTTTTTTTCATTATGGATCAAGAACACTATTTCCACAAATTGAATATGACTTTTAAGACGATCCAAATAAAACTTGACACTTAAAAAAGGGGAGTATGCATTTGCAATCCATGAGACGTTGGATATAACAGCAACATTAAACATGCTGACATTGCCAGCATTCAAATGCTTACTAACTAACACCAGCCCACTGGCTCACATGATACCTTGCAGCTCTATCACAAAATTATCACCCCAAAACTAATGCAAACCATCAGTGAGGACTTTATATCATATAATGCGTCCCAACAGATTTCCTTGTTCTGAAATGGTTTTAAAGAGTAATTGCAGCAAATACAGTAAATTTGAAAAATCCATTATAGTATTTATTCAACATTTCTTGATTTGAGCAAGAGTTAGTTTGCTTCATATTTGCTAATTGCAGATTAACTTCCAGAAATCTTCAATAATCCCAAACTTTTTATATCCAGGATAAATTATACACAGTTGCCAAATACAAGTAGAAGTCGTCAATACCAATACCTCTGGGCCATTTCTAGCAGGAGTCCTTGCGCTTCCATAAATAAACATTCTAAGGGTATGGGAGAACCACATTATTCAGCAACAATGGACCTTACTGCACAGATTCTGACACATATACAAAGACATACACATACACACACCGGCTATGCAGTAAAGGAAGGAAAACAGTCACTATTCAACAAGCAAAGGCACAGAGAGATTAGTCATTATTAGAATTTATAGGTGTCCAATGACTCAGAGCATGAGTGGCAGCACGCAATGGAGAGAGAGAGAGATAGGAGGCAAGACAGTCAGGGTCAGGCTAAACAGAAGTGAATGGAGGAGGTGTTAGGATCAAACAATTAGCAACTACCAACGCCAGTGCTGTAAAGGGGATTTGATGTTAGTCAGCATAGCTTCTGTTAAGGCTGTTGAAAATCTGGGTCTGAAAGTACAGTCTGTAAGCAAAGCAAAGAGATTCCTTAAACAGACGGGGAAAAGACACAAAAAGGTAAGAGATAAGATAGATTGAGGAAGAACAAAGTTGCAGAACCTCAAACATAGATGAGCTACAGACAGTTGCAGCCATACTGGAAGCCAATTAACAGTCGACTGTCAACCACAAATAACATGGACAGCTGGAAGGGGAAGCTACAAATAAAAAGACAGGATTGAGCGAAGTGTTTCTTGGAGAATTTGAACATTGGCCAGACATACAGTTCACAGACAGCTTGAGGGATAAACAAATATCATGATTTTGAATCCAGGATATCTGCAGGAAACATTGCTTTTCAACACAAGATGAAGACAGAACTCATATTATTAGACTTGTATTCTGATACATTGAATGCTGCTGATCAAAGGGGTAAAAACAATCTAATAGCTTCACTCCCCCTACAAATAAGAAATTATCCAATAATAAATAAGTGCTTGAAACATGCGTAAATACTGAGTTGGAGAAATTTAATTAGAAAACTCATGGTCTCTTAGCTGATGTTTAAATTACCACAGAAATCTGTAGGGAGCAAACAAGCTGGATTATCATAAACAGTTTCCATGGTATAAAATGCAGTCTTATAATTTAAGCTCCTTTATACTGTCAATGTAAAGAACAAACTGCTTCACAATGAAATAATATAATCATTGTTTTTTAGGTTAACTATTGGAGTGTAGCGAGTCTCAACAGTAAAATCAATTCTACAATTATAATCACCATTCTTATATCATTGAAATCTGGTGTAATTTACGTTACAAATATTTTGCTCTGGTGCCTATGCTCCACATTGATTTGATAATCAAATTGTGGTGTGAATAAGGAATGATCCACATCTAATACTGAAAAGTACATTGCAAGAATACAGTACCTTCTGCCAATAGATGAGTGTAGCATCAATCAGTCCTGAAGCACTAATCTATATAGTACAAACTGAATAATGGACAGCTACTATGGTATTACACACTGGATGGCCATGATCTGCTATTCTGTTATCAACAGGATAACAATATAAACTGGGAATGTGTTGCATACATGGAACAAAAAGATGGGACCATATTGCTAACATGATGAAGGATAACACAAAGGAGGTAGAAATACTAAAAATATTAGAAGATAATAAACACAAAAGGTTTCAGAAGGTGCCATGAACTTTAAGATGTGTGTGGACTCATACTCCATTCTATTTCTTTTTTAAGTTGCGTGCAGAGATGCATGTCATTTTGTGAATGTCCAGAGTGAAGGAAAGAGGCTATACTAACCCCACAAGCAGGGTTCCACAGCCATGAAGAGCTATTGCACCCTATTTATCTTTATTAAGCTGAAGCATTACAGGGAAGGAATGGCCATTCCATAATTAAGAAACCTTGGTATTCTGGTCTGCAAAGCCCAGGCAATTCACTTTTATCGGTACATATATTTCATTCTTGCTGTTTGTGCCCTATTTGAATCATATCAGCCATAAGCTTGGAAAGGACTGTTATTACTGCTGTTGTCTCATTGGCACATATGCCCCAATTATGGGCACCACTTTAAGATATATGTTGGTTAATGGCAATATTGATTTGTATGTTGCTATAGTACCTATATTCCTATATATAAAGAATGAATCCAGTGTACAGTCACATGTTTTGAAGTGCAACACTTGATGTCATGTAGGCAAATGTAGTCATCAGCCTTCTTTATTATCTTAGAATTTCTAAGTTAGCTAGGAGGCACATTTCATAATGGAGTTCTGGAACAATGCCGTATGAGAAGAGAAACCCATGCTGCCCTGCCTGATTAAGGCAGGTTGAACTTCCTACTGACTTCTAGGTAAATCTGAACTGAATTAAACAGAAAGCAAGGTGGTGCAGACAAATTTGATTGGTTAATTTTCCTGGTTGCCCTGAACATGCAAACATATATAGAGACATCAACACAAATACCAAACACACCATTTCATTACCTCTCAGGAACAGACACACCAGTCCTATTGCACACATTGTGTCAAATAATCTACTCACTGACCAATGAAAAGTACTACATAGGTTTTAAAAGACTACAATTGAAGGAGAAAAGAAAGACAAATGGGCTTAAGTAGTCCTCTTGTTCTAAGGTCTTGAGAGAGAATGAGTTAGAAAATTAAATAATGTAATGAATGTTTATTTGAAAATAGTAAGAATTCTGAAATGAGAGGGAGAGTACAGGATGGCATATTCTTGTTCACAGCAGTAAGTGCAGGGATTTCAAAGGGACTTTAAACAATACTACCCTGTATATGGCCAGGAGACTTGCAGTCAGTGGTGAAGGAATGGGGTTCGCCATTGACTACGTTGACTGTTGTGGGATGTTGGTTACATCTCAGTTTTAATGAAGTCTTCATTGTCTGAAGTAGGTTAACTGCAAGTCTTTATTAACCACTAGAATTATTTACAAAGACACAGCAAAGGTACAAGCTAGGAGCTGCCTCCATGCATGAATCCACAAGCGCTCTACCCAACATCACATCAACTCCTAGGTTTGGGTCATGTGTTCTCTTACATCATTGTGTGGGCGATACTATATTCAGCATCAGATTAACCCTATATATCCGCCAGACACTTGCACACCTCCCCCCAAAGTCTTTATCCAATGATTTGATGTAATACTAGTTTAGGTGGCCCGGGGGCCTTATAACCCTTCCATATCTCGTCACACTGCTGTTGGAGGAGTGGTAGGATCTGTTGCTGCTGGTTCTTTCTCTAGGTTTGGAGGTTGCTCTGACATCTTGGCATTTTCTGTGATACATCTCCATTGCACAGCGGGGATGGGCAGTATAGGTTTAAAGTGCATGGGGAAACATTTAGAACAGATGTGCGAGGCACGTTTTTATACAAAGGGTGGTAAATATATGGAACGCGCTGCCTGGGGAGGTGGTGGGAGCAGGTACGATAGCGGCATTTAAGGGGCATCTGGACAAATATATGAATAGGGTGGGAATGGAAGGATATGGACTCTAAGTGCAGACGGTTTTAGTTTAGGCAGGTACCATGGTCAGTGCAGGCTTGGAGGGCCGAAGGCCCTGTTCCTATGCTGCATTGTTCTTTATATAGGGATGAGATGCAAACTCCTCCAGTTTCTCCTGATTGTGCTCTCTGAAGTGCCAACTAGGTAGGAGTAAGATTGGTCCTTGTCCTTTCTAATGATAGTATTGTCTCTCAAAGTCTTTAATCCCGGCCTCATCACCACTCTGTAGTTGTGCAAGTATCTGGTGTGATACCTTCTTTTGTAGGCAGAAGCTTGCTTGTACAATAGGACTCTTGCCTGGATGTCCTTGGTGACCAACCCTGGTATGACTTTTACTATGGACTCCTTCTTCAGCCTTCGCATTTGACCATAGGTATGTTGGGAAGTCGATGCAGTGGTGGAAGCCGGATGTGATGGTGAAGTGCACAAAGTAGTCATTTGAAAATTGTGAGTTGTAGGAAATGATCTTGCCCGGATGCCATGGCTCGCAAACATATCTACAGTTGCTTCACCTCAACCCATCTGGAGAACTATAAGGAACGATTTGCTGTTGAAGGTGAATAGGCTAACACCCAGCATCTCCCGTGGGCTGGTTGGAAATCGTGTGGAGATGAGGGGGAGGGGCTCTCTTTGGTCCTGCCTGTGAAACGCACACATCCCTGAAAATTTGCAATGGTGTCTCAATATGCCGTGGATAAACCTGACTACCGGACAGCAGATTGGGCCTGCCTTCTGCACTTGCTGATGCCAAGGTGGTACTGGTCTATTTTTTTTAAAGGCTCCGTGGCTGCAAGGAGGCGGAGATGATAATCTTAAAGTGTTTCTGTTATTCAAACCTGATTTTCTTGGGTCTCTCCATTTGGCCTGTGCTCAGGCAGTGTCTTCGGGTGTGGGAAACACCCTTCATCGCGTATTTGTTCCTGGCGGATCTGTTGGAGTTTACTTGTGGTCGTTAGCAGGTGTCTCCTTGACAAATTGGGAGTACACTTCCAGTTGTTCAATGAGATGGTGAGTCAGAAAGCTCACTATGGCCCTTGAAAAGGTCTCTGCTTTGTTCTGTTTTTTACCTTGGACATATACTATCTCACAGGCAAACCTTGAGGCACAGGATAAACCTCTGGATTCTAGGATGCATCTTTGCTCGTTCTTTCTCATCCAATAAGGAGGCAACTTGTGGTCCGTTCCATTGTAACCTTGAAGCTGAAAACTTCTTGAATACTCATGTCAGTGTGAGGGCTTCCTTTTCGATGATGGTGTATCTTGTCTCCAGCCCACTGGATGGGTAGTACACCGATTGGCGACTTCCATCCAGTTGAACAGGACTGCTCCCAGGCCTGTGGAAGAAGTAGCTGTTGCTATGGTGATGGCAGGGCTGGGTTTTAATGGGCTAGAACGTCCATGCACAGCAGCATCATCTTGATGTAAGCAAAAGTTTGTTCTCAATGCGAACCATGGTTGGTCTTTCTCAAACAGCTTCAAGATAACAGCAACATACTGCTGAAAATCTGAAATAAAAACAGAAAATTCTGGATAAACTCAGGAGGTTTGGCAGCATCTGTAGAGAGAAAAACAGAGTGTTTTGTGTCTGTATGACTTCTTCAGAGAGAAGAAAAAGTGTCGTACAGTCTCAAAACGCAGCTCTGTTTCACTCTTCAGGTGCTACCGACCAGACCTGCTGAGTTTATCCAGCATCTTCTACATTCCTTAATGGTTCTGGGACCTGTGTCAAATGAAGTAACAATTTTGACCTCTGGCTCACCACCCCAAGAATTGCTTGATTTCTGGAAGGTTCGGAACTCACCTTGGTTTTCTATGAATCAGCTGTGATGCCTTATTGCTGACAATTTGGCCCAGGAATCAAATGGAATGTTATGGAAAACTTGCTTTTTTCATTCAGTGTCAGCTCTGCTTCCCGCAGATGCTCTCAAGCTGCCGAGCGTCTTGTTGTGTTCATCCACCATTGTACCCGGAACCAATACATTGTCGATTTGTCAAATTACCCACGAGAGGCTCTGTAAAATGGCCAACATCGTACATTGGAATATTTCTGGGGCTGTGTTTCAAAACACCAGGTAATTAAAGGTGTTGTCAGTAGCCTGGTCTCTTCATCGAGAAGGAGTTGCCAAAAGCTGCTATTTGCGTACATTTTGAAAAATATTATGTTCTTCAAGGGTTTAGTCAAGCATTCATCCAGAGGACATGGGATGTGCTTCGCTGGCTAAAGCTTTATTAAGCTGTGCCAGATAAATGCAGATATGTATGGTTGGCCCCAATTGATTTTGGGCCTGGGGTCATCTTGGAGCACCATGCAGTTGGTTGTGTGATGAGTGAAGATGTCTCCCATGTTTGTCATCTCATCCAGCTGCTGCTGCACCTGCTTCAGGAGTGAATGGGGGATCTTATGTGTTGCAAAGAGTCAGTCCTGTGAAGTGTTTCGTAAACTCACATTTGTACTTGGAGCCAGCAGCTTGCTGGCTGAGCTCGTCAATCTTCTTTAACAGGTTAAGTTGAACACGGGCTTTGCGGATTAGTAATGAGCAGTCCTAGTTGTGGATTGGTGGTGCTGTGGCACAGTGATTAGCACTGCTGCCTCAACGCCAGAGACCCAGGTTCAATTCCGGCCTTTGCTGACTTGTCTGTGTGGAGTTTTCACGTTCTCTTCATGTTTGGGTGGGTTTCTTCCGGCTAGTCCGCTTTCACCCACAGTCCAAAGATGATGTTATGTGGATTGGCCATGCTAAATTGCCCCTTAATGTCACAACGATGTGTCGGTATGGTGTTGTTATGGGGTTGTTATACAGCGATAGGGATGGGGAGTGAGCTAGGGAGGATGCTCTTTGAGATGGTCTTGATTGGATGAATGGACTCCTTCTGCACTGTAGGAATTTGGATCACAAAGAGGGTCTCAAGAATAGTTTTATTCTTAGGAAAATTTCCGGTATTTGGGAATCCAGGTGGCACGAGACTGGGGCAGGCTGCATAAGTTAAATTTGGCCAGGGTGGTGGAGCAAATGAAGGGAGAGTTTCGGAGATGGGATGCACTCCCGCTGTCGCTGGCAGGGAGGGTGCAGACTGTAAAGATGACAACCCTCCCTCGATTTTTGTTTATTTTTCAGTGCCTCCCGATCTTTATCCCACAGTCCTTCTTCAAAAGAGTTAACGGGCTGATCATGAGCTTTGTCTGGGCGGGAAAATCCCCGCGGGTGAAGAAGGCGATGTTGGAGAGGAACCGCAACGAGGGAGGGCTGGCTTTGCCGAGTCTGATCAATTATTACTGGGCGGCCAACATCGCTATGATAAGGAAATGGATGGTGGGTACGGGATCTATTTGGGAGCGGGTGGAGGCGGCTTCGTGCAGGGGCTCCAGCTTGGAAGCCCTGGTCACGGCTCCTCTACCGCTGCCGCCGGCCAAGTACACCACCAGCTCGGTAGTGGTGGCGACCCTGCGGATATGGGGCCAGTGGAGGAGGCATGTGGGGGAGATGGGGGCGTCTGTCTGGGCGCCAATCTGCGACACCCATCGGTTTGCCCCCGGCAGTATGGATGGGGGGTTCCGAGTATGGCGGCGAGCGGGGGCGGGAAGGGTGGGTGATATGTTCCTGGAAGGGAGCTTCGCGAGTTTGAGGAGCTTGGAGGAGAAATTTGGGTTGGTAAGGGGAAATGATTTTAGATACCTACAGTTGCGGGACTTTGTTCGTAGACAGGTCCCATCTTTCCCATGCCTCCCGCCAGTGGGGATCCTCGACAGAATAGTCTCTAGGAGGGAAGAAGGGGAGGGCAGAGTCTCGGGTATATATAAGGTGCTCATGAGGGAGGAAGGGTCCCAGACAGAGGAACTGAAACTTAAATGGAAGGAGGAGCTAGACGGGGAAATGGAGGATGGGCTGTGGGCGGAGACCCTGAGTAGGGTAAATTCGACCGCGATATGTGCTAGGCTCGGGCTGATCCAATTTAAGGTCGTTCACCGGGCCCATATGACGGTGGCTCGGATGAGCAAAGTTTTCGGGATAGAGGACAAATGCGTTAGGTGCGTGGGAGGACCAGCGAACCATGTTCACATGTTTTGGGCATGCCCTAAGCTGAGGGGGTACTGGGAGGGATTTGCGGGGGTCATGTCCCAGGTGCTAAAAACAAGGGTGGTGATGAGTCCAGGGGTGGCAATTTTTGGGGTTTCGGAAGACCTGGGCGTCCAGGGGGAGAAAGAGGCCGATGTTTTGGCCTTTGCTTCCCTGATAGCCCGGCAACGAATATTATTGGCGTGGAGGGACTCAAAGCCCCCGAAGACTGAGTGGTGGCTTGCGGACATGTCGAGTTTCCTGGGGATGGAAAAAATTAAGTTTGCCTTGAGGGGATCTGTGCAGGGGTTCACCCGGAGGTGGCAACCATTTATTGACTTCTTTGCGGGAGAGTGAGCGTCAGCAGGGGGGTGGGGGGGGGGGGGGTAGAGTAGAGTAGGAGGGAAAATATGGCGGGTAGTACCGGTGGGAGGGGAGCGGGCTTGTGCAATATGTTACGATGGAAGTATTGAAAGTACGTGGATGTTTGCACATTTTTGCCTTTTTTGCTTTCTTTCTGATGATGTCTGTAACTGTTTATAAAGCCAAAAACTACCTCAATAAAATTGTTTATTAAAAAAAAAGAATAGTTTTATTCTTGTACCTTAGTGTCACCTGAAGGGTGCCTGTCAGTGGGAGCTTTAAGCCTCCTGCCCCATATAAGGATGCAGCAGTCAGAAGTATACATCCACAGCCTGAGTTACCTTGTCCCATTCAGACTTAAACTCGCTAGTGGGAATACACAGGATGTCCTGGCTCAGCCAGGATGATCCACTCAAGATTCATTGTCATTACGGACAACCATTTGACCAGCCATTGGCCCAATAGAGTCTGATGACCTATTTGTCTGTCAATGGAAGGTTAATTGCAGATGAATGGCACAGCTTTGTTCTTTTGTAGAAATCGGAGTGGGAAACCAGACAACCCAGGTAATAATAATGGATTCAAGTCTGGCCACCTCAGGGGTTGGCCAGAGCTTAGAGAGAGGGGGGAAATAAATGCTATTTTGAACAGTTATGAGAAAACTTTAGATCGACAAAGAGGTCATGAAAGTTGCCACCGTGGCAGGCTTTGGAAAAGGATTCTGACTAAATGTCCCTAATAGAAGAAAATTGCTTCGTAAATGCAAGTATTGCCATTGTCGTCCTGTGAAAATGGCATGAGAGCTAAATGTTCTGTTCCAGTTATGTACAATGGGAACTCGTGTTAAGGTTAAGAAACTATATGTAATCTGTTAGTGTTAAGGCATGAAGTAAACATTTAAATATTGTTTTCTTTTGTTATAATTAAGCGTATTTCCAAGCCCTATTTCTTATGTTAAAACTCCTGGAACGAATCCATATTTCTGCAGTCGTCTTTAAACTTAAAAAAAATTATGACATTTGGTCCAGCCTCTGAGCCACTGTTGAGAGCTGACCAGGCTTCAGTAACACTGCACTCTGAAATTTGAAGGAGTCTCCTGCTACAGTGAGGAGTTTTAATTATTTGCCTTCAGCTTCCAAGCCTTTCTTATGAGCTTTTTACTGCTGTTTGTTCCTCTGTGCCTCTGATTCTGGAGCTCCTTTTCAAGTCAGAAAGTTTGTTTGATTTTTTAACTCAATTTTCCAGCATTATGGTTTATCTGCACATTTTAGCGAGTTTTTTTTTTTCCATGAGTTGCCACCATGTTATGGGGTGTTTGTTCCATCTCAGTAGGTTGTAATTAAATCTTCATAGTCTGAAGTAGGCTTACTTTATTAACTACTGGAACTATTTACAAAGATATATTAAAGGGTACAAGCTAGGAGCTGTCTCCAGGCTTGCGTTTGCATACGGCTCTGTCCAACATCACACTGACTCCAAGATGCAGGCCGTGTGTTCTCTTATATCAGTGTGTGGGTGCTACTATACTCAGTCCCACATTAACCCTCTATCTGCCAGATCCTTACACTACCCTTATAGCTGCCCATAAGGTTTTACGGAGCTTTTGAGCAGATATATGCTCTAATCCAGTTCATAATCGGGCATAGATTGCAGGGTTCAAGAAAGCTAACTATCACTTCCTCAGGAATCAAGGGTGGGCAATAATCCAAAAACATTGCACGTTTCCTCCTCTCAATCTATAGCCATTCAGGTAATAATCTGCCTTTCTGTTTTTGCTACCAAAGTGAATAACCTCACATTTATCCACATTATATGACGTCTGCCATGCATTTGCCGCACACTGAACTTGTCCACATCACACTGAAGCATCTCTGTATAATCCTCACAACTCACCCTCCCACCCAGTTTTACACTGAGCTTAGGAAAGGCAGAGAACTTACTCTGAGTGAGAAACTTTAATATCCATCATCATGACAGACTTGATGTGGAGATGCCGGCATTGGACTCGGATGGGCACAGTAAGAAGTCTTACAACACCAGGTTAAAGTCCACCAGGTTTGTTTCAAATCACTAGCTTTCGGAGCACAGCTTTTTCATCGCCTGAGGCAGGAGCTGCACTCCGAAAGCTAGTGATTCAAAACAAACCCGTTGGACTTTAACCTGATGTTGTAAGACTTCTTACCATGACAGACATAGCAGTGCCACCATGGATGGATCTGTTGATGCGCTGAGGGACAGAGCTGCCAGACTAGATTTAGGGCAGGTACTGAGAACACCAACATGTGAATAATCAACTTGAACGTGTCATTAGCAATCTATCTAGTGGGCAGCACGGTAGCATTGTGGATAGCACAATTGCTTCACAGCTCCAGGGTCCCAGGTTCGATTCCGGCTTGGGTCACTGTCTGTGCGGAGTCTGCACATCCTCCCCGTGTGTGCGTGGGTTTCCTCCGGGTGCTCCGATTTCCTCCCACAGTACAAAGATGTTCACGGTAGGTGGATTGGCCATGATAAATTGCCCTTAGTGTCCAAAATTGCCCTTAGTGTTGGGTGGGGTTACTGGGTTATGGGGATAGGGTGGAGGTGTTAACCTTGGGTGGGGTGCTCTTTCCAGGAGCTGGTGCAGACTCGATGGGCCGAATGGCCTCCTTCTGCACTGTAAATTCTATGATCTATGATCTCCCACAGCTGCATCTGTCCATGACAGCACTGATTGGAGTAACCCTACACATCCTTTTGGAAGCTATGTTATGTCAGAACCTTGAGGACATCCTTCATCATGTAGCACTATTGCCATGCTAAATGGAATAGATTAATAGATCCGGCATCCATGAATTGCTATAGCCATCAGCAGCAGCAAAATTCTATATCACTTGACTCTATAACTACGTGGTCCATTATCTCAGTAGTAATCTGTAAAGTCTCAAGAGCTTGGGTTCTATGGAAGGTGTACAGTGGGATTGTGAAAGCAGTGCTTGATTCACAAGTATGGGTCTATGGCTGAGGGTACATTAAGTTAAATGCCAGAGTGTTGAACCATTCATGGGGGAAATCATGGGATATGGGAGTGGAGGTTAATTGCACAATGTGGAAATACTGGAGAACGGAGTCTGGGACAACTGGGCACACTGATCATGGGGTCCAGAAGGATTGACAGGGCAGAATGTAAAATCTTTGGGAGGATTGGTTGGACTGTAGGGAGTGTGAGTCTGATAGTATTTTTGGAGGAAGCTGGGTAAACATAGTGGTAGTGTCCCTAGCTCTGGATTCATGTCCAACTCCGGGACTTGATGGCTGTGGAAGGTGCGTTCACAATAAGGCCTGTAGACTTGTAGACTTTTTGAAAGCAAATTTTCAGCAGCAGAGGCAGGAAGCCTCGGACGTCCTGGCAGCGGTGGTGAAACCTCTTAGGATGGCTATCGAGAGAGTGGAGCAGAGGTTGGAGTTGCAGGGTCTGGCACTCCAGAAGGTGGAGGAGTCAGTGGGGGAGCATGAGTACCGATTGGCTTCGCTGGAGGTGGAGATGGTGCTCGTAGCAGATGACCATAAAAGCTCGAGGGAGAAGATGGAGAACCTCGAGAACCATTCCAGGAGGCAGAATCTCCGGATCGTGGGGCTACCTGAGGGGATTGAGGGAGGAAAGTATGTTGGAGAGGTTAATTGGGGAGGGTGTCTTTGAACATCCCCCCCGGCGAGGTGGAATGATTGCACAGGGCGCTGAGGAGGAGGCCGAAGCCGGGGATCCGTCGAAGGCAATACATTTATGAGACCATGGACTGGGACGTGTGTGAGGACACTAAACTTTGGAAATGCTAAAGTGGGGAAGGTGGGTTGACACGACAGGCAGATTGTTGTATTTAATGAATATCAGTGGGTGAGCGTGAGGAGGTCAGGCGCAAGTGGGAGGAGGAATTAGGAAGGGGTACTTTGGGGGCCGGAGTTTTGGAAAGGATTTTTGGATGTAATGCAAAAGATTTTGGGAATTTATCGACCTCTTTAAGGAGTATGGTGTCATCCATGAGGGGGGGGTTACTTTTTGTTTGAGAGGGTCGAAAAGTTGGTAAAGGGATGTGGGTACCGGGTGGCAGCGCGATTGGCGGGGGAGGGGTTGCTGCTGGGGTGGGTGCAGGTTTGGGGGGTGGGGGGGGGGGGGGGGGGGCGGGGAAAGGAGGATGTTGTTACCTGTTGCCATGGTTGGCTTTTGTATTTTTGTGATTATGTACATATATAAAATACCTTCTTTAAAATTATTTTTTTTAAAAACATCCTTTTTGGATGCCAGCCTCAAGAAAGCATTTTTCTAAATGCGGTTGACATCAAGGTTGGTGGAGTGGCAGATAGTTTTGAGGATTGTCAGAGGACGCAGCAGAACATAGATAGGTTGGAGACTCGGGTAGAGAAATGGCAAATGGAGTTTAATCCGGACAGATGTGAGGTAATGCATTTTGGTAGGTCCAACATAGAGGGGAAATATACCGTACATGAGAAAACTCTTAGGAATATAGAAAGTCAGAGATATCTGGGAGTGCAGGTCCACAGATCTTTTAAAGTGGCAATACAAGTGAACAAGGTATTCAAGAAAGCATACGGAATGCTTCTCTTCATTGGACGGGGCATCAAGTATAAAATCTGGTACGTCATGCTACAGTTGTATAGAACCTTGGTAAGGCCGCACTTGGAATATTGCGCACAATTCTGGTCGCCTACCAGAAGGATGTGGAGGCTTTGGAGATGGTGCAGAGGAGGTTTACCAGGATGTTGCCTGGTCTGGAGCGTGATGGCTGTGCGGAGAGCCTGAATAGACTCAGACTGTTTTCATTAGCAGGACGGAGGTTGAGGGACGACCTGATAGAGGTCTACAAGATTACGAGGGGCATATAAGAGTGGATAAGCATGCACTCTTTCCCAGGGTAGAGGGGTCAGTCACCAGGAGGCATAGGTTTAAGGTCTGTGGGGCAAAGTTTAGAGGAGATGGCCGAGGCAGGTTTTTTTTTTTTTACACAGAGGGTGGTGAGTGCCTGGAACGCATTGCCAGGGGTGGTTGTGGAAGCAGAGGGTTTTGGCCAAGGTTGGTATCATGACCGGTACAGGCTTGGAGGGCCAAAGAGCCTGTTTCTGTGCTGTATTGTTCTTTGTTCTTAATGCACTTTTAGATGGCAAACAGGAAGGGCATGGGAACCTGGGCAACGGGACAGGAATGGATAGAAGGTAGCAGGAAGCAATGTGGATAGTGCACTTGTGTTTGGAGCCCAGAGATGGGAGTCACACCAGGAAAACGTTAGCAAGACTCGTGCTTTTGAAGATTCAGACAGATGATGCACTTAAGAATGGACTTGAATAAATATAAAATATGATTTAATGTTTAAACATAACAGAGAGGTGATATGGGAATAGAGTGATGGGAAAATGTTGCAGGAAGTAAGTGTTACACTGAAGTGCTGTATATATAATATATATGTTGTCATTCTGGCATGGCACTGTGCAAAATGTCAAAATGAGTTGAATCTCCAGGTAAACGATAACTGAATTGAACTTGTAAACCTAATTTAGTCTCTTTTTGAACACATTCTTTCCACATCTTAGTTCCATTATTTAGTCTTATGGTCATAATGTAAATTTGTGATGTAATTACATAGTCCTATCAGCATAGGTACTACATGACTCTACTGCCAGGTTGGTGCAAAAACAGTGTTAGATGTTTACATGGGCTGTTTTCTATTATAAATATCAACAGTGTTTATAATGGAAAAATTGACCAAGGTGGGTGTAGTCACATATAATTTAATTAGGAGTATATGAACAAGGAGCAGGTATAGGCCAGTCAACCCTCAAGCCTGCCCCACCATTTAACAATTCATAGAGTTTTTGCAGCATAGAAAGAAGACCTTCATCCCATTGTGTCTGCACCAGCCATCAAACACCAACCTACTCTAAACCCACCTTCCAAGCACTTGGTCCATATGCTATGGCGAGTGAAGTGTTCATCAATATGCTTCTTAAATGTATGGCATTTACGCCTCTACCACTCTTTCAGGCAGCAGGTTCCAGATTCCCAGCATGCTCTGGGTGAAAATGTGTTTCCTCAAATCTTCTCTAAATTTCCTGCGTCTTACCTTAAATCTATGCCTCCTGGTCACTGATCCTTATTCCACTAACTGGAAAAGTTTCTTCATATATACTCTATGTTCCTCATAATTTTGTACACCTTGGTGTGGCTCCACCCTCAGCCTTCTCTGCTCTAAGAAAAACAACAGCCTAACCAGCCTCTCTTCATAGCTGAAACACTCCAGTCCAGGCAACATGCTGGTGAATCGATTCCACACCTTTCTAATGCAATCACATCCTTCCTATAGTGTGGCAACCAGAACTGCACACAGTACTCTAGCTGTGTCCTAATGAGTGTTTTATGCAGCTCCATCATAGCCTCCTGGCTCTTATATTCTATGCCTCAGCTAATAAAGGCAAGTGTCCCCTATGCCTTCTTAACCACTTTGTCTATCTGTCCTGCTGCCTTCAGAGATCTTTGGACATTCATCTCCAAGTTCCTCTGGTGCTCTGTACTTCCTAGCGTCCTACCTTTAAGATCATGGCTAATCTGCATCCTGCCTATCCCCGATAACCCATTGCCCCTTTGCTTAGCAGGAATCTATCCATCTCCGCCTTAAAAATATTCAAAGACTCTGCTTCCACCATCTTTTCAGGAAGAGAGTGTTCCAAAGACTAATGACCCTCTGCGAGAAAACAATTCTCCTCATGTCTGTCTTAAATGAGCGACCCCTTATGCTCAAACAATGGCTCCTCTTTCTAGATTCTCCCACAAGAGGAAACATCCTCCCTACATCAACCTTGTCAAAATTCCTCAGGGTCTTATATTTTTCAATCAGTTGTCATTATTCTGCCTTGCATAGCATTGCTCATGGAGCTATTTGATCTTTTAAGAAAAGGAATTGAACTGGAGCTATTTTTAAAAATGTGGTTATGAAAGTTAGGCCAGGCAGATGATAAGGGGCACCATTTTTTTAAAAAGCATTGTTCCTCAAGTGATGTACAATAGCGGAATCATATTCAATGTTAGATGTTATTTTGAGTTGTGCAAGTAAAGTCTGGTTGAGCAGAGACAGTACTCTGTTATTGCAAACAGCCAAAGGAACATGCCAACGATCACCTGCCACCTTGCCTTTGCTAACTTGATCATCATCCACAACTTACCAGGATAGATTTGTTGCTACAATGGCCTACCAACCTCTTCATTGTCCTGCATTTTGTCTTAGCTCACAGCCAAGCATTTAGGAAAAAAATTGGACTTACGTGATATACATTTTATTGTTCCCTGCACCTGTTCTAACCCTTCATAAAAGATTCCGGAGAATGGTTCCAGGGATGATGAACTTCAGTTAAGACGATAGATTGAAGAAGTTTGGGCTGTTTTCTTTTGAGAAAAGAAGGCGGGGAGAAAATTTGAAAGAGGTATTCAACGTCATGAGGGGTCTGGACAGAGTCGAGGGGTTGAAACTGTTCCCACTTGTAAAAGGATTGAGAAAGAGGGGGTACAGATTTAAAGTAATTGGCAAAGGAAGAAAAAGCAATATGAGGAAAAAAAATCACGCAATGAGTGGTTAGGATCTGGGACGCACTGCCTAAGTGTGTGGTGGGAGCAGGTTCACTTGAAGCATTCATGAGGGAGTTAGACTGTTATCTGAAACAGAACGATTTGCATGGTTATGGAGAGAAGGCAGGGGAATTGTACTAGGTGAGTTGACAGTCAGGAAGCTGGTGCAAACATGATGTGCTGAAAACATCTCCTTCTGCAATGTAACAATTCTGTGATTCTGTTATTGGGAATATGTCCTGACACTTGGGTTGTATTCCATATGATATTGCAAGATTGAGTGCCTTCACATCTTCTACATTTATTCATTAAAAGGGAAAATAACTTCCAGCTGAAGATTAGGAACTTTCACCTCATCCTGCCTCAACCCTGTCATCCACTGCCACAAGCCTCCTACTTGAAAGGATCAATCCTGTCCCCAAGCCAACACTGAGATGTATGAGGCTACAATTGAAAAGGTACACAATTGTAAGCTCCATGGGAGATACATTTTTTTCAATGTATCCAGAACCTACATATTTGCTTTGAAACACAAGTTATTATTGATGAGATATGTATGGAATGATTTCGGGCAAGGTAGGAGGTTATTGCAGATTCCTTTTCATAAGTGTGGAGAAGAGATACATATAAACCAATGAACAATTTGATGTACTTTCCACTGGGGATGATGGCTGGTCTGATTTTTTGTCATTTTCACAGATTTTATCTAGGTGACTGCTTCCGCTACAAGCTCTGGCATTTTCTCTTCTGATTAAACTCTGCTGAGGTGGGGCTGCCTGCCCGTCTGTCTTTAATTCACTGTTTTATCTTCACAAGAAGTATAGGGCAATTCATAATGAGAATGCCACTACGTCCAATGCTTTATAGCTGAATGTCTAAAAATAAAACCCGTAGCATCAGCAGCAATGCTGGAGCTATTAATAAACTGCAGATAGAAAAGCTCTCCCAACATCCCAGCATTATTTAGCATTTAGCAGTACTGTCACCTAATACCACTTCACAACCAGAAATGCATGTTTCAGGTTTCCTCAGGAGGTAAAGGAGGACATTTTTAACATTGAGTAAATATAAATAATTCACTCGTGTCCAAATGGAACTGCAGGCTCTTCACATCAACAGTGAAGAAAAGCAGTCATGTGGTTTGCGAGGGCTGGGATTCTATGCTGGTTCTTTCTTTTGTTTTCTCAGAATCCACCACAAAACAAGTCACTAAACATGAAGGAAACATTTTCTGTAATCACTTTCATGTTCATTCTAGAAACTGCAAATCTTGTACTTATGTCTTTTATCTATCCATGAAAACTAAAATGGTATCAGCTTTTTTTATGGCTCTATGAAGTTGCACTTGTAATTTCAGTAATTATGTATTTATGCCATTCAATCTCAATCTGTTTCTCCATAACCTTCAGTATGTTTCATTCTGTTTATATTCTCCTCGTGTTCCCTCCTAAAATGCATTCCCCACAATTCTCTGCATTAATTTGGATCTGCTACCAGTCTGCCAATTTCTCTAGCCTGTGCATGTCCTGAAGTCTTTATGAGTTTATCTTGCTGGTGACAAACCACCTACTTGTTAAAAACAAATGTCGACTTGCAGTGACCCTTGGGTAGTACCACTTTGAACCTTATTCCAACCAACCCTCGTTATCCCTAACATTTTGTTTCCTGCATGACAAATTACTTTCTATCCACAATGCTACATTTTTATTTATAGCATATGCCTGAACTTTTGGCACTAGCATCCCATGTGCCAATCTGGCAAATGCTTTCTGAAAATTCACATACATCTATTCATTATTCATGCAGGATTTGTGCAGCATTTCTTCAAAAATAATTACATTTGTCAAACATGATTTGCCATTAACAAATATATGCCGGATGTTCTCGATTATTTCATGCATCAGTAAATGCTCCTAATTTGACCTTGAATGAGGGATTCTAAAAGTTTACGAGGAGGAGCAGGCCATTCGGCCCCTCGAGCCTGCTCCGTCATTTAATAAGATCATGGCTGATCTGACAGTAACTTCAAACCTGCATCCCGCCTACCCCTGATAACCTACCATCCCCTTGCTTACCAAGAATCTATCCACTTCTGCCTTAAAAATATTCAAAAGACACTGCTTCCACTGCCTTTTCGGGAAGAGAGTTCCAAAGACTCATAACTCTTAGATAAAAGACATTGCCTCATCTTCATTTTAAATAGGCAACCCTTTATTTTAAACATTGATCTCTAGTTCTAGATTCCTCCACAAGAGGAAACATCCGCTCCACCCTGTCAAGATCCCTCTGGATCTTATATGTTTCAATCAAGTCACCCCTTACACTTCTAAACTCCAGCAGATACAAACCTAGCCTGCCAACCTTTCCTCATAAGGCAACCCAATCATTTTGAGTGTTAGACTAGCAAACCTTCTCTCAATTGCTTCCAACACATTTACATCCTTCCTTAAATAAGGTGACCAATACTGTATACAGTACTCCATGGGTAGGTCACTAGTACTCTGTATGACTGAAGCATAACCCCTTTACCCTTTTCAATCCTTTCACAATAATCAATAACGTTCTATTAGCTTTCCTGATTACTTGCTGTACCTGCATGCAAGCCTTTTGGGATTCATACACATAGATATTGGATTAATTTGTCTATTTTTTCCACTAATTAATACATTTAACAAAGTGTTACACTGAGTAGCAGGAGCAGGCCATCAAGCCCCATAAGCCTGCTCCACCATTTAATAAGATCATGGCTGAGGAGGGATCTTCCACTTCAATAGACATACCCCAATGAAACCATCTGTGGGATTTACACCAGCTTTTGTATGTGGTTACTGAATCTCAAAATATATAGACTCCTAGACCTACTTTCTCCAAGTTTGATATTTAACAAAAGAGAGCTGCAGAAATAAGTTAACAGTTAGGTGTGAAAGGCCATAATCCATCTTCCATGGCTATACGCCTCCAAGCCAGTCAGGAAAGGCAGCACCAGTTCGTCATGTGACCAGAACTGATTTTAGTTCACAAATTCTTCTTTTCCAGGAATTAGAGAGAAACTGGTCAGTCTACACAGAACAACTGCAGGACATCAGCCAGAAAAAGGCAGGAGATCCACATCGTTTTAAAACATGGAAACCGCTACATCTCAAATAGCCTCCCAGCCTAGTTCCTGTTCCAAGTCCACCTGTAAAGAAAGTTGACTTCCTAGTACTAAAACCACAAATAGCCAACTTTAAGACCTGCTCGAAAAAGTCCATCTCTTCAAGTGAATCCTGCAGCAATTCTGACATACAACTCTGGTTATTTGAATTTACCTAGACTAACCCTCCAGGAGAAAATGCCTTCTTCAACAGGCCGTAAAGACTGCATTTTCCTATGACAAGCCAAACATGTGAACTATAAACTACTCTTGTATTTACAACTTGTAAGAGTGCACTGTCCTCTTTACCTATATTTTTTCTTGAGGGTGTGTGTGGGCTGAGTGATTGACGTAACATTATGCTTTCAGGATAAATGCGTGTGTATGTGGTTAAAAAGAATAAATAATCCTCTTTATTTAAGACCGTGAATATTTGCTGCTCATTATTCAAAAATGGCTACACACACATAGACACTACAGGTTTGAGAAAAACACACACACACCTTCCTTTCCAAAAATACACACTGATTAAAGACAGTAAGAGAAGGGACTTGCGGGCTCAATTCTCTCTCATCCCCATCTCCAACAATGTCAATAATCAAGGAGTACAGATTCAAAGCAATTTGTATAAGGATTAGAGCTGGAGACATCTTTCAAACAGAAGGTGGTCGGGGCCTGTAACTCAATGCCTGAAAGGGTTAGAGAGGCAGAAATCTTCATCATACTTAAAAGATACTTGGATGTATATTTGAGGCTCTGTGATCTACAAGGCAGCAGACCAAGATTTGGAAAGTCAGATTACACTGGATAGTTCTTTCTCAGCCAGCCACAACATGACGGGTTGAATGTCTCCTTCTGTGCTTTAAATTTCTATTAAATGTAATCCTGTCTCCAAATTCTTTTGGAATACTACACTTTCTTCTGATTTATAGAGCTCGTTATTTTTCTGTATATTTTTTCCTTTCTTTTCCAAAACTCCTTTTGCTTTCCTTTTCTTGTTTCGCCTCACCACCCCCTATTTGTTTAGATCATTCCCCATCGGATTAATTGCTCTCGTTGACAGTAGTCCCAGCCTTGCTCAGGTGCAGGTTTCCCATGCTGTCCATGCCATTCCTGTCTTGTAAGTGGGCCCAATGATCTAGACACTTCCTTCAATATGCATTTACCTCCCTTACCTTGTTACTTCTAGACTGACAAGCATGTGGCATCGGGAATAATCCCAGGATAATTATACTCAAATTACTGTCAATTCTATTGTTCTAATTCATAAGACTCCATTTATACAAGTTCTGAATTATATTTAGCTGCTGGCAGGCAACACATCACTCAGGACCCTTGCTTGCAACTTCCTGAAGATGGAATCCCGTGCTATTATTGCTTTTACATATTTCACTTCTCCCTCTTGAGCCAGCACTTATTTCACGTTGCTGTGGTTTCACTCATGGTTTTCCTCCTTGAAATAGTTATGAATATCACTGCTATTTTCTCATGATTGGTTTGACATTTCTAGGGAACTCAATCCTTGCTTCTTTTCTCCTTGTGACCCTAATGAATAGTCACTCATTTCTTTTCCTCACTACCTCAAAGTGACTGCAGTTAACCACCAATGCGTCATGCATTTTAGCCTCCTATATGCGATAAGGAACGTTTCCACTTGTTCCTCAAACTCAGATTGTGAGCTTGTGCACAATTTATTGCACTTCTCCTACATGTAGGAACATGGGACACACATAGCCTTGAGGAACCGCAAATTGTGCAGGTACTACACATTGCAGGCTTCAGCGAGGTGGACACTTCAGTGTATTACACAGGTGGAAACTATGAACTAAACAGTGCATTACACAAACAGAAATTATAAACAATTGATCACATAAAGGGGCACTATAAATTGAACAATGCGTTACACAGAGCAAAATTGACTGTTTTCAGCATTAAGATTCTGTCCATTGCTCCATGAAAACCAAAATCTAACACCTTAGGATGGGTCAGAAGCCCATCACAGCAGGTTAAATAGAGCATAGCAATGAATACATTTCCTGATCAAATGTGAAGAGCGAAAGTCACTGCTGATATCAGTTTAAAAACAAATAACAGCGTTTTGTGATTAATTTTGTTTGAGAGAACTAACTGAGCAGCTACAAAGGGCAGGATCTCTAGGTCCTTCCCACCAGCGGGATCGTCCGGTCCGACTGAAGTCAACCCCTCACAGCAGCACAGGCAGGTGAGCCATGCAAAAACCATTAGACTTTGATGGGATTGGGAGATCATGTTGGTTGCCAATGGTTTGCTACATCTGCCATGGGAAAACCCTGGCTTAGATCAAGAATGAGAGAAAAACAAACAACTGCAGATGCTAGAATCTGAAACAAAAACAGAAAATATTGGATAGTCTCAGCAGGTCTGAGCATCTGTGGAGAAAGAAGACAGCTAACATTTTGAGTCTGGATGACTCTTTGTCAAAGCTGAGGCGAACTGGATTTATGCTGTTGTGGGGGGGCAGTGGCGGGGCAGTGGGCATGGAGCAGTGGGGTTGCATAGAGTGTCAGGGTTAGGTGGAGACTGGCAAAGGTGTCATGGAAAGAAAGACAAATGGAATGTAAATGTGAGTCATCAAGGCTAAGAAGGGTGCTGGTAGTTGTGCATTAAGAGATTAGAATGTGTTAATGGCGGAACAAAGGGAAGCAGCTTGTCAAACGATGACTAGGAACAGATGGCCCAAGTGTGGTGGGGGGAAGGGGGACAATGATGAGGGGAAAACCGATGGATGGAAGAAATAAAAATAAATTGATTGAAATAAAAATGGGGTAGGTGGAGGAGAGCGTTCACAGCCTGAAGTTGTTATACTCAATGTTAAATCCAGAAGGTTGTAGCATGCCTAATCCGAAGATGTGCTGCTCCTCCTGTTTGCATTGGGCTTCACTGGGGCATTGCAGTAGGCTAAGGACAGGCATGTGAACATAAGTACAGGACGGCGAATTGAAATGGCAAGCAACAGATTTGTCTGGGTCCTGCTTGTTGACGGACTGAAGGTGTTCTACAAAGTGGTCACCCAGTCTGCGTTTACTTTCTCCAATGTAGAGTAGACCACATTGGGAGCAGCAAATGCAATAGGCCAGATTGAAAGAGGTGCATGTGAATTGCTGTCTCACTTAAAAAGAATTTTTAGGCCCTGGGATGTTGAGCAGAGAGAAGGTAAAGGGGAGGTGTTACACCTCACCCTCTTCCCATGGCACCTTCCCATGCAGTCGCAGAAGGTGTACTCTACATTGGAGAGACCAAACGCAGACTGGGTGACCGCTTTGCAAAACACCTTCAGTCCATCAGCAAGCAGGACCCAGACAAATCTGTTGCTGGCCATTTCAATTCGCCGTCCTGTACTTATGTCCACATGCCTGTCCTTGGCCTACTGCAATGTCCCAGTGAAGCCTAATGCAAACAGGAGGAGCAGCACTTCATCTTTGGATTAGGCACTTCACAACCTTCCGGATTTAACAATAAATTCAATAACTTCAGATTATGAACTCTCTCCTCCACCTTCACCCCATTTTTATTTGTATCAATTTATTTTAATTTCATTTCATCCATTCATCTGTTTTCCCTCACCATTGCCCCCTTTCCCTCAAACCCACATGGGACATCTGTTCCATGTTCCTAGTTGTCTTTTGACACACTGCTTACCGTTGTTCTGCCTGTAACATACGCTAATCTCCTTCTTTTAATTTCTCCAATTAAGGGGCAATTTAGTGTGGCCAATCCACCTACCCTGCACATTTTTGGGTTATGGGGGTGAGACAAGGGGAAAATGTGCAAACTCCACATGGACAGTGACCCAGGTCCGGGATTGAACCTGGGCCCTGGGGACCCCATGAAGAAATTCTAATCTCTTAATTATGCCACTATCAGCACCCTTCTTGGCCTTGATCACTTACATTCCCTTTGCCTTTCTGTCCACGACATCTTTGTCAATCTCCACATATCGCTGGTCCTCTATCCAGCCCACTGCTCCATGCATCCCCCACAACAGTATAAATCTGGCCTTATTTCTAGTTCTCTCCAGCTTTGACAAAAAGCCATCCCGCCTCAAAACATTAGCTCCCTTCTCTCTCCACAGATGCTGTCAGACCTGTCGAGATTGTCCAGTATTTTCTGTTTTTGTCCAGCATAAGGTAATTGTTAAAACTGTAAATGTGAAAATCTTGGATTAGTGTGTGGAGATGCTGCCATTATCATTGTGTGCTGACTGAGAGAAGCTAATGAGTTCAATACTTCTCGGAAGTCAGATTTATATTAAGGTTACAGAACTTTAAGTCAATGAGGTAGAAGATACCAAAAATTCAATCTTTGATAGTGTCTAAGTCAAGAGTCATGGATAGGAAGGGAAGGGGATGGCTGTTATTATTGAATAGGTTAAAGAGGAGATACTGAGAATTGTTAAGATAAGTTGAGGAAGTGGGGATGGAATAAATATTAGTAGTAGAAGGCAGTAATGACAAGAATCGGTAGGGATTATGCCTAGCACTGAGTAAGGGATCAATAGAGGAAAATATGAGGAAAATATTAGAAATTAGCAAACACTCTTTCGTAGAAAGCGAAAACAAATCTCCAGTCAGCTTCTGTGATATTCAAAATATGTAAATGTAAGACTTCACAGACTTGATTGAAAAAGAATTTACGCACATGATGTTCCTAACAACACGGAACTTTGGGAAATTTGTCTGTGCAAGGATTCTGACATATTATCATTTTTGAGGGCTTTTTAAAGATCAATTTAAAATTTTATCATGATGTTATCTTCTACCTCAAAATACTTTTCAAGCTAATACTAGTTCAAGTTTGGTGTAACTATATTCAGGAATAACTCTACTGACTTCATATATTGCTCCCTTCTCATAGAAAAAGGTGTCAGGGTGGCTCATTATACAAAATGCATACACACAGAACTGGTCTCACATACTCAAGTCACTAGCACAATACATACATACTGCTTACACACAAAGCCAAGCTCATCATCTAGCTTTCCTAAAAATCTCACTTTCGTTTCCTCTGGTTCATCATCTCCTAATACACATTGAGCGATCAGTTTGCTGTTCTTTTCGTCAGATCATACCTTTTGTCTGACTGCATGCCTTGGTTTTGTTGGCTGTTGCTGGTCTGTAGATCAGGAATATTTGCAAAGTCATCTTGTTCTGTCAAACCCATAACAAGGGAAAGCACCACCATCCGGCCTTCACTGAAGAAACCCATTCAGAGGAACAGGGCAGGGAGAGAGAGATAAGTAAGAGAGAAAGATTCCAATATGCAACAGGTAGAGGTCAAACTCTGGTCTGGACTCAACTGCACCAAATGGGACTAGTTTGGAATTAAGGTTATAATGTAGATGGAAAAATACAAGTAATAAAATTTGGAGGTAAGTGTGCATGCCATGGAAGGTATAAGTTGAAAGAACAAGCCCATTTTAGGTCCAGTGGAAAAGGAACATTAATGATCATACTTGTGCAATTTCGGACACATGGGGCAGAATTTTACACCCCTCCCACTGGCGAGATTTTTCAATCCTGCTGAAGTCAATGGACTTCTGAGTGGCTCATTGTCATTATCCGGCCCGTCACGGCAGGGGTGGGGCCATAAAGTTCCACCCATGAAGTAATAAACAAAATTAGCACTTGATTTAAATCTGATTCATTATCATTTCAAATGGATTTGATTTGAACACCTGTATGAGATTGCAAATGAAAATCTTTCAAATTCTAAACAAAAATATCCTGGTCTCAGTTAGGATTGTGGGAAGGACACTACAATAGGCCTCAGTACCTTGAGCTAAGATGGGTTCCCGCTTCTGAATGTTATCCAACTACTCCTGCTGGAAAGTATGAATGAGTCAATATCAGACGAGGACAGGATGGGGCTCAGCTGTGATGCTCCGCGCAGTCGAATAGTCTGTGTCAAATATCTTGTTTGTTTAAGTTGCAAAGAAATAAATTGCATGTTAGAGACAGGTCTTAACTAAAAGAAAAAGGACAATACATAAAACATTTGGAATGAACAGAATAGGTATAAAATAAAACTGTCATTTAATTCCAATTCTCACAAATCTTGTTCTTTGACCTCTGCTTAAAAGTTATTTGGATGCATAAGGTATAGCATATGCATCAAGAAGTAGCAAACTTCAGTTTCAGATTTTCACCCCTTTCAAGTTAACTTTCCTTCTTTTGAAGGAGTTGACAGTGTAACCAATCCCACAGGTATTTGCCACCCATCTCGTTCAAGTAGCTATTAGTTACATGTGATCCAAGATGGCAAATGCTGAGAGTGTGGGATGCGCCACAGTTAAGTCTGATCCTGTCCCTGGATACACACATTCCAGCCTGGTAGAGTTCATAAACGTGAACCAGAGATGATATTTCCTCTTGTAGCCTAAGGGTGCTGAGGCAAATTGGAGATCAATAGCTGAGAGCAGCCTATGGGTTGAACGTGGGACCTTCCTGGTGTGGATGATTCAGTTCCACACTTAGCGGTGTTCCTTATAACTGAGACATCAGGGGAGCCCATTTTCAATTAATTTATTTTGAACCACCTGGGAGCTTTAGCTTAAACAAAAACAAGCCCAGGTAGAAAGCATGTCACAATTATTACAGAAAATGTATTCTAGGTGAAAATTAGAGACCAAATGTAATGTTACAAAATGTTTAACAAATGTTTTGCACACTCATTCACAGTTCACCTTGTTCACTGGTGATATAGATTTACTAGTGCACTTGAGAAGACAGGAGAGAAATGCTACAGATCACACCAGACCATCTCCAGGTGCAGCTGAAAGAGACACAGAACTAAATCTTACAAAACACATTTTTGAAAAAATATGTGGGTTCAGAAATTCTGTCAATTTTCAAATGAAAACAAGTTAAAGCATTTAGGAATGAACTTCAAATCTGGGATCGTGTCATGAAAAATTGGTTGTAAACAGAAAGCGAAGAACATTTGTTAAATATTATTATTCAGTTAGATCAGGATCACAATGGACACAGCCAGAATTGGGCACTAACGTTTCAACAGGACAAAGCATCTACCTCTGTGCCTTCAATTACTACTTAATTCTCTGACATTTTTACCTTTTTGTTCTAGTTTTCAAGCATTATCATTGTTCTGGCAGCTCAGTGAAGACACCTGGACCATACTTCATGAATCGAATATTGCACCATGCTTAGTTAACATGCCATATCTGTCCGGGATCAACTTTCAAACCTCTTCTTTTCTGCTGTAGTGGGAAGAGGCTCTCTTCTCATGTAAGAAATTCTACTTTACAGTCTGGAACTACAAGACCTCAAGCATTGGAGGTAACAGGTCACTTAACCTACAACTGTAGAGTTGCCAATGCAGTGCCTTTACTTCCATGACCTCCAGTCACACAATACGTGTTCTTGCACAAAAAAAGCCTCCTTTCCATTAGTAAAGGAAAAGGCTTGGTATAATTTTTAAAAATGCATTTATTTTGCGCCTTTCACAACCATCAGGTGTCTCAAATCACTTTACAGCCAATTAAGGGTAATGTAAGATTCTGTTATAATGTAAGATACAAGGTAGCCAATTTGTGCATGTCAAGCTCCCACAAATAGCAATACAATAATGACCAGATAGTCTGTATCTGTGCTATTGTTTGAGGGATAAATATTGGCCACTACACCGGGGATAATTGCCCTGCCCTCTTCACCATAGTGCAATGGAAATCTTTTTGTCTACCTGAGGGGGCAGATGGGACCTCAGTTTAATATCTTATCTGAAAACCGGATGGGGCTAGGTTGACTGCACACAAATGGATTGGACATTTCAGTTCTATTAAATAAAAATGGAGTAATTGCCCTGCAAAGGAGAATTTGTTACAGAGATTGATTTCCCAAACGTATCATAGAACATCAACCATTTACACACAGTTCAATCTCAAATAGCTTGAATAAAGCCGAGTAGTCTATTCAGAGACCATGAACAAAGAGGAACCTTGACTTGATTGACAGGTAAAGAGCTTGTCTTGTCAATGTAATCTTTTTCTCCTGCACGGCATTATATTTACATTCAGGAGTTGAAAGGAAGAGGGGAAAATAATTTTGGAAGCTGTAGTGATATTGGCTCATTAGTGTTCCGAAGGAATTGTTCCTAATTAACTAAATAAGCATATTGTAATTATTTGCCATTTCTTTGTTGCACGGTAGAACATTTACTCCAATTGAGAATCTAAATTGTTTCTCCCAGCTGGAAGATGAATGCATCTTTATATGTTCACATTAAACTTAGAACTCATTCTTTTAACCAGTAGGCTACTGGTATGCTATCAGTAACTGGTCCGTCTCACATGAAACAAATTGCAGTCGAACAATGACTAATTTAATTAATGTTCCGTCTCTGCATCACTTGTTCTTTTCTTTTATCCGGAGCCCTATTTTGCACCGCAGATAAAATTTTCCATGTATACATGACCTGGTGAAAATATTGCATTGAATATAACTTAAAACCATATCCAGCTGTTGATAATTAGATGGAAAACCAGTAAAACTTAGTACACAAAGCCAGTTCAGCCCAGTACCAGTCATTTCCCAAGTTTTTCCGTTTTTTCCAGAAAGAGTAACCTACATATTTTTCTTATCATCACGTGGTCAGCGTTGTGTTTTGGAGTGCGATTGCATTCTTTAAAGATTTTTTCCTCCTCTCCATCTCAAACTTCCTTGTGCTGCACATTTAAGGATAAGAAGGCAGTTTGAGGAAAACAGTCCAAGATTTGAGCGAGTTAGACTCAAGCTATCTTAACATTATAGCTGAGACTATTTTTACTGGGATTTCCACGGCTCTTATATTGACATTATGGTGGGTATTGGGAAAACATTAGGGGAGATTTCACCCCTGTGGATTCTTTCTAATATAAAACAAATGCCCCCTCCCCAGGAACTGCAATTCTGGCTGACATATGACCAGTCCTCAAGTAATTAATTCAGCCACTAAGATTGGCAGTGAATGGCAGTACTTGACTACGCAACTAAGTCTGATCCAATTGTTCATCAATGTGTTGTACACAAGCACTTCCCAAATTTTCACCTCCCTATCCCAGAAGTAATGAGGTCAATTGTAAAACACCTGCTGCTACCTCAGCCAAGGTGAACTAACACACAAAGATCACCTCTGACCTTGTGGTTCAGTGAGACAATGCTTCATATTTCAAGAGTTCTAATCAAATCAACAGAGACTCCATCATTCCAAACAACCGCAAGGTGCTGCTTGAAGTCATCGGAAACAACCCCATGATAGTAAGAAAAAATAAATTGCAGTGAAAGTCTGACTTTTGGACTGACTAACTTTAGCCCAGGGCTGATCCTAGAGAAAACATAACATCAAACCTCTACCTCATAGCATTTCAGTAACGGAGAGCAACAGATGCAATTTCAAAAAGCAATGCAGCACTTCTCAAGATTTCCACAATAAAGTGTGTAACGCAACAACACCTAACAAGAATGAACCCCTTCTCTCGATCTCTTCAATGCACATTTCAAGATGATTATGAAGCCATAATTTGAATGTGCTGTAATATGCATATGTCATTATATTAACAGCTGTAAAGAAAAGGGAATGAAAGAATTATAGCATAGTCTGGTACCGCAATCAGCTGTTAAGGTGACAGAGTGAAAACACAAGTCATTACATTTAGCAAGAACAAACAGGAATGGGCATGAAAAAGGGGATTTGAAGTTAGATATGAATGTTCTGCTACTTAGAACCCTGGATTAGAGTAGAACCAATATAAAGATAAAAATTATACTTACTTCACCAAGAAAACGTTTAAAATGCAAAATAAAATTCAGGAGGCTACAATATCTTACTGAATCGTATTGAATGTAGTGAAATGGTCCAAGGAAATCCACAAAACAAGTGGATTGGGCACAAGAAGTAAATGGAACACACCTAGGAGGTGTGTACGATAGCAAGTTTTGAGGAGGCTCTATGATATGGACAGAAGTAGATACTATTAACACCCGTTTGTAAGTGTATGTCAAATGTGTTTAATGGCTTGTAGATGGTGGGCATTAACTGGGGTTTCATTCCTGACCTTAAGTGAACTTATCAGGGGACCATTGAGCAATCAGTGAGCAGCCTGCAGGACTTAGAGTGAGCTAAAATATAAACTTTGCAGTTCTATGTAAGGTTTGAATTTCCTTTTGATGGAATTCAGAAGGCTGGCTTGGGGAAATTGAAGTGGTTGTCCCTGGAAGTGACAAAGACAGGATTAGCTTCAGAACAGAAATAGATATTCAGAAAAATAAATAAGTACAGAGAATGCTGAAAACTCTCAGCAGACAGAATTGTATCTATACAGCGAGAAACAGAATTAACATATCAGGTCACTGGCCTTTCATAAAAACTAGAAGAGCTGAACAGCTTTAAGGCAATTGCAGAGACAGGAAAAAATGAGAGCAGGAAAAGAACAAAATGCTGTGACACAATAGCCATAATGTGGAGAAGACAGTGTTGCACTGGGGCAGGCACAGTAAGAAGTCTTCCAACACCAGGTTAAAGTTCAACAGGTTTGTTTTGAATCACTAGCTTTCAGAGCGCAGCTCCTTCATCACACCTAATGAAGGAGCTGCGCTTTGAAAGCTAGTGATTCGAAACAAACTTGTTGGACTTTAACCTGGTGTTGTAAGACTACTTACTGTGATATAATAGGGTGAAGGGCAGGATTCATTAAATGACAAAATAATGGTACAAAGCAAATGGCTCAAATATAGAATCAAATGATGAGTGAAGAGAAGGTGTAAATGGTGATAGCAGAATTGCAGAGGAGGAAGACAGCAATGAAACTGTGGCAAAGAAAAGTCTTCCGTGGCCCAGAAACATGAGGGAAGGAAGGCAAGTGGACCCCATGGTTGCAAACTCCTCTACTGTCCAAGATAGTAACCAGCATGTGGTATTTGAAGCTAACAGTGAGATCAGTGAACAGAACAGCTGCTAAAAGGTTAAACCCTCGGAGTAAAGTTTCTGATAAGAACCAATTGCAATGGAACTTGCTAATTTAAAAAATGATGTAAGTTCTATCTCATCCACAATTTGATGGCGTACAGGCAGCATAATAACAACCACTGATTTGAGGGTGACGGAGATCTAAAAATGAGTACTGTGAACTCATTTCTGAACTAATCCTATTTTTCTCAATTGTGCTCCAGAGAATTATGCTGATCGGCAAATTTCTGATCCAATGAGAAAGGAAGCATTGCTGGATCGGTTCTGGGAAAGAGGTGGTTCAAGTTGATCAAGTGTCAGTAGGGGAATGTTGAAAGAACAGTTCAATTTAAATCCCTGGAAAAAGTCAAGGAGCAACCTGGAGTGAAAATATTTAATTGGAGGAAGGCCCATTTTGGTGGGGCCACATTGAGAATAGACCTGTCCCAGGTAAATTGGAATCGAAGATTAGGAGGCAAAACGGCAACTGAGCAATGGGCTGCCTTCAAAGAAGAGTATTTGTAAACAGTTGAGGTACATTCCCACCGGGGGAGAAATAGGATGATCAAAGGCAGAGCTCCCTGGATGACACAAGAGAAATATGAAGCAGATAATGTAGGTGTATGACAGATGTCAGGTTTCAAATACAAGAAAGACCAGGTTGACTACAAAAGATCAGAAAAGGCAAGGAAATAAGAACAACAAAGATAGAGTGTGAGAACAGACTGGAAGCTAATGTAAAAGGGAAATCCAAAGTATGCTCAAGATTAATAGTCAGGATACCTAGAACGGAGATCGATGTCTGGAGGCAGAGAGCATGGCTGAGGTAAAGTGCTAATTGAGTACTCCGCACCTGATTTTGGCAAGAATGATGATGCTTCACAGTCAGTCAAGGAGGTAACTGAGATCAGAATGGACTACAAATTGACATAGAGATGTCAGAAAGGCTGGCTTTTCTTAAAATTGTTCATTGCTAGCAGGACCAGCTCAGACATATTGAAGGATGCTGAGAGAAGAGAGGGTCGGAATTGTGGAGGTACTTGCTTTAACCTTTCAATCTTCTTCAGATATGGGGATGGTGCCAGCAGTTTGGAAAATTGCAAATGTTTTACTCCCTTATTCAAAGGGACACAAAACTTAGAAATATTATGATCTGTGATAGGCTACACAAGGACATAAATAGGCTCGTGGAATAAGTGGACACATGGCAGATGCATATTAATACTGAAAAATGTGAAGTGATACATTTTGGTAGGAGGAATATAGAGAGAAAATATAAACTAAAGGGTACAATTGTAAAGAAGGTGCAGAATTAGAGTGAACTGGGGGCATATATGCATAAGGCTTTAAAGGTGATAGGAAGAAGCCAGAGTGATACAGTTGGCAGTGCTCCTGCTTGCGAGCTGGAAGGTCCTGGGTTTAAGCCTCACACTGGGACTTGTTGGCCACAGAACAACCCAGCCACTGTTGCAAGCATGCTTGCATGCATTGGCGCCAGTCCCTAGCTCGGATAAAGGGTTGAAAAGGCATCCAGCTGCAAAACGACCCACCAAATCCAAACAAATTGATGGTTGTTAACGAAGGGTGATCAACCAGCATTGTGGTGACCTCATGCAACATGGGAAAAGCAAACAAGTTGAAGATGGTCGGGCAGTTTGAAAATAAAGTGGTTGGAAAGGCAGATGACTAGACCTGATGCATGGAGTGTAAAACAAGGAAATTATGATTGACTTTTAGAAAACATCAGTTCAACCTCAACTGCAGTATTATGGCCAAATCTGGGAATTGTAATTTAGGAAGGATGTGAAAGCTTTAGAGCGAGAACCGTGATGTTCAAGTTAAAGAAACAAAACTCAGCTCTGGGTGACATTTTAGCCAGAGGGAACAAGGTCAGGAAAGAAGACAATCATCCTGGAAGATAGAAAATGTCCTGAGCCAAGGAAAATGTGACTGGGTGATAAGGAATTTGTTATCGTACCAGAGAAGCAGTAGCAATAGCACATGGCAAGACAAATAGGGACAGCATTGTGCATGTGTCCATATAGCTTCATACATGGTGACCCCCGAGAAAATAAAGGGCATAAAACAAAATTTAACAGTAATGATTTGCTTGGTGTTTTTCATATCCTCAAGCCAACCCAAGGGCAATAAGCGATCAATTAAATGGTTTTAAAAATCTTACCATTGTCGGTGTTTCTCGTAATTAGTTTGGGTACAACAAAGTGCCACAAACAGAGAATAAAATGGATGACCACTTAATTAATATTTGATAGTAATGGTTAGGGAGAGATTTTGACCAAAATACTCTGGTTTTCTTTTATAAAATGCTGTGAAATATTTTCTATGCATTTGAACAGGCAGACAAGGCCTTTCTCTAGCACCTCATCACAAATACAGCAGCTCTAATTGTGCCACAGGCAGAACTTGAGAACACCTTCAGGAATTTAAAATGAGGAAAATTAAGGGAGCATGACATTGCCCTCAAAAAACTAGTAATTCTATCAAACATTATTTTGACTCAGAAAATCATAATTTGAGAGAGGAAGGGTGCCCTGTTGTCAAATTTCGAACAATAATTCTAGCATCCTTCCTGTGATTGATGTCAGGCTAATTGACCGATAGTTCCCCATTTTTTCTTGCCCTCCTTTCTTCAATCGTGGGGTTAACATTTACCACCTTCCAAGCCACAGACACCATTCCAGAATCTAGGGAATTCTTCATTTTAAAAACAAATCATCCACTATCTCTGCAGCTTCCTCTTTTAAGACCTGAAAATTAAGCACATGAGTAACCTGCATGGGACTCATCCAGCTGGGGATGATTGTTCCCCCATGCGGATTGGACTGTGAGCCCCTCCTGCTGTGAGCAGGGTAGCTCACTCAGCACTACTATAAAACCTCGGCCACTGTAGAGCCGATTAGAAAGGAGAGAGGACCAGGTGAGCTGTAACCGGGCCTCGTGTACATAATGTTGTTGCTACATAAATATATTTTATAGAACTCATCGGACTCCCCTTGCTTTATCATACTGGCGATGAGGATGAATTGGGAGTTGTCAGTGTGCTGCCTGTTCAACTGAAAAACCTCCCCAAAATAGATTTTTTTAATGTGGACTGAGGTATGGATATCGTTGCTGCGATGCTTTCTCGGAACCTATGCGGAAACTACATTTTCTGCTCCTCCCCTCTGCTGGTTTCTTCAGACAGTACAGTGAATAGAGTGGGGATTTTTTTTTGAACCAGGTTACTTTATTTCAGTGAAATTGAAGAAAATTGGAGAGAATTAATGACATTCTGGATAAAACAAAGCGTTTGTTTTTGTTCCATGCATCCAGAGTAATCCAATTCCCACCCAACACATTTCCCCTATTTTAGAATGTAATTGTTGCTTTAATTAATCTCTACATTTTATATTGCATATTGGTACTATTAATATTATCTGTTTAAGAAATGGGCAATAATGGGATTTGTTATTTACAACTCCTGTTTGGCATAAAGGTGATTGCTATTTCTGCAGCTATAGGACATAACTAAGTAAAAATTTGAATGTTCAGAGAAAGTTTCTTTTCAAGAAGGCCCATTGATATTCTAATCAGTTGCATGTCTGTGGGAGTTTGTGGGTGCAGTCTTATTAATACAATGAAAGAAATACCTTTGCTCAGGAGAGCACTTGCAGTTGGGTAACAGCAGATAAATGGTCCGATTATAATATGTGATGGTTCAAAAATTATATTTTCTGTTATTTTACTTTTCTGCAGTTCACACATTCAGAAAATAAAGTGATTCTGGCTATTTATGCCTCCTTCATATGCTTTGTAATCCAATATTTTGTTTCACCTGTCAATGTAGTCAGGGTTCCATAAATAGAATGCAACATATCATCCTGGATATATAACTGGAAGAAATCAAACAAAATAATATGCCAGGTTTATTTACAGCACAACAGAAAAATGTGAATTAAACACACTCATTGAACCATGGAAACATTCCAGCACAGTCTCATTGCAGATTCAGGCAGTGGTCAAAATGTAACCTTAAATGGTCTCTTCCATGAAAGTATTTAATCTCAGATCAAAAATATTTGATTTACTCTGACACGCTGTTCCATTGAATACTTTCGAACACAAACTGAGGGGTCCAGCAGCTTTCAACATGAACTGCCTGTTCTATGTCATGGTTGCATTGAAAACAAGTCAAAAATCACAAATAGTTTCCTTTTAAAATATTTTTATTTCAAATATGTATTCACAGCAAATCCTCCAGCTCCCCAGAGCATAATCAAACAGTGTTTTGGATTAGACTCACCATTTCCTCAAACTTCTCCTGAAATATTTTCTTTCACTATTTTCTTTTTGGGTAACACTTTAAAGGATTTGTTCCATTGATCTTTATCCTGTTAATTTTATAGGGAAAATGTGCTTTGCAGTCATACTTATTAACCTGTTGGTGGTGACCCTGTTATATTTTAGATCGGAACTCAGTTGGTGGTGATCCTGTTATGTTTTAGATAGGAATTCCATTATAGCATCTTGCAGTTCCTGTCTCGATGGTGTGACTCAGAAATATTCTATTGGCCCATCGCTGAAGTCAGGCGGGCCAATTCCATACAAAAAGATCTTCTCTTAAGCAGCTTTTTAATTTCTGCTAGTTCTAAAGTATATAACGTATCAAAAACTGACAAGTGAGAAGAACTAGGGTATTGATATCATCCTTATAAACATAGGATTGCAGTCCCATAATACATTTCCCATCTGGATGATCAGAGATTTTTCTAATAGTAGTATAAGGAAATTACTTTCTAAAGGTTTCCTCCCTCTGAATTATTATTAAATAATCATGTTTTCTCTGTTAACTCAGCAAGTAAAAATATATTCTGTCTTGGGTAAGGCTTTAATGGACACACTGGGGCCGGGATTCTCCCCTACCCGGCGGGGCGTGGGGTCCCAGGACCCAGTGGCCCGCTCGCGCCGCCTGCTCCCACCGGCACCAGAGGTGGTTTAAAACACATCGGCAGGAGAGACCTGACAGCGACGGGTCTTTGCCCATCGCGGGCCGGAGAATCGCCGCGGGGGGCCTGCCGACCGGCGGGCCGCAATTCCCGCCCCCGCCAATTCCCAGGTGGCGGAGAATTTCGGCCACGGCGGGGGCGGGATTTACGAAGGCCCCAGACGATTCCCCAACCCTGCGGGGGGTCGGAGAATTCCGGCCTGCGTCTGTGTTTGAATGTTCTTAATAAATCTGTCAAATAAAAGCAACTGTATGAGGATGAGTTTTCATCTGGACTATAAAACAAGAGATGTTGCAGGAAATCGTTTCAAGCTACCGCTATATATTTACTAAAGTCCAGTTACTGGATAAGGATTTCAGAGACTTAAGATTGCACAGATTTTTGGGAACAGATGGAGCATCCTGTGGGGATGTCAAGAGGAAAGGTTGAAAATAGTAAATACATCAAGATATATATTCTTGAAAAGTAATTGCCTTAATAAACACAATCTGTTCATGAAGTGCTAAGCTTTTTAGCAGAATGCTAGAGCCGCCATTAAAATTATCTGTATGCACTGTATTATGTTTCACCACATGCCATGCTAACTGATCCTAACGTACTTGTAGTTGTATTTGTGGTTCTTTTAAAGTAACATTTTGTGTGTAAGGTATGTATAGCTTTGGTTTTCAAGTAATTTTGTTATGATCCTGTTCGTGTTACGATACCCTGGGCTAGTGCATGGTTAATTCCAGCCCCACAGGCCCCGGAGTTCCAACATAAGTGAATTAACCAATAATTTGTATGTAGTTTCTGAGATATTTGTCCCTTGACTGCTCCACTGATTTACAGGAACCAGATTTGTAAGTAAAACACAAAAAATCCCAGGTTAAAGAGGTGTGAATTGTCTCAAGCCAGGACAGTTGGTAGGATTTTGCAAGCCCAGGCCAACTGGTGGGGGATGAATGTAATGCAACATGAATCCAAGCTCCCGGTTGAGGGCGTACTCATTTGTGCGGAACTTGGCTATAAGTATCTGTTCGGCGATTCTGCGTTGTCGCGCATTCTGAAGGCCGCCTTGGAGAATGCTTACCCGGAGATCAGAGGCTGAATGCCCTTGACTGCTGAAGTGTTCCCCGACTGGAAGGGAACATTCCTGTCTGGCGAATGTCACGCGATGACCGTTCATCCGTTGTCGCAGCGTCTGCATGGTCTCGCCAATGTACCACGCTTCGGGACATCCTTTCCTGCAGCGTATGAGGTACACAATGTTGGCCGAGTCGCACGAGTATGTACCACGTACCTGCTGGGTGGTGTTCTCATGTGTAATGGTGGTACCATGTCAATGGTTTGGCAAGTCTTGCAAAGATTGCCATGGCAGGGTTGTGTGGTGTTGTGGTCACTGTTCTGAAGGCTGGGTAGTTTGCTGCAAACAATGGTTTGTTTGAGGTTGCGCGGTTGTTTGAAGGCAAGTAGTGGGGGTGTGGGAATCACCTTGGCAAGATGTTCATCTTCATCAATCACGTGTTGTAGGCTGCGAAGAAGATGTCATAGTTTCTCAGCTCAGGGAAGTACTGGACGATGAAGGGTACTCTTGTCGTTTGTGTCCCATGTTTGTCTTCTGAGGAGGTCAGTGCGGTTTTTTGCTGTGTCGCGTTGGAACTGTCGATCGATGAGTCAAATGCCATATCCCATTCGTACGAGGGCATCTTTCAGCGTCTGTAGATGTCTGTTACTCTCCTCCTCGTCTGAGCATATCCTGTGTATAGGGAGGGCTTGTCCAAAGGGGATGGCTTCTTTAATGTGTTTAGGGTGGAAGTTGGAGAAGTGGAGCATCGTGAGGTTATCCGTGGGCTTGCGGTAAAGCGAAGTTCTGAAGTGACCGTCTTTGATGGAGATAAATGCGTCCAAGAATGCAACCGATTTTGGAGAGTAGTGAATGGTGAGTCTGATGGTGGGGTGGAACCTATTGATGTCATTGTGTAGTTGTTTCAGTGATTCTTCGCCGTGGATCCGAAGGAAGAAAATGTCATTGATGTATCTGGTATATAACATCAGTTGAAGGTCCTGTGCGGTGAGGAGGTCTTGTTCAAACTTGTGCATGAAGATGTTGGCATATTGAGGTGCAAATTTGGTCCCCATGGCTGTTCCGTGTGTCTGTATGAAGAACTTGTTGTCGAAGGAGAAGATGTTGTGATCCAGAATGAAGCGGATGAGTTGCAGAATTGCGTCTGGAGATTGGCATTTGTCGGTGTTGAGTACTGAGGCTGTTGCAGCAATGCTGTCGTCATGGGGGATGCTGGTGTAGAGTGCCGAGACATCCATTGTGACGAGGAATTTTCCTGGTTCAACTGGTACATGGGTGCCAGGTTTCTGTAAGAAGTCTGTCGTGTCATAACAGAAGCTGGACGTTCCTTGTACGATGGGTTTCAAGATGCCCTTGATGTAGCCAGAGAGGTTCTCACACAGGGTCCCACTGCCTGATACGATAGCATGGCCTGGTGTGTTGGCCTGGTGTATTTTCAGGGAGGCAGTAGAGATCTCTAACGCGGGGAGTATGTGGGATGAGAGCACGTAGGGTGCTCTGAAGGTCTGGATCCAAGGTCTTGATGAATCTGGCATTGACACGACTCCTGACGGCTTGAGCATACATGTCGAGTCTAGGGCAGCAGCCTTCCGGTGGGCTCCAATTCAACTCTTTCCTCTTTGGTTGCCGCACCACAGATCTGTCAGTCTGCTGTTCCGGTTCATTGGTTGACTCATTGGGTTCGCTGTCGGCCTCTTGTGGTCTGTGGAAGAATTCCCGGAGCCTCATTCGCCTGATGAATTCCTCCGTGTCTGGCACGAGACTGAGGGGGTCCATTTTGGTGGTGGTGCAGAAATTGAGCCCTCTGCAGAGGACTTCGATTTCGTCTGGTTGAAAGATGTAGTCCAACAAGTTGACAACAGATTTCCCTGTATTGTTTTCTATTGTGGTACCGGGGGAGGCTTGGTTGCTGCTGGTGGTGATGCCGAGTTTCTCAAACCTTCAGGACACGCGACAACGCAGAATCGCTGAACAGAAACTTATAGCCAAGTTCCGCACACATGAGTACGGCCTCAACTGGGACCTTGGATTCATGTTGCATTACATTCACCCCCACCCTCTGGCCTCGGCTTGCTAAATCCTACCAACTGTCCTGGCTTGAGACAATTCACACCTCTTTAACCTGGGATTACCCCTCTCCCTGGGTCTGTAAAGACTTAATTACC
The DNA here is from genome assembly GCF_902713615.1 of Scyliorhinus canicula. Lineage (NCBI taxonomy): Eukaryota > Metazoa > Chordata > Chondrichthyes > Carcharhiniformes > Scyliorhinidae > Scyliorhinus > Scyliorhinus canicula. Next base: position 136,190,628 of record NC_052154.1, read on the forward strand.
TGCAAATGCTCACATTCAAAGCATCGTCTTGCATCTTTGACTTTGTCTATATATATGTTTCTGGAACCTACCTGTTCATTCACCTGAGGAAGGAGCAGTGCTCCGAAAGCTAGTGATCTGAAACAAACCTGCTAGACTTTAACCTGGTATTGTTGGACTGTGCTTACTGTGCTCACCCCAGTCCAATGCCAGCATCTCCACATTATTAATTAACTACACAGAGATAAACTCAAAAACATGCTGTCAGAGCGTTTTGTCTTACACTCATCAGGACAGATGCACGGATGCTACATTTCAAAGTGAGCAACAATTTATGCTGCATGAAAAGAAAATACAGATAGGCTGCCAAGATTGGTTGAGGTGTTGCCATGGAAGGTGCACCAGGGAACCACTGTCCACAATTTTTTGCTTAATTCAAATCCGGTGCAATGCCTGGACATGTTAGTTTTGCCTGCAGAGGACAGGATTCCTGTATATAAATATATGTAGCTTCCAGCAAGCATCAGTGTGACATATTGCAAGCCCAACTAATAACATTAAATTGGTTGTTAGTGTCATTCTCAGCACACTCAAGATTGCTCAGTAAGTACTGTCCAATCATGCAATCCCACCTAACAACAGACACTATGTTCTGAGTTTTGCAAATAGGACAGCTGGTACTTTCCCTATTGTGAACAGCCAAAGGAAGTTGATACGATTTGCCAGCTGTTGGGCATACTGCCTACATACCTAGCATTGACTGGCATTGAATTTCATATACCAAATTACTAATTTGTGTGGTGGGCAGAATGTTTTTTTTTGCTTGATGCCAGCATCCCATTAGTAGAATGTAGCACTTGTGTTGCAATTGCATATAGCAGCATGAAATGGTTAGTTTTACCTGCTTCTCAACATTTGAGGGACCTTACCCTGCCAGCATAATTTAAGATAGATTGGATCTAAAAGTGATGGTCTCAGGCCCATTCATGGGCATACGTGAAACACGACGAGAATTGATCCGATTGGGGTAGCAATTATCTGGCGGGATAACTTTGTTGCAGACCATTTTGCCATCAAGCTTGAATGGTGAACAATTGGCTTGAGCCCTATTTATGAAGTTTCGATAAGGCCAATCTTATGGCACGTGGAGCTGTGGGAATTCTAACGTATACACTGACCAGTGAAGGTCAGCTTTTGGTAGACAGTAGTAAAGAACTCATTGGCAGATTTCTCGACTAATCTGGCGACTGGGGGCTTTTCACAGTAACTTCATTTGAAGCCTACTTGTGACAATAAGCGATTTTCATTTCATTTCATAACATGTCAAGAAAAGCAAGTTCATCAAACTGTTCTATTTTAAACATGGGTTTGAGTGTGAGTTGAAGCGCCTTAAGTTGAGTAAAGAAATCCTTACATGCAGTTATAGATTCAAATATAGCCAATGCTTTATCCAAGTATTGGAGATATGCAAAGGGTAGGAGATTAGGAGTTATTCCATTAAAAACAAGCTTCTTGTGGAAACTAAAGAAAATGTTAGTGAGAGCTGGGTTTTGATGGGATCTCATGGCAACAACATCTGCTTGGACATACATGATGTCATTAAAGCTGAACTCTCTGTGGAAGCTTCTAAGATTATAAATTCAATTGCCATGCCCAGTAAAAATTGGTAAAGTCGCCATAGTCCCCGATGACCATAGGCTACGTTCGCCTTTTGAGGGGGAGAGCTGACTGGGGTGATTTAACCTGAGGATCACCACACCTCAGGTGAGGGGCAAGATTGAGAAGGTGAGTCTGCATGAATAACCGCAGACGGCATGGGAATTGAATCCGCGCTGCTGGCCTCGCTCTGCATCACAAACCAGCTGTCTAGCCAAGAGAGCTGAAACAGCCACCATGCCCTGTAAAAGCATCTCAACTTCATAAGAACATAAGAACATAAGAACTAGGAGCAGGAGTAGGCCATCTGGCCCCTCGAGCCTGCTCCGCCATTCAATTAGATCATGGCTGATCTTTTGTGGACTCAGCTCCACTTTCCAGCCTGAACACCATAACTCTTAATCCCTTTATTCTTCAAAAAACTATCTATCTTTACCTTAAAAACATGTAATGAAGGAGCCTCAACTGCTTCACTGGGCAAGGAATTCCATAGATTCACAACCCTTTGGGTGAAGAAGTTCCTCCTAAACTCAGTCCTAAATCTACTTCCCCTTATTTTGAGGCTATGCCCCCTAGTTCTGCTGTCACCCGCCAGTGGAAACAACCTGCCCGCATCTATCCTATCTATTCCCTTCATAATTTTTAATGTTTCTATAAGATCCCCCCTCATCCTTCTAAATTCCAACGAGTACTGTCCCAGTCTACTCAACCTCTCCTCATAATCCAACCCCTTCAGCTCTGGGATTAACCTAGTGAATCTCCTCTGCACACCCTCCAGCGCCAGTACGTCCTTTCTCAAGTAAGGAGACCAAAACTGAACACAATACTCCAGGTGTGGCCTCACTAACACCTTATACAATTGCAGCATAACCTCCCTAGTCTTAAACTCGATCCCTCTAGCAATGAAGGACAAAATTCCATTTGCCTTCTTAATCACCTGTTGCACTTGTAAACCAACCTTCTGTGACTCATGCACTAGCACACCCAAGTCTCTCTGAACAGCGGCATGCTTTAATATTTTATCGTTTAAATAATAATCCCATTTGCTGTTATTCCTACCAAAATGGATAAAATTCATCATTTTAAAAAGCTGAACTTTACTCGGTGTGGAATATTTGGAACCGGCTTTTCCTTTTAAAATGGACAATTTGTGCTGCAAAATATGCCACCGAGTGTCATCTGACCCCGATCTATGAACTCAAAACTGCCACACTGTCTTGCAAGGACAAAATAAGACATTCGAGACGAAGGGCCATCAACAACTCATATCTAGGGACCATTCCAAAAGACATTTCTTGAATTAAATGGGCCTTTTTGAAACAAAAAACGATGATTGTCTCAACCCTGCTCAGGATAAATGTATTCAAACAATAAACTAGGTTGTAACCAATCCATGAGACCAACACCATATTTGGAAAAGGAAACAGTAAGAAGCCACATGGCAGAGCTGGTAATGTTTTTTTATCTTTAAGAGCTGTCAGCAGAGATACAGCATCAGCAGAAAGGGAAGTGACATCTATTGGAGAGTTTTGGAGAGTTTACCATCGTAAGAAATCTCTTTCTTTTCGAGTCCTGCTAATGAGATTATAAACAACAAACTTTGTGACCTGCAGAAAGTTCATATCTTTAACAGAAATTCTGAAAATCACTTTGACACATGTTGCCAGCTGTTGATCTTACCTAAACTACACTTCAGGAGTGAAGACTCCTTCTTCACCAGGCCTGCAATGTTTTTTCCAGATCTAGCCAATCACATTAACCAAAAGCTATTATTTTGCTTATGATCTGTAAAAGAGCACTATTCCTTTCAATTAATAATAATAATCGCTTATTATCTCAAGTAGGCTTTAATGAAGTTACTGTGAAAAGCCCGTAGTCACCACATTCCGGTGCCTGATAGGAGAGGACAATACGGGAATTAAACCCGCGCTGCTGGCCTTTTTCTGCATTACAAGCCAGCTGTTTAGCCCACACTGCTAAACCAGCCTCTATTCAGTTGTATTATGGGTATACTGTGAGCATTGAGAGCTTGGTGCGGCACTGGGCGACATGCTGTATGATCGTTTACCATGCAGTATTAACAATGTAAGTGTGCAAAAGAAGCTTCTGGCTGAAACAAAGATTACCCTAGGCAGGGCGATTGAAATCACACCAATGACCGAGTGTGCTGAGAGCTTCAATGCATACAAAGGGTGAGTTAAACCAGTTGTGGGGCGATATAGCTGCAAGGTGTGTAGCCAGGTCGGCAGTAATAGAGGGAGATCAGCCACAATCCCAGGAACAGGATCATAGTCAGTGGCCAGGAAATAAATTCGGCCTCAGCCTAGGAGTCAGATGACTTATCAGTGCTGGGGAGATCACCCCCAGGAATCGTGCCACTGCAGAATTTTGGTGCAATAGGAAGGGTCCTATCCAGGCACATCACTGCACCAGGTAACCGAGGATACTGGTTCATTTTGACCCGAGAAAACCCTTCATTCTGACCTGCGATACTTCGCTGTATGTGATGGGGCAGTTCCACTCCATAGAATGGAGGATGGCTCAGAGAGGCCAACTGTCTTTGCCTCGAGAAGACTTTCTGATAGTCGGCTGGTGAATGGAGGTGAGCTGATAGGAGGGCTGGGGCATTAGAGCCTGGTTAGCAGGTTTCAATGGGCCTACGAGGCGGGCGAGGGGGCGGGGGAAGGGATTGATGCTGGGAGATGTTTTTTCGAGATGAAATATAGGGGGGGGTTTTGGGAGGGGGGAAGGCGTTCGATGTTAATAATGGATAAGGGCGGGTCAGGCTCATGCGGCAGGGCCCGGTGGTATGATGATGGTGGATAAGAAGGGTGGTGGGGATGAGAGACCCCCCAGTTAGGATAGTCACGTGGAACATGAGGGGGTTAGGAGGTCCGGTCAAGACGTCAAGGGTGCTTACGCATCTTAAAAGTTTGAAAGCCGATGTAGCAATGCTGCAGGACACTCACTTGAGGGTGAAGGACCAGGTGAGACTTAAAAAGGGCTGGGTTAGTCAGGTGTTTCACTCTGGATTTGACGGAAGGGCTCGAGGGGTAGCAGTAATGGTCAGCAAAATAGTACGCAGATCAGGGGGGTCGATATGCGATTGTGACAGGGGTGCTGGAGGGGAGGTTAGTGGTTATGTTAAGTGTGTACGGTCCCAATTGGGACGATGTGGGATTCACAAAGAAGGTGTTTGGGGCCATCCCCGACTTGGACACACACAAACTGATAGTGGGGGGGACTGGAACTTAGTGCAGGAGCCAAGGTTGGATAGGTCACGGTCACGTTCGCTGGTCCCATCAGGGGGGAGGGGCGAAGGCGTTGGCTGGGCTAATGCTGGAAATGGGAGGGGTGGACCCTTGGAGATTTCTGATCCCGAGGGAACAAGAGTACTCGTTTTTCTCAGCAGTCCATAAGGTAAACTCACGGATCAACTTTTTCGTGGTGGGGAAGGCTTTGCTGGCTGGGGTTAAGGGGTCGGAATACTCGGCAATTGCAGTGTCAGATCAAGCTCCGCATTGGGTGGATATGGTACTGGAGAAGGGGGTAGCGGAGAGGCCGGGATGGAAATTAGATGTGGGACTTTTGGGGGACCAAGGGTTCTGTGACAAAATTGAAGAGGTAATTGATGAATACGTAGGTTTCAACTGTACGGGTGAGGTGGCGAAGGCAGTTGTCTGGAACGCTCTAAAGGCGGTGGTGAGGGGTGAGATGATTTAGTTTAAGGCCAGGGTGGACAAAGAGAGAGGTTGGAGCGGCAGTGGGTAATAGATGAGATGTTGGAGCTAGATAGGAGTTATGCAAAAGACGGGGACCCAGCGAAGCTGGAAAAGAGGAAGGAACTACAGGCGAGCTTTGACCGACTATCTACCAGGAAGGCGGTGCGCCAACTGAGACGAGCAAGGGGTCCAGTTTACGAACATGGAGATAAGGCAGGACATATGTTAACAGGTTAGCCCCGGAGGGAGGCAGCAGTAACGGGTATTGTCCAGGTGAGGGACAGGGCAGGGAAGTTGGTGGTGGCTCCGGATCTGATAAACAAGGTTTTTGAGGAATTTTATGAGAGGTTGTACAGGTCAGAGCCACCTGGGGGAGACCGTGAGATACAGGAATTTCTAGTTGGATTGGAGTACCCGAGGTTAGGGGAGGGGGACAGGACTACATTAGAAGGAGCGATAGTGGAGCAGGCGATAAAGGATGTGATTAGGAGGTTGCAGTGGGGAAGGTGGCAGGACCGGATGGGTTTGCGGTGGAATATTATAAAAAATTCAAGGATAAGCTGGCACCCCTGATGGTGGTGATGTTTGCAGAGGCGATAGAGTGGGGGGGGGGGGGGGGGGGGGGGGGGGGTGTCACAAACTTTGGGGCAGGTATCAATTTCCCTGTTGCTAAAATGATAAGGATCCGAAGGAGTGTGGGTCGTATAGGCCCATATCACTTCTGAATGTGGGCGCAAAAGTATTGGCGGAGGTACTGGCGGGTAGGCTGGAGGAGTGCCTCCCGAAGGTGATAGGTGAAGATCAGACGGGGTTCGTGAGAGGGAGGAAGCTCTTTTCAAATGTTAGAAGGGTATTGAACGTCGTTATGGCACCGGCAGAGGGGAAGGAAAAAGAGGTGGTTGTGGCATTGGACGCTGAGAAGGCGTTTGATCGGGTAGAATGGGGATACTTGATGGCAGTTCTGGAGCGGTTTGGGATTCGACCAAAATTTGTGAACTGGGTAAAGCTACTATATAAGGAGCCGAGGGCGACTGTCCGCACAAAAAACATCAGCTCGAGATACTTTTCTCTCCACTGTGGGACTAGGCAGGGATGTCCTATGTCCCCGCTGCTGTTTGCACTTGCGATTGGGCCATTGGCCATCGCATTAAGAAGTTCGGGGGTATGGAAAGGAATAGTGCGGGGGAGGGGGAATAGAGCATAGGGTGTCCTTATATGCCAATGATTTGCTGTTTATACGTGTCGGAACAGAGTGGAGCTGCTTCGAGTGTTTGGGTCTTTCTTGGGGTACAAACTATATTTCGACAAGAGTGAATATTTTGTGGTGCCTCGGCCGGGGGTGGGGGCAGGGTTGGGGTCGGGGGGGGGGGGGGGGCGCGGCTGGGGGGGCAGGTTGCCCGGGAGGGGGGGTGGGGGCTCCGCAGGTACAACATTTCTAATTTGGTGGGGAGAGTGAAAGCTGATCTGGAAAGGTGGGATAGTCTCCCTCGGTCACTGGCGGGTCAGGTACAGGCGGTTAAAATGAACGTGTTGCTGTGATTTCTGTTTATTTTTCAGTGCCAGCCGATTTTCCTGCCAAAGGCTTTTTTTCCAGAGAGATTGAGGGAAGGATTACTTTGTTCATATAGGGAGGGAATGTGGCCAGAGTTTGAAAGGTGCTGCTATAGAAGGGAAGGCAGGCAGGGGGTTTGGATCTTCCGAACCTGATGTATTACCACTGGACGGCGAATGTGGAGAAGGTGCGGAGCTGGGTCAGAGGGGTTGATTCCCAAAGGGTCAGAATGGAGGAGGGTTTGTTCAGGGGGTCGGGATTGATAGCACTAACACAGCATCGCTCCTGATAGCCCCGGGGAAATACTCAGGGAGTCCAGTAATAATAGCTTCATTGAGAATTTGGAGGCAGTTTCGCCAACACCGGGTTGGGGGCAGGGTCAAGGGAAATGCCGATTTGGGGGAAACCACAGATTTGAGCCACGTAGGTGAGATGGAAATGTTCCTAAATGGGAGGAGAAGGGGATTAAGACGCTAAAAGATTTGTTTCTGAGGGGTCAGTTTGCAGGATTGAAGGAGCTGGAAGTGAAGTATGGGCTGGAGCAGGGGGAAATGTTTAGATACATGCAGGTTCGAGATTTTGCCAGAAAGGAGATACAGAGCTTCCTGTTGGAGCCGGCCTCCACATTGCTGGAGGAAGTGCTGACGACAGGGGGACTGGAGAAGGGGGTAGTGTCAGCGGTCAACGGAGCTATTTTGGAAGAGGAGAAGGCACCACTGGAAGGGATCAAAGCAAAGTGGGAGGAAGAGTTGGGAGAGGATATGGAGGAGGGGTTCTGGTCTGAGGTGCCCCGGAGAGTTAATGCCTCCACCTCGAGCACGAGGTTGGGGCTGATACAGCTGAAGGTGGTATACAGAGCACACCTCAGAGGGTGAGGATGAGCCGATTCTTTGAAGGCGTAGAAGATGTGTGTGAACGTTGTGGGCGGGGCCCTGCTAATCACGTTCATACGTTTTGGTCCTGTCCAAAACTGGAAGATTACTGGTAATTTCTAAAGTGGTGCACGTGAAACTGGACCCGGGCCCCCGGAGGCCATATTCAGGGTGTCGGACCAGGCAGGGTTGGAAACGGGTGCGGAGGCAGATGTTGTAGCCTTCGCCTCGTTGATCGCCCGAAGGCAGAACCTGATAGATTGGAGAGCAACCTCTCCACCCTGTGCCCTGGCGTGGCGGGGGGACCTGTTGGAATTCGTGACTCTTGAGAAGGTTCAGTTTGAACTGAGGGAAAGGATGGAGGGGTTCTACAATTCATGGGCATTATTCATTATGCACTTTCAAGAACTGGATAACATCGAACATTAGTTGGGGCGTGTGGGTGGGGGGGGGGGGGGGCTGTGTGTATTAATGGCGACTTTGGGTGATCCCTAATTTGTTTTTTTCATTTGTTTGTGTGAACATGCGGGCTAATGCTTGGGGTTTGGTGGGAGGATGGGATCATTGTTATTGATATGGGGATTGACATATTTGTTACTGATTATTGTTTATTGTTGGTGGTTGTAAATTTTGGAGAAAATGTGAAAAAGGAGGAGAATTAAAAAAATATTTTAAAAAAAAAAGAAGACTTTCTGATGCTGATCATAAGTACATGCAAATTGAGAAGGAAGGCCTTGCTGTAATCTACGGCATCAAGAAATGTCACTAGTATATTTAAGACTGCGTTTTACAATAATAATGGACCACCAGCCCCCGTTGGCACTCCTTTGTGAAGATAAGCTGATACCGCGTATCGCCTCTGCCGAGTACAACAGTGTGCCTTGTTGCTGGTGGTCTATGACTACATCTATCAGCATAGGCCAAGTATACAGATGTTGAATGCTCATGCTGAGTCGGCTCCTACTTCCAAAGAACTAAGCACCCCCGCAGGTACCTCAAGAAACCGTCTTAGCATTGAACATATTGTACACCTGCCAATTTCGGCCGGCCACATAAGGAATTGGACACAACGGGATGCAGTCCAGACCAAGGTAAAACGTAAAATTTTGACCGGGTGTCACCACAACAAATCTGCCCAATTGAGACTGATCTCACTCAAGGACGATCTGAGCCCTTGCCAGACCCAGCAGCCTCTGCCCCCTGCATGCAACCTCCACCCTTGGGAGTGGCCCGGATGCCCATGGACAAGGGTACATGTGTGTTTCGCTGGTCCTTTCATGGGAAAGATGTGTCTTGTTTTGGTTGACGTCCATTCAAAGTGGTTGGAGGTTCAAGAGGTGGGAACAACAACCTTGATGGTCACAGTAGTGGATTTTTGGCAGTTGTTTGCCATGCATGGCCTCCCCAAAGAAGTGTCAGACAATGGTACCGCCGTCACTGGTGAGGATTTTCAGCATTTCATTAGAGCATACCAGGGCAAACCCCTATCACACTGCCTCAAACTGGTTAGCAGAGAGACCTGTCTGACTTTAAAGGCAGGTATGAGAGGCAGTCCAGCCAATCACTTTGTCTTAGGTTGGCCAACTTTCTTTTGTCTTCCAGTGTGACTCTCCCGCCCAATGCTACTACTGGCATCACACCGGCAGAACTACTGATGGGCCGTCTTTAAAAGGCATGGTTGGACTTGGGTCTTCCAAAATTTGGAGGGGAGGATGGAGGCACAACAGGCTTCCCAAAAGAAACTCATACTTCATGAAAATGGGACATATGTTTCCAAGATCAACTGGTCCTTGTCAGAAACTTTCTTATGGTTACGAGAACAGATCGTGTCCGAGATGGAGCCAGTTTCATGTGTAATGGACTTGGGGCAAGATAGTAAGGAAACACTTCGACCCAGAGCATTACTCTGGGTCTCTGGACTACTGGTACAGCGACAATACCACAATGCCACTGCCTCACCTGAGCCAGTCATGTGCTTGCTTTATATGGTGTAATCTGCAGCATAACCCAATCATACTGAAGCATCAAATTGACCTGGTATGTTTAGCAGACCTGTGAGATTATTTAATTGAACAGCAGACCAGTCAACCCAGGAGAAATAGGTCCCTGGTTGTGAAGATATCAGTTAATTCATATTCAAATTCCCAGTTTGGGTTTGTTTGTGCATGCATCTATGAGGTATTGTTTCAGAAAATGGTGTATAGTATTATCAGCTGCAGCTTTAAATGTTAAAGGACCACTGTAACTGTTATTATCTTAAGAAATTATTTGTGTTGTGGAGAAACCTGTGATGCTTTTATAACAAAAAAAGCGCATATTTTTCGACATGAAAATCTAACTGTATTGATCACATAGGAGGCAATCAACACATTTACCTTGCAGGATGATGATAAAAAGATGCTGGCAAAAATTTCATTGGTGGCAGTAGATACGCTGCCTGATCCATCAGCAATTTTTATTTAGCTTCAGCTGTTTGTTCAAACCCTATTCCAGGAGGATTGGGAAGCTGTAAGTGACAGTAGAGGGATGCTCATGTTCAACCTTGCCCCTTGTAAGTTTATGTCTACTTCGCAGCTTGCAGTATTTAGATTTCTGGCTGAAGTATCACTATTTTATTCTGGAACTGATGCAAGACACAACAAATCATCGGTTTATGTGCAAGTACTATTGGAAATGCCAAGAGGAAAATCTAGGCCATTGTCCCTGTAAATAATTGTGAATCAATAACATCTTGAAATCTCTCTTTAAAAATACTGTCAAGATATACAGAACTAGATCATGATGATTATCGCTGCACAGAGCATTGCACTCTTCAAAAACACTATTTCAAAAAGGTTAAATTTTTCTTTTTTCAATTATATTTTCCTTCCCTGATCTCTTCAAGACTTTTACTCTTTGTTTAGGTATAAATGCATGGGTTCCAGTCACGCCTTGTAGCTCACCAAGTAACCATTGTGCTAATAAATGTATTTGTGGCTTGGCTATAACTATTGGAGTCTGCACGTCCTCCCCCTGTGTGCGTGGGTTTCCTCCGGGTGCTCCGGTTTCCTCCCACAGTCCAAAGATGTGCGGGTTAGGTGGATTGGCCATGCTAAATTGCCCGTAGTGTCCTAATAAAAAGTAAGGTTAAGGGGGGGGTTGTTGGGTTACGGGTATAGGGTGGATACGTGGGTTTGAGTAGGGTGATCATGGCTCGGCACAACATTGAGGGCCAAAGGGCCTGTTCTGTGCTGTACTGTCCTATGTTCTATGTTATTGGTAATTTATTCAGCCAAATAAGCATCTCAGCTAGGCACAAACCCACCCTCACAATAACCATACATGCACTTTCCAGCCAAGATTATTTGATGCATATTGTCGGAATGAGAATTCTGGTCAACTTTCCACCTTTTCAAAAAATAAATTTAAACCTTTTTCCAGCATTACAGCCATCAGTTAACTTAGCACAGATTGCACCTGGGATCTCATAGCTGTCTATGACTCAACTACTCACTAGATAAATTCAGACTCATTAGAAAGCATTATTTAAAGCTTATGCAAAACCATATGTTGTGATGGATTCCGTGGTTTCAAAGTTTGCACTCATTGAAACAGACCCTAATTGAAACCAGAAAGAGAAAACAAAAAGGGAAACTAAGACTGAAATGTAGTTTAAAAATCAAAATTTATGGAAGGCGGAAACTGGTTAAAACTTTAATCGCTCATCCCGCTGGCAGCACACCTCCGCCCATAGGTTTCTCAGTGGCATGGGGTGGGAATTCCCATTGACAGCGGCGGGAACAGAGAATCACACTGCCAGTGAACGGCGCGCCACCTCCTGCTGCCGAGCAACTTGCAACAGGGAGGTTGGAGAATCCTGCCCATTGTCTAAGTTGACAGGTGAATAATAGCCATTTGGACTTGCATCACAATTGTTGGCATTGATTCTTTAAGATAATTAAAAACATTTAATGGTTCAGCAGAAAAATTGGCACATTTTAAAACTTGATTTTCTAATTTTTGTAACACAGTAAAACTATTGTGTCAACACAAAACTCGTATGTAATTTGCCCATTAGGAAATCACTGAGAGAAATGCTATTTCTGTATTCAAGCCCCTCTTTCATTCACTTGTCACTGTTTTAACACATGCTGCACTTGCAAGATTCTAGCGAGATTTCTGTTTAAAAGATTTGGCAAAGACCTTATCATCTCATCTCTGTTTATTCTAAAAATACATGAAAGTCATCAACTTTTCTCCTCTGCATTCCGCCTTTGGTATCTTACCTGATTTCTATTACCTCCAAGCACAATATAATCAAGCACTGGACACTACATTTACTACAAAGAAATTTCCGACCTCGGTGAGAAAAAATGAAGGCCTTGCCATGATAGTTCTCAGTTAACATGCCAAAGATAAATTGCTGTAGGAGGGAGAGAGAAAATTGGCTGGATAAATCTAGCAAATTTCACACAGATTTCTCCTTCGAGATTTTGACCTCCATTCTGTGCTAATTTGGCTGACAGCTGAAGCAGCAGTTCCATATTATGCTGTTCTTCAAGGAGATGGTGGGGGGTGGGGAGGGACAGTCATCCTACTTAGTTACCCCATACGGAATGCGGATTTTGAAGCCCTTTAAATTCAATATGCCTGTCAACCACTATATAGGTTCTAAAATAAAGAAGGGTTAATTGAATGAAGTACAAGTGGATGCCCGGTACCAGTGAAGCCAACCGATGCAGAGATTTTTGTTTCAGGAGCAGAGAAAAAAAATTAAGGGGAAAAGTATCTGCCACATTTCAAAAAGTAGTTAGTCATTTTCTGCCAGTTTGCCTTAATTATTAAAGTACCTATCCCTCGAACCTGATTTTGGTTTCAATTAACCGTGAATATGGTAGTCAGTTGGTGTATTTATGGACAGCTAGTATAATTACTACGCTGCAGAATGTGAACTAAGTGCCTACTTAATAATTTTGTTGAAACAAACTCTCCATATTTATGACCAACAAAGCTATACAATTAGCACATTTATTAAGATAATGGATTCCATTTCATTTCACCATTTGAGCTATGTTAATTAAAATAGTCTGTATTTAATTAAGGACAATTTGAAGATTTTGGATAATAGTTAGATTATTATAAATCAATTACCACTCAGTTCCTGTACAAAATATCGGATTCTTTTTTCAATGCTTGTTTCTTGAATTTGTAGTTAACAGTTTTTTAAATTCTCACTCGTGTGTAGCTAAGTGAGTGCTGACTAAATATTTTTGCATTGGTTCAATTGGAGACTTAGGCTGCGAGTTCGGGGCAACGCTAGCCCAGGGCACAAATCCTTTAATTGGCACTAAATCCCATGAGGCCAAAAACAGATTTGTGCCAGCGAGAATCCTGATCACGATCTTCCCCGCTCCCCCGCTAATGACGACTAAGTTCATGCTCATGTTGCAAACCGGATCAGCATATTTTATAATAAAATTAAGTGTGATTATTTCCACCCTCAATGCATGTTGCCACCCTCTCGGCGTGATGTCATGCTGGTGCAAAGTACTACTGGTTTCCAAAACAAAAATCCAGTCGTGATGACCTTGCTGTGGCATACAGGACATGGCTGGGCAGTGCCCTAGGACTTCCCCTGGTACCACCAACCAGGGTCAATGTCAAGGACAGGCCCTCTGGAGAGCCCCATTGGGGGCTTACCTGATATAGGGTTGGGGCGGGGGGGGAGGTAATGGGAGGGCGATATCATGCTTGTGAGGTTAGGGGGTGCCTGTATTAGGGTGGAGAGGGCCTGGTGCTTGGGAAGGTGGGGGAGGCAGGTGTCCGATCCTTGAGGGGTAGTGGGGGTGTCACCTCAATGCTTGTGGGGGACAGGCTGGGCCGGGGCCTGTGAAGGTGGGGGTGGGGCGGTGCCAATGATGAGGAGGGGGAAGAGTGGTCAGGTCACCTCCATGCTTTCACGGTAAGCGGGTTGCCCTGATCTTCGTGTTGTGTGAGGTACCCCAATGTTTGCGTGATCGGATGGATGCCCCAATGCTTTGTGGGGGGAGGCGGGGGGCTGCCGTTTATTTAAGTCGGAGATTGGGGTGCCCTTTAAAAATGGTGCCCCGATCTCGGGATCCTTGGCTGTGCCGATGCCTTTAGGCTGCACCCTTCCAGCTGATTCTCTGATTCTTGCCCCCTTTTTAAAATTGCACAGGATGCTGTTCAATACAGCGAGAAAAGCTGGCCGTGCAGCCTGCGAGCTTCGCACCAGTTTTCTTGTCTGCATTTTTGGCACAATTCAATCTTCAGTGAATGAATGTGAGCCTGTAAGTTCGATCTCTCTGCAAGAATAATTCTTTATATGGTCAGCACCTGATCATGTCAAATTCCTTTAATTTCCAATACCACCACAAAGGTGGCCTCTCTCCCTCCCTCTCTATTTTACTAATGAACTTTCCTCTCCTTTTGCTCCAAAACCTAGAACAATTGAATTATTTTCTTCTTTGCATCCTTAATGATTCACTAATGTCTTTCTGGAAGGGGAACCATCCAAACCTGTAAGGATTGGTCCACATGCAACTCCAGTCCTATACCATGTGATTGACTCATAATGCCCTTTAAAATGTAGCCTAGCAAGCAAGTAAGAACAATGGATAAATGCAGCTTTGCTTATGACATCCATATTCCAAGAACAATTCTTTGAAAAATTATTCAGATTTATACTGTTGTTTGAACAGAAATATTGAGATTGGAGTGTTTTCAGAAGGACCTAGCATTTTTAGATTGTTTGCTTGGGATTGTCAGTATCAACCAAGACAAATTGTCTGGATTTGTCTTTTTTCAGGTGTGACAGTTGCTGAGATTATATTTGAAGCTGCAAAGCACAGCCATTTTAGGTGAGGTTGCAAGGAACCTGTCTTGTTTTCTTCTACTAGACTAAATGGAAGGGAAATTATTTGAATTGCGTTTTAGGCATGCACTCCAAAAGCTACATAATCATCCAATCTTCACTCCATACAGGTGTTTTAGTGCACCTGAATGTCGATCCAGGAAATCTACCTTTATGACATATGTTAGTACATAATTATGGATGATGGAGAAATTTGCTCTAGTCATTTTAAACAACTTCTCATTTTATAAAATTTATGTCAATCAACTACAAGAATTTGATTGTACCTTAATTTTTATTAATAAACATTTTATTGAGATATTTTTTGGCTTTACAACAACAACAAAATAAACAATGTACATGAATCTATAAACATAGTGCAAAAGCCATCTCCCTCCCTTACAGGTCCCACCTTTATTAACCCCCTACTCTAAACTAATCTACTCCCCCACTTCTGCTGATGATTAATTTTCCACAAAGAAGTCGACGAACGGTTGCCACCTCCAGGCAAACACTAACATTGACCCTCTCAAGGCGAACTTGATTTTCTCCAAACAGAGAAAGCTAGCCATGTCAGATAGCCAAGTCTCCGACTTCGGTGGCTTTGAGTCCCTCCAAGCTAATAATATCCGTCTCCGGGCTACCACAGAAGCAAAGGCGAGAACGGCTGCCCCTTTCTCCTACTGGATTCCCAGATCTTCTGACACCCTGAAAATCGCCACCTCTGGACTCGGTGCCATGCTTGTTTTTAACACCGTGGACATGACATCCACAAACCCCTGCCAAAATCCCCTAAGCTTTGAACATGTGGACATGGTTCGCTGGCCCTCCCGCACTCTTTGCACACCTATCTTCTACCCCTCTCTGTCCCTCAGCAACATTCCCTCCCTCATCAGCAGAACGTTTCTTCCCTCCCCCCTAGTAACAGCACAATGTAAATAAACCCCTTTGATAAGCCTAACATCTGCTCATCCCCCACTACGCTTCCGTGAGCTAACCCGCCCAGCTAGCCTGGTGGCCCCCACCCCTGCTGCCAGACATTCTCCCACCTATTGTTCCCTCCCCACCAACCCCCCGCTCATCCACACATAGTCAAATGACAAACAATCCCAACACAATTACCGGACAGAAAAAAAAATGCTAAACAAAGAAAAGATCAAGCAAGAGATCCAGCAACTAAATAAACACACCTCCATCTTCCAACAGTGCAAATGTAAACTTTAACTCACTCAGTTCTGCAACTGGCCCCAAATTAATACAGAAGGCATTACAAATAATGTCCACAAAACAGAAAATGAGAAACATTTTTAAACATGAACGTTGCAGCAAAGTTCAAAAGTCCAGCGTTTCCTCAGGTGACTCAAAATAAAAATGTTGCTCCTCGTACGTAACCCAGAGATGGGCCGGATACAGCAGTCCGAACTTCACCTTTTTCTTAAAAAGAATCGACCTGATCTGGTTAAACCCCGCTCTTCTCCTAGCCACCTCCGCACTCCGGTCCCGATAGATCCGTAGGATACTGTTCTCCCATTTACAGCTCCGTGTCTGCTTGACCCACTGTAAAATACGCTCCTCATCCAAATACCTGGGGAATCTCACCATCATTGCCCTCGGGGAGTCTCCCATTCGCGGCTTCCTCGTGAACGCTCTGTGAGCCCTGTCCACCTCCAAGGGTCGGGAGAATGCCCATTCCCCAGCATCTTCTCAAATATTTCCGCTATGTATGCCCCAGTGTCCGATCCTTCGGACCCCTCCAGGAGCCCAACGATCCTCACGTTCTGATGGCGGGACCTATTCTCTAGGTCCTCCACCTTCTCAGTAGCCTTTTCTGCTGGTCTCAGCATCCCACCTCCAACTCCACTGCAGTTTGATGTTCCACCTGGTCAGCCAGTGCCCTCTCTACTTTCGGGATCTCCCGATCTTGGGCATCCAATCTAAGCTCCAGCCGCGCAATTGACTCTTTAAATCGGGTCCAAGCAGTCCCGCTTCTGCTCGGCGAAGCCCTCCTGGATAACTTGCACCAGCTGCTCTGTTAACTGGGTCGACAAGCCAGAGGTCCGGTCACCCTCCATGCTTTCTCCCGCTAAAGCTTCAGCCCAAACCTTCTCTGTCCATCTGTTTCTGACTTTGCGAGCACTTCTAGTCCTCCTCTCCATGCACCAACGTGGGAATCCAGTACAAAATTGCCTCTGTCATCGATTTTTCAATTCAAGTCCGGTGAAAAATCGGGGGGAAAGGTCCAAAAGTCTGACCCGAGCGGGAGCCACGAAATGTGCAACTTACTCCTTAATAGCCGCCACCGGAAGTGAATTTGCCTTTATAAAGGCGAGATTGATTGTATGACAAACAGGATATTGCATGCCTTCAATATGATAGGCAGGAAATGCATGCATGTATTTTTATATTATGTACAAGTGTTTATATATTTTCTTTAATTGTTCTACTAATGTCAGGTGTTTAGTTATAATGAGATTGAAATACCTGAAACATCAGTGGGTCTCTTTGCATCTTCAAGGAATGATTTCATATTGCCCTAAGCCCCTGTGAATTCTACACAATTTTGACCCTTGATTAGTATTCGTTTTGAACTCTTAGCATTCTTTATTCAACTAATAAAGCTTGGTAACATTTGAGCACAGATTATTTATTTATTCGAGACAAAAATTTGGAACCGTATTTGTGATTTTACAAAGCATCTCAACTTTCCCTCCAATGACCTCAATTTGGCATTTTGTAAATTATGTTTGCTAAGCAATTTTTCATCACAATTCAACTTTGCCGTAATCAAGCATTCGGTAACAAACATAACCTCAAAAACCGTTGAGCCTCAATGCAGAAAAACATAGCAAACTGCAGTACATAGAAAACTGCAGATCCAATCCCGGTCATGAATACAACGGAACAGGGTACAGAGCAAACCCTGGTTCCAACATGGATATTTAGAGGAAGTGACCAGTCACTGAGAGATTAAATGAGACAATATCTTCAAAATAGATTTTACAAAATAATATTTTGTTGAAAAAGAAATGTTCTACTTTTGTTTCAGTAGGTAGAAGAAACCACAATTGTTTTGGTTTAATGAGACTGTGCTGAGATACATTAATTTCGTTTTTTTAAGGAGTTCACAAAATCCAGGACAATTGCTGAATTCAAAATTACATTGTCACAGTAAATGCATGGTTGACGCAAACTCAGCCTTCACCAGTTCACCAGGTGCTAACATGACAGTTCAAGAGCATTCCATTGTAGAAATGCATACATACCTGCTCCATGTCTTACTGATGAACAATAGTCTGATTATAGAGTTAATACTAGTGCTGCATCAAATATGTGCTTCCCTTTCAACTTCTGAAAATGTAAAGAGCATTCAAAATAATTTTTGTTCTTTAGGTATTTGATAGGCATACATGCCCATTATCCAATTGGATTGTTCCACCATGCTGCACACAATAGCAGATACAGTAATAGTGCAGAAGAATTACAGTGATGCACATTGACTTTTCTAAGACCTCATGTACACAAAGACATTGCTGGATTTTTTTTTGCATTGGCATGCATTCAAATTATGACAGAGGTGTATTTGACGCAACACTAGTTGAAGCACTTGCTTGAAAACACTGGGTGGTTTTCTTCAGCTAAACAAAAGATGGTTTCATTTGATTTTTTAAAAAGGTGAAGGATAACTTCAGGATTTGCAAGTTTCTGCTTCAAATATAAAACGTTTGTGTTTCAGAAGATAACAATGCACCAAAGATGGGAAATTCTAACGGCACAAGATCCAGGGTCATGTACATAAGTATGAAACAGAATACAATGTTGGAAATCTTAAAGATCTGAATTGCCTTCTTCTCTGGATACATTGGGATGTGAGCATCGCTGGCTGGGCCAGCATTTATTGCCCATCCCTAATTGTCCTTGAGCAGTAGTGATGAGCCAGTTGTGTTCCAAAACACTTCCTATTTCTATACTAGAATAATCACACTGCTAAGTAGTTGCCATGGGCAACAACGGCTCTGCAACAATAGTGACCTGTAAATTATTTCTACTTGAATCCAACTGTTTTGATATTGACAAGTCCTCAACCTGTACATTACACCCTGGACCTGAAGTGAGAACTTCTCCATCAATGGCAGGGATAAGTTAGGATTGCAGTATTATCCTTCACTATAGACTTGGTGATTTGTCCAGGAAATCCTGTAATTCAGAACATAAGCCCAACTCAATTTACAGTTTTTTCCCTGCAGAATGTTTTGTTCAAATATGTTGCTGTGGATAAAGTTAGCAAAACACAAATGAGAAATTAAGGCATACCCACACCTCTTAATAGGTGCGGTCCAAATAAAAGTACAAACAGATTTATAATCGGGGATATGGACATTACTCTTTTTTTTGGGTGGAAAGGAAAATGAAGAGAGACTTACAGGAAAGACTTCATATCTAACCCTCGATTACGGAGCTGTCCCATCACGTAATCCCAGCTCCCAGGGTTGGAGCGGCTGCGGCCTCCAGCTGTACGATTGCGTGAGCCCGCCATACCGCTCGGCCTGTGCTGGGCTCTGTAGGGAGACCTGCTGCCGGAGGTTGTCTGCTGTTGGAACTGAAGCTGCCCAAGACTCTGGCTGGTGGTGGGCTGGCTCTGGGCAGGTCTATGGTGCTGCAACGGCTGCTGGAGGCTCTGCTGCCTCTGCAGCGTCCGAGGTCGTGGGCATTTCGGCTGTTGGTCACCTGGTGGCGTAGATATGTGCTCTAACGTGGATGCTGCTGATAAGGTCGGCTCATCCAAGCTAACAGTACAGCACGACAGAAGAAAAGAGCGGAAAGAAAGAGTAAAGGGAGAAGACAAAAAGCAAAGCACAGTTAGCGAAGTCACCTGCAGTGAAGTACAGTAATGCGTCTTGAGTTTGTTGGATACCTGGCTTTGCTTTGCACTCATAGGTCATTAACACATCATTACTGGCAGGTGATTCTCATTTCCTGTAAAGTGGCTCGTTACATTGTTATCGACTCCAATTTAAATTGTTCTTATTTTTTGCCCTCCTCATCACGATCAGCCTGTGACTTGCACCAGTTGTCGGAACACAGCAGGTGAGTAAGGGTTAACAGAAATGCACTTAATTGGTTTGCTGAAAATAAAACAGCTTTAGCTATGGATCGAACATCCTTCCCCCAGCACTGGCGGGTAGTAATAAGCAAAACCAGCATCAGGACTAAAATTATTCATAGCAATTTAGGAAGTTAAACGTAATAATACCTATAGGTGACAAATGTTCAATTTCTAGAAATAACTTGACTTGTTAAAAAAACATACTGCAAAGAGATGACAATGAAAAGTAATGTTCGGCATGAATTCCCTGGCATATTTGCACCTTCATTATATTTCTGCATCAATTTTTGTTTGCATTAAACACCTCCAGAACCATTTTTGTATAATAATTGACGGCAATCGTGTTTTTCAATGTTAAAAACAGGGAGAAAGCCTATAAAATTGGGGCAAGAATAAAGCTTTATCAGTGGTAATCTCAAGTCACTTGGCAGTAAATGACTTGAATATTGCTGAAAAGAGAGACTTGTGCCAAAGCATTTGCACTCCAGGACACATGAAAGAATGCTAAAATTTCAAACAATCACAGACATTTATGTGACATGAAAAGGGTGCTGACAGATTGGCAAGTCAATTCTGATTTGCTGAGGTGTTGCAATGGGGAGAACAATGGGGAACTACAGGCACCCAAAGCTTCTGCATAATTCAAAAAAGGCTCAAGGCTTGAACATATTCCTTTTGTTTTCAGAGAATGGGCTCCTGCGTCTGAGTGTATGCTGCTTCAGGCAAGCGTAAATGAACCATGTTATGAGTTTAACTGATTATCTCAAATTGGTTGTTAGTGCAGCAATTAGGATTGTTCAGCAAGTGCTGCCCAATCACGGAACCACATCCAACTGTGAACACTTTGCTTTGGCTTTTTTCAAGCATGAGCTGGTTGAGCATGGCCTGTAATCTGGCCGTGACAAACAATTGAAGGAACACGCTATTTGATTTAATCAGCCGATCATTAGAACACATACGGCCTATATACCTGGCACTGCACCAGTCCAAGAGATGTTACCCTCCTACCTAGTGAGTATTTCCAATGTGTAGATGATATGTTTGTGATCTTTGAATCTGCAGGATTTCCTCACATGACCTATACATTCTATCCCATGCTCAAAATCACCTGGCTCCCTTTCTGTGAGGTTACTTTCAAGATGAGGATTCCGCTAATGGGTTCTCTACTGTCTACACAAGCCTAACTTCACCAATCAACATACACGTTGGAATTTCTATACCTCCAAGCACTATAATATTGGCTTTATCAGCAATCTTGTAAATAGGACCTAGTTGTATGCTCATTTAAGACAGAAGTAGAGTATATTAAAGTTATCCTGGTCAGATCGTGGATCACAAATCAGCCAAAGGCCATAATTTTCAGACCTAAAAAGTGCTGAGTCTGTCTCAAATTACCCTGGAAAGGCAAAGCACCTCAAAAATTTAAACAATAGGTTAGACATAGACATAGAATTTACAGAGCAGAAGGAGGCCACTCGGCCCATTGAGTCTGCACCAGCCCTTGGAAAGAGCATCCTACTTAAGCCCACACCTCCGCCCATACCCGTAAACCAGCAACCCCACCCAACCGCTTTGGATACTAAGAGCAATTTAGTATGGCCAATCCACCTAACCTGCACATCTTTGGACTATGGGAGGACACGCACACAGACATGAGGAGAATGTTCAGATTCCGCACAGACAGTGACCCAAGCCGGGAATCGAACCTGGGAACCTAGAACTGTGAAGCAACAGTGCTAACCACTGTGCTCGCGTGCCGGTTAGTGTTAAACAAGCTGTTTCATACTACTGCTATGCTGTTGCTACATGAGTAGTATTTTCCACAAACAGGATGTTGCTGCAGCCCAAGAGATGTTATGCATGCCACACAATTCAGTAACGTCATGCATGAATTTTAGATGTGATATCAGTTATGTCGGCTATACGTCCCAATGATTGGCTGACCAAATCAAAGAGCATATCATATCAGTTGTTTGTATTGACAGAGTACAGTCTGTACTCCACCATCCCACGCTTGCAATACTTAAAAAAGAAGTTGACTGTTAGGTGTGACACCTTGATTCGGCAGCACTTGCTGAACAATTCTGTGTGCGCTAATAGCTATACTAACATCCAATTTAAGATAATCAGTCAAGTTTGTAATGTGGCTCATTAATTCTTGCTAAAAGTAACATTCAATAATACACAGGGACTCATCCAAACCTTGTAACTTCTTTTAATTACTGGGAGCTTAAAGAGCCTATCATGCACCAATGCTTTCTCCAGAGCAATGATTTTGCTTGTCAATTCATTTGCACTCTATTCTCCTGTAGTATAAATTGTTGTGATCATTTGAAATTTGTAATTCTTATAATCTCCTTAGTGTAGCTACACAAAGAAAGCAATGTCAGATTATAAATTAGAGAGAGAAAAAGAGAGGAAGTTAAAGTTGTTGCAGTTTATTTGCAGAGGGTATTTGACCTTTGGTCCTCTATTCATGGAAATAGTGAATTTATAAAGAACATCACTGTCAACTTATATTTCAATGGACTTTTAATACCTGCGGAAGATACAAGATTTTAAAGCATAGTCAATGTTTGAACTTGCAGTCTCCTTTATTCTAGATATCCAACAACATGATCAACTAAACAATGATTATCAAAGGACCTTACACAGTCAGAGTGAGAGAGACTTCCTTGCAGGGACTCAGTTCTATTTTAGCTGCTGCCACTGAATCAGCACTAGGTATATTCTCCTCAGCCAAGTTGTCAACATTAATTACTTTGATAGCATGTCTCTGCTCCTATGCATGATTGCAGTATTGTAGGCAAACTGAAAGCTGTCTCAAAATATCAACTATATTTTAACGTCTCATCAACTTTTATTTAACACTACAATTACTTTGGGTGGCCAGGGTGGACGGTAGAATTATTTATTTTCAAAACTTTTATGTGTGCAAGGTATACATTTAATATCCCAATTCAATGAGCAAAATGAGAGCTAATCTTAACAGTTTTTCAAAATATTAGCATAAATTTTATTGGCACAATAAAAGTTTGAGCAGACTGCCATTTCTTATTTTTTCCTCACTGTGGTCATGAATGTTAGTGATGAGAGATGGAGCACTTTCCATTCCAGGCAACCTGTGTCAGTACCATGCACTCCCAGGTATGGCACTGCTTTATTCCACAGTAAAACTCCCCCAGTCAAGCCCCATCACACTAGTGCACCTCCATTGCAGTGAAAGTTTAATTGCTCACACAGCCATACTGTGACCTCTCTGACTGGATTATGAATTAATGCTAAATTGGGGCAGTTTTGTGCTGTGGGTCAATGTCCATTAGCAACTGAATGAGTTGTGAAAATACATGCCACAAAGAGCCCTTGCAGCAGACAGACAGATCAAACTCATTCCATCCACCTGAGTAGGACTCAAATCAGATTAGATGTGAAAAGTCAGTGTCTAACATACTGCACCACCTACCCTGTTTATGATCCATTTTTGTGCTGGTTAGGGGCTTGTCAGTGCAGGCTGGGACCAACAGTGTGCTTCCCATACCTGAAGTGTGAATGTTAAAATAATTAAATGTTAAAATAAAAAGATCAAACAATCGTCACATCACTGCATTAGGTTCATCAAGAAGCAATCTGCAATTGGAATTACTAACAAATGTTGGGCCCAATGTACATTACAGATGATGAAATCTCTTCAATTCAATATTTGGATAGTCCCAAACATACTTGTTTTAAAATGTTCAAACACCTATCAAACATAAATACAGATTTTGACCTGAGTCAATGGACAAGTGGGCAAATGAATTGGCGAAGAATGCTTTCTTTTCTTCCTTCTGCTTGGCTTTCCTTCCCACCCAATTCCAAAAAGTAGAAGACATTCAATATGTTGGCACTGCTATATAACTGGCACCTTTAATATTTTAATATTACTTTTCAAAAAAGATCAGCAGGAAGCAGAGTCTATGAAGCTGCAGTGTGCAACAGAGTCCACTTGCTTGACAAGAGGTGAGAGTTAGCTAAGCACATGACAGCTAAGTCCTCAAGATGAGGGGTGTTTTAGTTCACATACATGGTATAAAGTTGGAAGGAGTGTAAAATCATATTTCAGTTATAGCAATTACTCAACACTTATTTTTCGAGGGGGCAAATGTTGATTTGCAACTTTAAACAGTACAAGTCCTGGAGGTCATCATGGGCCCTAAAGATTAAAGTAAATTAAATTGCTCCCTCACCACCAAATCTTACACAAAGCAGACACATGTTTCAAAAGTTGGATGTGAAATTGAGAGATTCTCACCATACCACTGTAAACATGCTGTCAGTTGCTAGTACTGCTTAAAACAAGACATATATGAGGCAATTGGTAACAAAGAACAAGCACAGAGCAGCACCAACACTGATGAGGGGGATAAACATGGCACTAATTGGCAATTATGCACTTAGATTTGCTGGCACGTAGCACATTCATATCAAACAGAGAACGCACACATTTGCTGCATTTCAGAGCTTTTGTACAGGGACAGCAATAAATGTCTGAAATGGATAACACTGGAATAGGAGAGTTTATAGTGTTAAGGCTCTTTGTCAGGATTACACACATTCATTCACTCATTAGAGATCGAATTCTGGAGTGAATTACCAGCATAATTCATCACACTGGAATGCCATTAATCATGGTTCAGTGATAATTGCAATGGTATGTCCAGATATATAAATACAATGACTGGTATCCTAATATAACCAGAGATATCTTTTTATGCAATGTAAATCATAAACTAAAAAGTCTAAAGGGATATCAAGTTTGAGTCCATGAATTAGCAGATTTATCTTTGTCCAGAAATTAACATCCGAACTTGACCGCAAGTCCCAGGACAGCATAAATCAGAAATAAATACTCTAACAGGTCAAGAGTTACCTTCGATGCACACTCTTACTTATGTTTCTAAGGCACTCATTACCTAAAAAAAGGCATGTCAAATAGAACGGCTTTCAGCGCATGTGCTTAGATAACAGATCAATGCAATAGTGAATGTATTCAAGTCTCACATCCAAGTTCAGTCAGAGATTTTGCTTTTGTTTCAAACAAAGCAACCATAATGTAAACCCGCCATGCATAAACACAACACCATTTACCTATATAGTCACATGTTTTGCTGCACAAATCAGATGGTGCCATTAATGTATAGAATTTCACAAGGTACTTCACAGGAAGAGAAACAAATGATGAGCAGCAAAAGACAGATTGGGAGAAATGATTGAATGCACAATTGAAGTAGATTAAAGAGGTAAGAGAAATATCAAGACTGAGGCGCTTTTGGAGGAACTTCCTGAGAGTAGGGTCAAGATGGTTGAAGACAGTGGCACTACGATACAGTAGAATGCCATAGGATGCATAGTAAACAAGAGTTGGAGTCCTGATGAAGACAGACTGGGATGCGGGGCTGGAAGAGGTTGAAGAGATATTAGTGTGTGATGTTGTGAAGGAATTTGTATGCAAAGATCAAGTTTTTGAATTCAATGGACTGAGAGATGGGAAGGGAATTCAAGGACAGGGACACTGGGTGAAGAGCACTTTAGAGTACAGAATGCAGGCCGAGGAGTTGGAGAGAGATCAAGGCGAGTTTGTGCAGGATGGAACTTGAGCAGCTTGTAAGTGATCTGTCAGAGAAGATAAGATAACAAAGGTAACAAATATCATTAGCAGTAGGGCTATGACAAGGATGGAGGTGAACTAACCTTTGGAATTGGGTTCAAGCAAACATGAGGACAGATAGGATGTTGACTTTAAGCTCAGCTCATAGAAAACAGGACATTTGATCTCAGGTTGAGCATGCAGCCACCAGAGGTTAATGGATTTGGAGTCAACACTACAGTGTGGTAGGAGCAAAAGAGGATGATTTAATTTCTGCTAATATTTGGCTGAATATCATTGAACTTTCTCCATGATGTTACTTGATTTCAGACAAGTAATTTGACAGTAAAATGGTAGCCATGGAGATGTTATAGCTGTATATCATATGGAAGTATGCCCCATAGCTATACTTAATATTGTTGAAACATGTTTGGGAAATGAGAAAATGGGAGCGAGAATGACATTTTGGGATATCTCAGAGGAAACAACAGGGGTGGGTAATTGTGCATATGTCTGAGTGTGGGTGTGTGAGAAATAGATGGAATGTAATTTTGCCCATGTGTGCATGAAAGAGAGTGTGGGTCATATTTCTGTGTCCCATAAATATCGGGAACGGGTGTGAAGATTGGCAAACATAGGCAGTGGGACCTAAAATTTAAATTACCCTTCAAACAGAATCACACACAAACAGAATCATACACAAACTTCCCTTTCAGAGGCAGGAAGAGGTTCAGCCAAGGTTTGGGTTGTGAGCCCACACGCACAGCTTGTGACATCAGGGTCGCTACTGCCAGACCAGGGGAAGTTTGTATTTCACATCCAACAGTGCAGGTAACTTGGAAGAAATCTTCTGAGGAGTCAGGAACATTCTGACAGGTGAGCAACATTAAATATCACTATTATATCCCATCTCATAAGTTATACATGCTTTTACTGCAGTGTTTGGTCTAGGGGCTCTGTCATGGAAAGTAGGCTAACCATTACATCAACCATTATTGTGTGTTATAGAGTCATAGATGTTTACAGCTTGGAAATAGGCCCTTCGGCCCAGCTGGTTCATGCCACACAGTTTCTATCACTAAGCTAGTCCCACTTGCCCGCATTTGGCCCATATCCCTCTATACCCATAACGTGGAGATGCATTATATTATATTATATATTATATTATATATATTATAGTACTTCTCCCAAATAGATATTATTATGCATCTCAAAATTGTAGAAAATAGTGCAAACTCTCTTATGATTTGAAGTGATTTTAATGCTCACGGTGTTTTAACTTAGAAAAACAAATGCCTGCTGTTTAAATTTTAAGAATAACTAGCCCTCTATTCCTGGAGGGCTTTAAATGAGAGGCCATTTGATGTAACTTAGAAAAAACCTAGCCATCTGTTGCTTCAGTTTCGAAAGGTTTCATTGTCCGAGCTATAATCGTTTGTTTTGGCAGTTAAGCCGATTGTGCTTGCCTGAGTTTCAAAATCTGATAAAGCACTTAGGTCAGCAGTTAGTCGTTTACACAGTTTTTCAGGAGGCTGGTAGCATGGCTTAAACCATAAGACACAGGAGCAGAATTAGGCCACTCGGCCCATTGAGTTTGCCCCGCCATTCAATCATGGCTGATATTTTTCTCATCCCCATTCTCCTGCCTTATCCCCATAACCCCTGATCCCCTTGTTAATTAAGATCCTATCTAACTCTGTCTTAAAGACACTCAATGATTTGGCCTCCATAACCTTCTGTGGGAAAGAGTTCCACAGATTCACCACCCTCTGGTTGAAGAAATTCCTCCTCATCTCAGTTTTAAAGGATTGTCCCTTCAGTCTGAGATGGTGAGGGCTTGACTGATGGTTTTAGGAAACTATAATTTGTGTTTGATGTGCTTTCTGTATATATATTTGCATGCTTTCAATTATCATCTCCAACAAGAGAGAATATAAATAATTTTGAATTGACATTCAGTGGTATTACCATTACTAAATCCCCTATTATCAACATCTTGGGGTTATCACTGACTAAAAACTGAACTGGACTAGCCATATAAATACTGTCGCTATAGGTTGGGGATTCTCTAGTCTGCCCAAAGACTGTCTACCATCTACAAAGCAAAAGTCAAGGAGTGTGATGGATAACTCTCCACTTGCCTGCACAAGTACAGCTCCAACAACACTCAAGAAGCTTATCAACCGGAACAAAGCAGCTCTCTTTATTGGCACACAATCCACCAACTTTTTTAAAATTAAATTTAGTGTACCCAATTATTATTTTTTCCAATTAAGGGGCAATTTATCATGGCCAGTCCACCTAACCAGCACATCTTTGGGTTGTGGGGGTGAAACCCACGCAGACACGGGAAGAATGTGAAAACTCCACACGGGTAGTGACCCAGGGCCTGGATTCGAACCCGGGTCCTCAGCGCTGTAGTCCCAGTGCTAACCACTGTGCCACCGTGCTGCCCTCCACCAACTTAAGCATACACTCCCTCGACTACCTAAAAGGATGAGGGCAGCAGATCATTGGGAACACCACCACCTGCAAGTTCCTCTCGAAATCGCACACCATTCTGAACTTGGAGCTATATTGCCATTCTTTCACAATAACTGGCTCAACTTCCTTTCTAACGACACTGTGGGTGTAGCTATACCAGAAGGACTGCACAAGTTAAAGATGGCAGCTCACCACCATCTTCTCAAGGACAATTAGAGATGGACAATAGATATTAGCCTAGACTGCAACACCAACATCCTGTGAAAGAAAAATAATCAACTTAACGACCACTTAAGGGGATTTAACATTTTTTCAATGGCACTGGAGTTTCTTTTCTGTGTGGTATGAGTGGTAGAGTGTTTGACTGATAATTATAAATAGTTAGAAGTATTTTTTTAGGTCCATTTCAAGGACTTCCCATTGCTATCATGTGGTTCCTGAGGTCTGTCTTTGTGGATACTGTCTGAATGGCTAAAGAGGATACGTGGGGGCTTAGCAAAGGCATGGGAGATATAGCAAGGCATGGAGTGGTTGGGAGGGGGTGAGAACATTATGGAGAGTTGGGCAGAGGTCCTGGAGAACCGGTGTGGACCTTCTAATCAGCCTGCCTCCGCACCTGCATGCCTCTGTCACATGCCCCCAGGCATAAGACACAAAATGTGCCCAGCCACATCTCTAAAAGACAGAAATATGGTGGGTATGGAGAAGGTGACTGGTTCATATTGGTAAAGTTGTGAATTTTCAGAGATAAAAATCCAGCCATGTGATGTGTGACAAAGTGAGTCTCTGCGTGTGTTCACCAGAGTGAACGAGGGAGAGGGTGGAATCTGGTGAAGCTTCTGGGAGGGGAAAACAAGATGGGGCAAGGTTCTTAGTTGCATGGGAGGCAAAATATCAATTTCCCAGTGTCAGCATGACTTTGGGAAGAAAGTACAGCAGATTAAAGGAGAATTGTTGTTCCCGACAGCATTAGCATGTGAAGCACTTTCATTAAAACAAATGGCAGCTGGATGAAATTAAACCTTTGCAAATAAGTCAGCAGCAAACAATGCAATCTACCGGGTGGATTTGGAATGAATAAGAGATGCATTTCTTTTATGGGGAACTTTGTTGGCCCAGGGAGCTAAGCTGTTGCACTGAGTTAGGGTAGGCTCTGTCCAGGGAGGTTAGGGTTTGGCTTTTCATGGAAGGGAAGTTGGGTCGTGAAGAAGGGTCCCAGGGGATAGAGGGAGGGAGCTGGACAACAAAGGAAAGGTCAATCTATGCCAAAGGCAGCCCAAGCATGTTAAAGGGGAGATCAAAGGTGTTTGAGGGCAGCCCAGGAGAGTTAAGGCGAGATAGTGAGTTTGTGCATCTGTAAGAGTGAAACACGAGGAAGGGGAGCCTTGCTGACCACAAACACTACAAAAGAAAACATTATGCCAAATGTCAAATATAGACAACAGATGAATTCACAAAGGGAAAGGTGGGACGGAGGTCTGACAAGCAACACAGCTGGTGATAGTGTGAGCTCTGACAGATAAACAAGTTATTTGGAAATAAAACAAAGCCAAATGATGAACCAGATGAGTAAATAAATCATGACATTAAATTAAATGACAGTTTGAGCCACTGACTGGTTTACATGGCAGATGTCTCTGGAGAATAAATATTTTCATGTTTTACTTTTGATGATTTCATTTTGTAAACAATTTTTTCTTTCCATTTTTATAGTCAATTATATCATTTGTTTACTCCTATCTTTTAATTCTTCTGTCCTACTAGGGTGTTGCTGCAGGTCTGCTTTCCCATGCCATGTTCAAACTCTTTATTCTCTCTGTGCCATGACTAGGTTTGCTCCCTTTCTACCCTATATCTATCAGAAGGTCTGCCCCCAGGCATCTGCCAAAAATGTTTTTAAATCATCTGTTGACCTGCCTTCCTATTTCCCTTCTGTCTATTTATCCCAGGGAAGCACCTTGATGTTCTAATTGGATCAAGCATTTGACATAGGAGTCATAATTGTAAAATCAACTACAGCTCTATGAGTTGTAAATGCGAATCAGGTAAGTATCTGTACAGAATCACACGCACCAGGTTTGTTGCTACAGATTTAAAATCGTCATATAATTTGACTGTGCAACAGTGCAAACAAAACGTGCTTGAGTACTTCTTTTCGCTAGAAGTAAGAAGTTATCATCCCTCATCACATTCCATACCACTAGCTTCAGGGAATTCATCTCTTTTTTGCTTTATTGGCCTCTATTTAAACTTGAGACCTATTCCTATAAATATTTCCCCCATTTTTTTCAGGCATACATGATCTTAAACTCCTTTAAAAAATACTTAGTCTAACCGTGAGTCTGGGTTTCAATGTAAATGAAAACGTGAACTGTTAAACAGGTACAATGTTGCAATAACAAAAGGCAATAGCAATGTGTTTGGATTATGGTATGAGGTGCAAGTTTAGTTGAAAGACTGAACTCAACACAACTCAAACAGCACTAATGCAGAAAAATGTTGCAGACATCTGTGATTGCTACTCACTATAGAACTAACAATACATAATTTACAAGCACTCTTGAGCTTCGAGTTATCCTGTGATGATAATTATAACCAGGATGTTGATGGTTCAATCCAATTGTGCTTTTGTCTTAAAAAGTCATATAAGGACTTCAGATGCTCAATGCCAGGACTTCAAAAAATAAAGGTTCAATATAATGAATGGATACAAAATGTAATCTTTTGAATTAAAAGCATTATTTGCCTTGAGGTGCCAGTAATCCCGTTTTGTATCCTTTTCCTGGATTGTGACTTGCTCATCAGCAACAAAGTGATAATTTCAACCAAAGCCCCAACAGTGCCATTAAGTATGCCCCGCACTTATCTGATTGCCTGTAGGAAAGTTAAGCTGTGAGAAATTCTCCTTGATAACTTCCTACCCAAAAATGCAATCGTGCATAATTCCAACATTAGTATTTAATGACAATGATTTTATAAAAAGTGTCAAATTAACTTCTCAGTTAGAGTGTCAAAGGTGAAAACAAACAATATTGTCTATGTGACATGGCTGTTGTTGGAGGGCATTTTCTGATACTGGACTATGTTATAAATTATAGGTGGGCCTGTAACTACATTTGTGCTCCTATATTACTTTTGAATAGTTCTGATGAGACAAAAGATACTCATTGGCTTAGATGCCTGTTTAGAAGAAGCAATTTGTAGAAATAGATAATGTATACACAATGCTTGTTAATATCAGAAAGGACACAAAATGGCTGTTAGTTATTAAAGCAACACTAAAGACACAAAATGGCTGAACTAGCCACTTTCCTGAACAACAAGTTACAAACTGTGTAAACTACCTCATGAGAACCTAAGGAGTATTTTAACAGCCACTGATAACAGCTTCACAGAACAAGGAGTGTAATGTATCCTTGATAAAGCTCAAGGTCCACAGCTACAGAGAGGACATATCCTTGTCTTAGTTTTGAATGACTTCTGTTTGAAGTTAGGGGTGGGTAAGACAACACCAACTTTAACCATATATGAGATAACTGGGATGCTAAGAAAATTGATTGACTACATGTAATGAAGTGTGATGCGAATATAGTTGATTGATTGTATGTAAATAAGAATACATCTAATTCCGCGCCTTGAATCTGTATATTAACCCATGTGAGCCTTAGCTCAAGTGAGAAAGGGTGCTGTCAAAAGGCTGCGGAGCCTCAGGCCTTTTCTCCCAAAATTCTGATATAATAAACTGCTTTTTCTTACTTATACTTAGGCCTTCTTGTGAATATTTTCACCTTTAACAGCTGCATCATTTGGAAATTGCTGCAAACTCTCCCCAAGAGATCATTTGACATAATCAAATGCACTTTTTGCAAAGATCATGTAAAATCTAATGTGTCATGGATTCATCACTCATTCAAGCTTCTTCAAAAAGTTCTACATAATTATTTCTTGACCTGAAAAGTTACCAGCAAAATTCCAAAATATATATTGATCCTGATGTCATTGCTTTTCAACTGAGGAAGAAACAACCCTCCCAGATGACAGCCCAATTTGCCCAGATTCAGCCATTCATGAACCTTTAAAGCCCCCTGTGGAATAATTGACAGTCTCAATTTATTGCCATCACAAAGCGCTTTAATTTCCTAATGGAAACCAGGTATTTATTCAATTTTATTATCTATAATATTATAGCTAAATATTCTTGCTAGTCATCTTGATTCTAATTCTGTCTGGGCACAGAGATGTAGGCTACTTTAAATGTACATGATATAACTAACTCAGATCTTGTGTTTTATGGATTGATTTAGTTACCTTTAATAAAAAGGGAGTGAGGGTCATGGTAAATTTGGTTAACTCTATACAAAACATCGCGCCTGAATCCCAGTCTGGAAACAAACCATGCCAATCACATTTATTTGTCTTGTTCTTTGATGAGAATTAAACCGTAATAAATAGGAGAATCTCCTGAACAAATAGAATGCCTTCTGTACAACAAATCAAATGTGCATTCATATACTACACAATAACACTAAACAAAGTGCCTTAGTGATTTAGGTTAAAGTTTAACACCAATGGCAACATTAACATTGTAATTGTACTTATAGTTAAGTGAAACATGAGTGTGGAAAGTGTTATAATTGTGAAACAGCGCACAAAGAGATTGGACATGAATCCTTACCTGATTATATATTCCTGTTTACTATGTGATCAAGAATCAATTGGCAACAAACTTACAAAAAAGTTACATTTGTTTTGATGTGTGAAAAATTAGATGTAGCTAATTTATGATGTCATAAAGAATTGCTTGTATTCCGTAATTATAAAAGAGTATGGAATCTAGGGGCAGCATGGTGTATTTTTGGGATTAATTTGGTGTGGGGAAGATTTTCAGGCTCCCAATGGGCAGTGCCTGGCTGCATCTAAAACAGAAGACTATGATTTCCCAAAGCTTTATGATGATGGGTGTAGCTTGCAACAGAGTCAGGCAGTGGAGGTCCCTCAAACCAACGCTCTATACCTTATACAACCCTTATTTTAGGACAAGGCTTTCTCAGGTCTTTGCTCCCATATGTGGAGTACCTAACGAAAAAACAATTCAATGCTCGTATTGTAAAAATGAATAACTAACAGGCAGAGATTATTGCCTTCTTCGCAGGAAGCTAGAATTTGAAGAGCTTCTTTGGCACCAAGATTCAGATATGTTCAAAGATGAAAGAAATTCAATAAACCAAATTCAAAGCTCTATCCAATCTTCCTAGGGTTTCCGAGGCTCCAGAAAACATAACTGCACTTCAATTCTGCCACAGAAACAATTGCCAGGGATTACCAAGACAACCATTCCTAATAGAGGACCAGGAAAAATGGGCACATGCACAATACTGAATCATTAAGGAAGCCTGACACCACACACCACAAGCTAATATAGACAAATATACATCCCTAAATGGGAGTTCATAAAAAACCACAAATACAATTAACTTTTACTGCATAAAATTCAGCCACAGATACAAGCCATCATTGCAGAGTAATATTTAGCAAGTCATTGAGGATATATTGTCTCACTAAAATTCTGTGGCAATCACAGTGATCTATCCTGTGCACGAAAAGATTCCGTTCTCTCTAAATGGATAATGTTTTCTTAATTTAACAGAGAAAAGTAACTCAATCATCAACTACCCAAAATTAACCCACATCGCTTTTTCCAACTTGGTTCTATGCCTCTTTCTGATATAAGATATACTGAAAATTAAAGATACAAGTAGCATGTAATTTTCATTTTTCTCCAAGTATAAGCTGCTGAGTATGTGTATGAAAATGGACCTTGCTGCTTCTAAACTTTCCATGACCCAACTTGGTCAGGTGGAGTTCTCCATTGCGTTTTTTTAATAAAAGACCTTTTGCAAAACAAAGTACATTGTTTGAATTATTTCAAATAAATATGGGAATATATGTTTTGATAAAAATCAATCAGCAGGCCTGTTTAAAGCCATTGTTTCATTGACTACAATGAGCCAGTGCTTTTCTGGCTGACTGTAGGGAGCCAGTGCTTTTATGGCAAGTACAGCCAATGAAAAGAATAGTATCAGGAAAAAGAACAATGCCAAGTTCCACCTGCTAAATAGGAGACTTCATGCCTGTCAATTTATTGCAATCTAATCAGAAGTCTGGACAAACCTTTTGGTTTGCCAATTTGCAGCATATCACTGTGGGCAAAGAGCATTTGTCTCCCACAAAGCCAGTTAATTACAGGGAGAGAGCAGATCCTGAAATCTGCAATGAAACCCAGCATTTGTTATTCCTAAGGCAAGCTAAATAAAATGTTAGTGAGACATTTCAGTGGTGCTGTGTGAATGATATGACAAATTAATTGTGATGGTGAGTCAATGCATAAATCGCGCTTTATAAGATATAAATGTTCTTAAAATCCATACATGTAAAAATGTGATGGACAAACGATGTGATCCAGAGCTTCAGAGGAGCCACATGAGGTGAAGACATGTTATAAATTGTCTGCAAAAATCATTTTTAAATCAAAAGATTGGTTTCTCCAGCCAGCACAGTCTCAGTAAGTATGTAACTACCCATTTAAACTCACTTAGCTTGGTTGAGCTTGCCCGATGCTAGGAGAGTCTGGACTGTGTGCCAGCGCCCACCTTTCCCAACCTTGCCATTGGCAGCTTCACCCCGATTATTGTTGGAAGATCCGCTGCTCTTCATGCTGTTGCTGCGGGTTTGCTTCTCGGCCATGCGGGTTTCTTTCTCAGCTACTGAAGCTTTGTTACCGGACATG
The DNA here is from genome assembly GCF_902713615.1 of Scyliorhinus canicula. Taxonomy (NCBI): domain Eukaryota; kingdom Metazoa; phylum Chordata; class Chondrichthyes; order Carcharhiniformes; family Scyliorhinidae; genus Scyliorhinus; species Scyliorhinus canicula. Next base: position 136,225,263 of record NC_052154.1, read on the forward strand.
AGAGAGCCACTAATACGGACAGGAAGCAGAGTGGACAGAGAATGAGTCAGCCCTAATTGAAGATTGGAGTAAAGTAGTTATGCTGTTACAGTGTGACAGTGCACACCTAAAGAACCCTTCCTTCCAAAGCTCAAAAAAAATAAACAGCAAAAGGAGATTAAGCAGTCAGAAAAATGCCATCAGCATCCATATTACAGATCAGACAATCATTTCGTAAAGTTAGTTCTGCTACACAGTGTTGCAGAGGGAATGCTTGCACAGGCCTCAGTAAGCAACACTCTGCTATTCCACACATGAGGATCAAATGAGGAAGGATTTTCAGTTGTGAACGTCAAGCAAGGTATAGAAGGGTTGTTCATCTCCATGGGATCAAGCTGTTCATGGGGTTGCAGAAGGATTGGGAGTGGGTGTGAGTGGATGATTGGTTGGATGGGTAGGAAACAGAGGAAGGAAGCATTGTACATACTATAGACAACCAAATCATCGAAAGAAACTCACTTGAGTGAAAGTCGTGGGTCACCATAAGGTGCATAAGGCGAAATATTTAGAATGAACTCCTTTGGAGGGTAGGAACTCCATTTCTTTTGCACTGTGCTGTCATTGTTATTCCAAAAGTCTTTGTCAAGATCACTAGAGTAGCAGAGAGAGAAGAAAAGAGGGAAACACAACAGAAACTGAAATATGAAAAAAATGACTGTTAAATTTTGGAGTTTATTTTTCTTATCACTGTAGGCGAATGGCAGCTCGGGTGGTGATAAAATTCACTTTCAGATGAAGCATCATTAAGCAACTGAATTCAATGGGGATCAACAGTCTGACAGAGTTAATTTCCAAATCTTTGGGAAATTTAAAAGCATAATTCTTCTCTAAAAGTTATGGTTTAAAGAAAATAAATTGGCTTAAAGAAAATAATATGTGCATTAGTGGATTTAAGAACATTAGCATTCTGCTAAATGAGAGACATACTGCAGGGAGAAAAAACAGCTAGAATATGTTAGTCAGGAGCAAGTCAAGTTAGGTTCAATAAAAATGGCTTCCTTTGATGACTCTTTTGCAAAGCTCACAGTAATTGAACTAAAATTAATACTGATTGAGGACATGATGGGACTGAAGTACTTTGAATACATACCCCAAAATACCCAATGAATGGGCTCTGTTTTCTTAAAGCATAGCTAAAGGATGGTGGAAGTCCCAGTGCATGATGCCACTCAGCTGGTTTAGCAGATTCTGAGACCCTTCTGCTACTGTGCTTATAAACACCACTTCTGCTGATCTTTCTTTCACAGTATGTGATTTATATTTTAAATACAGTATTTGATTGTTAAGTCAAGCATTGATACATAACTTACAGCAAAAGTTATGCCTTGAACTGTTTAATTGATCACACATGGTATAAAGTGTGTAGATTAAAAAAAAAAATCCATGTACTTGAATGAGAGAGAGAAGAAAAGAGAGGTCATCAAACACATGTAGGCAGCAGCAGTGTACGTCACCAAATCTCTAAAATGTGCAATGAGCTGTAATAGACATTATTGTAAATCAGGTAAAGCTTGTTACAGGGATCATACCATTCTAAATAAATCATTCCAAGATGCTATATTGAATTACATCTTGCAACAAAACAAATATGTTTATGTAATGTACCAACTAATCTTAACCCTTGTCAGCACTACAGAAACATTTATTTATGGTATTTTGAAAATATCTGGAGTTTGCTTCACCAAAGCATTTGTGTCATGTGACTGTCCTCCCATTTTCATCACTGGCACCTTTAAGAACACTGAAGCCGGGTGAAGTTGGGTGAAGAGGAATCTCTTTCCAGAAAATAATTTTCACTGTAGTTTACTGAGGCTAGCTGATAATAACAGCATATAAAGACTGTGGGTTGGATTTTCTGTTTACGGTCACGTTCCCCGCTGTTGGGATCTAGCCATCCAACATCCATCTTCGCAGGATTGAACAATTAATGGCCAAAGTGGGGCAATTGTGATCCAGTTAAGCATGAGCAGGCTCATTGCTGGTGGACGAAGAGGCCGTCCAGAACTTTAGAGAGCTATACTCTGCCAATGCAGGTAAGGGAGAAAGAGGGTGCCCCAAGATGATGTGCCCTGTCAGCACTATTGAAATTGTTGACTGGCCCAGCTGCCAGACCACCTTGGTGGAGGAAGTAATTAACTATTCAAAGGGAGAGCTGTGGATGCAGCTGGGGCTGTGGCCATTTGAAAGTTTGTTGCAAGGGAAAGGTGGGAATATTTTTTTTAAAGATTTGGAGCACTGGGCCAACATCCGCCTTTGGAGGTCACTGGCTGTGTTTCAGCTACCAGGAGGGTGTGAGTTCTGACCAACAACTGGACAATTCCAGTTGGCGAGGGAGAGGGAACTCCATAAGCCCCTTAATTTACTACCCACCTCTTGCAGAAGGCCGTTGTTGTCCCTCTGATGAGATCACTTTGAAAATGGCCTGCAGGTAGGAAGATGCGGCAAACTAGAATCCCACTCTCCCAGGACAAATGTTCTGCCTGCTGAACTCTTGCCCTACCTTCACCAAGCTTCAAGTAGCCAGCTCTTTAGCTCACTGACACCAGAAAATACAGCAATATCCCACCAGATAGAATGAATGCATTTCTGCAGTGACATTCTGTTTACACTGGAGTGAGGAATGTTAGAGTGCAATGGATTTTTAAAATCTGCCACGTTCAAAATTAATTATTACACAATCATCTGCAAAAGATGAAGTGCAAGGAAAAGTCCATCTATTCTATCTTATCAAGCACTTCCAGGTCAAAAGTTAAACATGTTGGGAGCAACATATTGCATCCACGACACAGCCTATGGAGTGCACCAAGTTAAGATACAGCAGAGTAAATCTCTCTCTGCAGTGTTTTATCAAGTACTATTAAAGCAAGCAACTATAATTCCACAGAGTAAAGATCCACTGGCCCTTTCCCATGAAACAATTCCAGGCCAGGCATAACATTTGATTAAAAGTAGTGTAAACATCAATGCATGATTTGATATGCTGTAGAAAGGTGTAGAATTCTCAGGTATTAGGAGGAGTTCTACAGATGGAATGGTTTCAGCCAAACCAAACCAATATCAATACCCTTGCATTGAGATGAATAGAGCAAGGGAAATTTAAACTACTACAGGGGTGATGCATTATCAATTACCACAAAGACGAGAGTAGTGGAATAATCAAGGCTCTATTGATCAAAGATGTTGTGCCTCCTGTAGCTGGAACCAGAATAGCTGCAGCACCGGCGAGCACACACATTTATATGCCGCCTACTGGGTGGAGCCAGCAGGCAGGGATTTACCCATGTACCTCTATTATACGTGTCTTACCGTAATACATATAATACTGCTAGTGGTGACTATCACATTCACCCCCTGTTTAAAAAAGTGCCTGGCGGGGGTGGTGGAAAACTTTACAAGTTTAGTCTGTTGGGGGCCTTGATCCTCCTCTGTGATCGCCTCAGTCCTGGTGCTGATATGGGCACCGACTTGGTCACCTGTGACTCTGGGGAGTTGCTGTCTCGTGGACAGGAGGTGCCTGGCAGGAATTTACCCACGCACCTCTACGATACGTGTCTTACCATAATACATATAATACTGCTAGTGGTGACTACCACAAGGGGCAGGAACAATTCTTCAATATATTGAGGAGGGTTTAATGATAAGTACTGTGATGAATCAAAAATATTCTAACAAAGCTCAAGGGTGAAATTGAGAAATATGTCAGAGCAGATAGGGGAGAGGTTAAGGAGAAGAACACTGAGGTAAAAGATAAAAGAACATAAGATAGGCCATTTAGTCCCTCAAGCCTAAATCACCATTTAATGAGATCTGTGATCGAACTCCATATATTTTTACCCCATATCCCTTTATAGCTTTGGATAACAAAAACCTATTCATTTTAGATTTTGAATTTACAATTGATCTAACATCAGTTACCACTTCTGGTGGACAGTTCCAAACTTCTATCTATCACCCTTTGCATGCTGAAGTGTTTCCTAATTTCACCCCTAAAAGGTCAGGATCTAATCTGTGCCTCCGGGCATTTAACTCCCCAGCCAGTGAAAATAGTTTCTCACCATCTATCCTGCTTATTCTCTTCCGTATCTTCAAAACTGTGATCAAAACACTGATAAACCTTTAAATTCTATCTAAAAGGAAAACTTTAGACCATGAGATTTTAAGATTTAGGAGCAGAAATAGGCCATTCAGCCCATCAAGTCTGTGCTGCCATTCAGTCAAATCATGACTGATGTGATATGCTAATCCTCAACTCAACTTTTCCACCTTATCCTCATAACCATAGATTCCCTTACTAATTAAAAATATATCTCAGCCTTGAACATACTCAATAACCCAGACTCCTGGTCTGTGGTAAATAATTCCACAGATTCATTTACTTCAGAGATAATGTTTTTATTTTATCTGTCTTAAATGAGCAACCCCTTACTATGCCCCCTGCGCTTAAACTCTCCCACATGAGGAACAACCTCTCAAGACTTACTTACCCCGTCAAGCCCCGTGAGAATCCTACATGTCTCAATAAGGTTGCCTCTCATTCTTCTAAACTACAGTGAGTACAGGCCCACCCTACTCAACCTCTCCTCAAAACAAAATCCCTCCATACTAGGGATCAACCTCGTGAACCTTCTCTGGACTGCCTCCAATGCCAGTGTATCTTTCCTTGGATAAGGGGACCAATACTCTGATTCCTTTGTATTCTAGTCCTCTAAATATAAAGGCCAGTATTCCTCTAAAGCTTTTAGTTATGTCCTGTACCTTTTCATGACATTTTAATTTGGATCCTCACCCCACAGGCCGCCCCTGGAATCCTCCATGCCAAGGTCCCGCCGGCTGAGAGCAGGTGTGAACGCCGTCGGCGGCACTCGGGTTTTTTGCAACTGCCATTCGGCCCATCCCAGGCCGAGAATCGTGGGGGGGGGGGGGGCGCATAGAGCGGCCCCAGCCTGGTGCTGTGCCGACCACGCCTGTGCCAATAGTGCCGATTCTCCACTCTGAGGAGAATCGCATCCCGGCGTCGGGGCACTGGTCGTGGGGATTCTCCGGCCCGGCCCCAGGCTGAGAGGATCCCTCCCAATGAATTGCTTGGGGTCCCAATAGAGATCCTTGTGGAATACCATGAGTCACATCCTACCCATTATCCCTACTCTGACTTGTGTTGCGAAGCCAATTTCCTGTCCAAGTCATTAATTTTCCTTCAATTCCATGGGCTTCAAGTTCAGCCAACAGTTTCTTTATGAGAGACTTTTTCAAATGCTTTTTGGAGGTCCATATAAATAACATTCATAGGCACCATCTGTACACCAGTTCAGTCTGCTTTTCAAAAGTTCAATCAGTTCTATCAGGCACGAGCTACACTTTACAAATCTATTCTGACTCACTTTGATCAGCTGAAAGTTTTCAAGGTATTCAGTCACCTCCATCCTTAATTGTAGACTCTTGGTGGACGTTTCCATTATTTGCACAGAGTGCAGGCTGAGGCGGGAAAACTGGTGTGCAGCTGGCTTTTTGTGCCACATTTTGCAAGAAATCTTCTGGCGTGGTCCATACAGCATGGCAGGTGCCCTGACGGCACCTAGCAACTTCCTGACAATAGAGGTTAGGCTAATTGGTTTATAATTCCTGAGATTCCCTCTCTCACCTTTCTTAAGCGTGAGTGTGAGCAGTTGAGGATTCTCTTGGCAGAGCAGATGAAGTTATTCATGCATTTGTGGTACTACAGGGGAGTTCTCGGGTGTTGTCCCTGCACACTGACCACTTTGGAGACATACTCCAATGCTGTCGGTCTGATGGCTCAGCTGCCTCCTTCCTTCCTCAGGGTAGAGGATGCCTGTCCTGGCCTCCATTGCATTGAACAGCATATCAACGGAAGTGTCACTGAATCTGGGGACTGGAGATCCCGGTGATCCGTGGATCATCTCTTCCTACAACAGTGGGTAAGTTGATGTCCAGGTGCCTTAATATGGTGCGTGGGTATGACAGCAGGGCCGTGCCATCCAGTCCACCCCAACACACACAACATTGGGAAACCCCAACTGCACAATTAATTAGGCCAGCATCGTGCAATTCGGGCAAATTTCCACTGGCCTCCGCAGCGGGAAACACTGACTTAGACCTGGAATGGAAAATTCCACCCACAGACCTTTACTGCACACAGGGTCACAGAACTGCTTGTGTCTGCATCAGCTCTGACCTAACTAACTTAGTCCCATTTCCCATAAGTTCAACATTCTTCATTTCATTTATCCACTCTTTAATAAACATCTTATCAATATTTCTGATGCATCCTATGCAATAACAACTGGCTAAATTCTCCAAACCTCTGTGATTTATCTTTTGGTGTTCATAAGTTTTCTGACTTGGATCCAGTGGAAACATTTGTTCCCAATTTATCCCCAAAGTCCTGATAAGATTGAAACAGATATATTGTAATAGGATGTATCGCCAAAACAATGTAATATTAAACAAGAAGCACAACAATGTCATTGTACAAGAAAGTGTATCGGCACCATACAGGGTACAATATGGAATTCTGGTGCACGAATGTGGTGGAAGTCTGAACATGTGATGCCTCTTGACTGATTAGTATTATTATTGCAACAACACACGAAGAAAGTAAAAAGGAACCTGTCTCATTATGATCTAACCCTACCTCACATTCCTCATCAAAGGGCGAAGAATCTCAATGCTTGGTGAACTTTGCTTCACAATGATAGGAAGAGAAGGTATTGAAGGATAATAAAGCAACAATTATATTGGTCTAAAAAATCAAGAATTGATTATAAAATATTTAACAGCAGACCACTTGGACAACAATGTCAGGATCGGACAGAGTCAGCATGGATTTACAAAAGGGAAATAATGCTTGACAAGTCTACTGGAATTCTTCGAGTGTGTAACAAGTAGAGTTGCTGAGGGGGAGCCAGTGGATGTGGTTTATTTGGATTTTCTAAAGGCATTCGACAAGATCCCGTATAAGAGATTAGAGTGTAAAATTAAAGGGCATCGGATTGGGTTTAGTGTACTGAGATGTATAGAAAACTGGTTGGCACACAAGAATTGTTTTCCAGTGATTAGTGGGATACCGCAGTGCTAGGACCCCAGCTATTCACAATGCATTTTAATGATTTAGATGAGGGAATTAAATGTAATATCTCCAAATTTGCATATGACACAAAGCTGGGTGGGAGGGTGAGCGATGAGGAGGATGGGGAGAGATTTCAGTGTGGTTTGTACAAGTTGAGTGAATGGAAAAATGGCTGGCAGATGCAGCATAATGTGGATAAATACGAGGTTATCCATTTTGGTAGCAAAAACAGGAAGGCAGATTATTATTTGAATGGCTATAGATTGAGAGTTGAGAGAGAGGGCTGTGCAACAAAATCTGGGTGTCCTTGTACACCAGTCACTGAAAATAGGTATGTAGGTGCAGCAGGTGGTGAAGAAGGCAAATGGTCTGTTGGCCTTCATAGCGAGAATTTAAGTACAGGACCAGGGATGTCTTGCTGCAGTTATACAGGGTCTTGGTAAGACCACACCTGAAATATTGTGTGCAGTTTTAGTCTCCTTACCTGAGGAAGAATGTTCTTGCTCGAGAGGGAGTGCAGAGTTAATTTACCAGATTGATTTCTGGGGTGGCAGGGCTGTCTTAGGAGGAGAGTGAGTCAATTAGGAAAAGGGAGTTTGAAGGATGAGGGGGCATCTCAAAGAAATCTATAAAATTCTAACAGGACGAGATAGGGTAGATGCAGGAAGGATGTTCCCGATGATTGGAGAGTCCAAAACCAGGGGTCACAGTCTGAGGATACTGGGCAGACCATTTATAACTGAACGGAATGTCTTCACTCAGAGGGGTGAGGCTGTGGAATGCTCTACCACAGAAAGCAGTTGAGGCCAAACCATTGCAAGCTAACGCTGGAGTCGGAAAACACGATTGAGTGGCGAATTCTGCGCAGCTGAAAATCAAGGTTGTAGCCGGGTGCCCGATGGAATGTCATGCTCCAATGCCTCGACAGTGGCATGAATGCATTTAATGCTACACGTGCATTAACGGGCCCAACCGGGTATTCTCCGGGGCTCCCACACTACTCCTCCTCCGCCTGGAAGAATTACCAATTTGGGCTTTTAAAAATCAGGAAACAGGTGCAGTGGCTGCTGTGTGCAAGCCACACCACTCTATCATGTCTGTCTTTTACCCCCTGCAGACAATGGATTTCAGAATCCAACCAAGAATGGTTGCCATCACCATAGCCGTCGCAGCCCTGGGGGATGCACTGAGGCTGTACAATCTGGAGCTGCACAAGGAGGACCCTGCACCAGCGGAGCCTGTCGCATAGGAACAGGAGCCAGTTGGTGAGGATGGAGAGCCGGCCACCCAACAGGCCAAGGAGAGTTGGGAAGGCGGCGCCACATTAGGCCTCATGTGTACCGGTGAAGGGGTTTGGGGTGGAGAGGGATGGAGGTAGGGACGGGGCGTTAGTGGTGGCTGATCTGGGGGCCCTGGCCCAGGCACCCCCTCCCAATAACCTCCGGACAACCCCCCACTCTCCCAGTGCCACCTCTGCAGCCAGCCAAGCCCAGCCCATTCCTCACACCCTTGTGACAGAGCACTGAGGCAGGTTGAAACGTTTGTGAACAGGAGTCTATTGTGAACAAGTGAACATGTATCTACTGGTTTGTACCCTAGCCCCTAATGCTATCCTGTATGCTGTACCTGTGCCAACTTAACTGGTTTCTAACCTTCTGGCCTTAAGGACCCTAATGCTACGTCTAGGTGGATCCCCAGGATCTCATCCATGGGTGAGACAGCCTGCTGCGATTCCCGCCCTGTGACCTGTGTCCCTTTGGAAGCATCCACTGAAGCAACCGGGTCTTGACCGGCCCGACAGGGGTCCCAGGTGGTATGGTGCCACCTTGTTTTCCCCACTATCCAGCAGACACACTGCAGACAGGAGGGGTTGGGATGGGGGGGGGGGGGGAAAGAGTCCTAGGCACTGCAGTGTTCCAGTACCTCCCCTGCAGGATTAACCGGCAAGGGCCCCATCACCTCCTCCTCCCTCATGGTGCCCGATGACCCACGGGCTATCCCTTGTGATGGGGGTGTGGCCGGAGCAGGTTCCGGGGGCTCCGCTGCCATCTGGCACTGCCGTCCTGGAGGCCTGCTCTCATATAATCAGGTCTCAATGCTCGCTGCCATGGAGCACAGAAACTTGGCTACCTCCTTCTGGGACTGTGACACATCCCTCTGTGACTGCCTCATGTCAGCCAATGCCTGAGCAATGCCATCGACGGCTGCAGCCATGATCCATTGTCACTGGGCCAAGCTCAGGAGCGCTACTCCAATGTCCAGGTGGCCGTGGTGGATAGCTGATTGTGACAGGACCTGTTCTGTGCCTCAGCCACCACCCACACAGAGTGCCCTAGTCCTTGGACATCTTTACTCATGGCCGCTTCTTTCGTCCCAAGGCCTCCACCATGGAAGCCACCTGTGCAGTGGTGGCCTGGGTAACGAGCATGGTCGGCATCGCCTCCTGCCCCTGCAGGCAGTTGGACTCCTCCATCTGCACCTACAGGCGCTGGATGGTTGCAGACAGCACCTTATATAGGTGACCCAGCTCTGTGACTGCATCTCCAGTAGCTTCTGTGTTCCAGAAGCCCGAGATCTATCTGGATGGCAGATAGCGCCCCAGGAGCCTCTTTACTAACATGCCCTACTGAGGTGAGTGTCTCTAGGATGAGCATGAACGCCAACTAGTGGCTGGTCCTGTCCTTAGATTGGTACCCCGGGGAGTCGTGGGCTGGCGTTTGGGGGCTCGCTTCGCTGTCCATTGCCACCTCCTCGCTGGACATGTCCTGGGGTTGTGACACCAGAAGGGCCCGCCTCATCGCCTGCAAGTAGAGTGGTGGTGCAGGGGAGGTGGGTTTGTGAAGTGGTGTGGAGGTGGTGGGTTGCTGAGGTTAGGTGGTGTGGTTTGGGGGAAGTGGGGTGTTGGACTGCTGTGGTGGTGAGGGAGATGGGCTGCTGGCATTGGGGTGGCGTGGGGATTGTGCCATGTGTGCCACAGAGAGACCACAATTCAACAGGACCGTCACCTTGCGACTGCCCTCTCACTGGGCCCACTGACCAGGTGCCTGCCACTCCATGAGGGGCCACAGGTCCGGCGGGGCCCCCTTCAGTCTCCCTCTCCCTACGGTTATGTGCTTATGTGCTGCCTTCTCGGGGGGGGGGGCAGCACAGGGGTGGGCAGTGGTGGCCTTTGTGACAGGGCGCCCAGCCACGGCGGGCGATATGGGTGCTGGCATGTGGCGCAGGGAGGGATGAGAGCAGACTGCCGGTGGGTGGGGTTCAGTCACCCTCTGGATCGGGGGGGGGGGGGCAGTTTACGGCTGTGTGTGTGTGTTGGGATGTTGGTGCCAGGGGCCACTCACGCTGGCCACCCTGAGTAGGTCATGCTTCTTGCGCCGCTGCTGGCCGGTCCTGGCAGTCGGGCCCATGGCCCTCACAAGAATAAAGGATATGGGAGAGAAGCGGAACATGTTACTGTCTTGGATGATCAGCCATGATCATAAAGAATGGCGGAGAAGGCTCGAAGAACTGAATGGACAACTCCTACTCCTATTTTCTATGTTTCATCTAGTTATGTATCAGTAAATTATTAATTAACCATTCAAGCTTGATGGTGGACCTTTTAACAGTATTCATATTCAAGCATAGTTTTGTAGTATTATTTGCAATGCCCCCAAAAGTTTAGTAACATTGGAGCAGGAGACGGCAATTCTTCAGTTTCCTTTTTTTTTCTTTTTTTAAATAAATTTAGAGTACCCAATTAATTTTTCCCAATTAAGGGGCAATTTAGCGTTGTCAATCCACCTACCCTGCACATCTTTGGGTTGTGGGGGTGGAACACACGCAAACACGGGGAGAATGTGCGAACTCCACACGGACAGTGACCCAGAGCCGGGATCGAACCTGGGACCTCGGTGCCGTGAGGCAGCTGTGCTAACCACTGCGCCACCGTGCTGCCCATTCTTCAGTTTTCTATCACCACTTTCTAATTGAAGCAGGTTTGGAAAATTATGGTTTTATGGTCTACAATTTACACATTTATTCAGTTGTAGACAATTCCACAGGCTCACCACTCTCTGGGTGAAGAGATTTCTCCCCATTTCAGTCCCAAATGATCTACCCCATATCCTCAGACTGTGACCCCCTGGTTCTAGGCTCCTCCACCATTAGGAACATCCTTTCTGCATCTACCCTGTCGAGTCCTGTTAGAATTTTATATGTTTCTATGAGATTTCCCCCCCCCCCCTCTCCATTTCTTAAAAACTTCTACGTATATAATCCGAAGCACCTCAATCTTTCCTCATTTATCAGTCCCACCATCTGGTCCTGATGACTCATCAACTTTAAATTAACCTTCCTGGTACCTTCTCTTTTTAAAACTTTACTTTCCAGTAAATTTAGTATCTCAACTATTTTCTGTTTCTTGTGACTTTGACAGAATCTCCTTCCTTGAAAAAGGCAATTGCGAAGTAGTCATATAATGCTTCAGCCATGCCCTCTGCCTCTATGTGTAGATCCCCTTTTTGATACCAAACCATTCCCAAAACCTTTACTTTTGATTCCCTTTTAACTTAACTACTAGTCTCTTCTCATAACCTCTCTTTGCCTCTTTCATTTGCTTTTACCCTTCCCCTCTGAACTCAAGACACTCAGCCTGGTTCTCATTTGTATTATCAGCCTGACATCTGACATACACAACCCTTTTCTGGTTCACCTTATACTCGAGCCAGAGGGCACAGATTTAAGGTAATTGACAAAAAAAGTAAGGGTGACATGAGAACATTTTTAATGTAGGGTGATTAGATCTGGAATGCATTGCCTGAGTGGGTGGTAGAGGCAGGTTCAACTGAGACTTTCAAAAGAGAATTGGAATATTATTGGAAAAGAAAGGATTTGCAGGGAAACAGGGAAAAGGCAAAGAAGTTGTACTCGGTGAATTTCTCCTTAGAGGGCCAACACAGACATGATGGATTGATTGATCTAATTTATGCGATCACATTTCTATGATTGTTTTCATCACCCAGGGAGATCTGGCTTTGGTTGCTCTTTATTTCAATGTCATGGGAATGTACCTCAACTGCCCCCAAATATCTAATCTCTAAAGACAACCTGCTATTCAATTTCAGCTTTGTCTGCCAATCTTTCATTCCAAATTACCTTTGAACGGTTTGTTTTCATTCCACTTAAAAATTGGTCTTCCTCTAATTAAGTATTTCATCTTATTGTAGATTGCTCCTTATTTTTTTTCATGGCAAACCTAAACCTCGTGATCCGATGATCATGGTTTTAAATGTTCCCCCACTGACACATGATCTACCTCATTCCCCAGAATCAGATCCAGCAATAACTCTTTCTTCATTGGATCAGAAACATAATGATCAGAAACAAAATTCTAAATACTTCAGAAACTTCTTCCCCTTTCTGCCCTTTACACCATCACTATCTCAATCTGTATTAAAATTATAATTCAGGACAAAATTAAGTCACATCGATAAGTATGAGTTAATTAATAGAAGCCAAATTGGATTTTTTAAAGGCAAGTTGTATTTTACGAACACAATTGAGTTTTTGATGAGGGAACAGAGTTTTGCAATTGATGTGGTTTGCATGGACACTTGATAAAGTGCCATATAACATGCTTGTCAGCAAGGAACAGAAACATCTGGAGGTTAGCTAAGTGGTAGGGAACAGACAGTAATGGTGAATGGTTTTTAATCGAACTGGAGGCGATATACAATGGGGTTCCCCAGGGGCCAGTACTTTCACCACTACTTTTCTTTTTAAAATAAATTTAGAGTACCCAATTCTTTTTTTTCCAATTAAGGGGCAATTTAGTGTGGCCAATCCACCTACCCTGCACATATTTAGGCTGTGGGGGTGAGACCCACACAGCACAGGGATAATGTGCAAACTCCACACAGACAGTGACCTGGGGCAGGAATCGAACCCGGGACCTCGGCGCCGTGAGGCAACAGTGCTAACAACTCACCACCGTGCCGGCATACCACTACTTTTCTTGATTCATTTTAATGACCTAGACTTGGGTGTACAAGGTACAATTTCAAAATCTGAAGATGAGACAAAACTTGGAAGTATTGTGAATGAGGATATTTACAGACTTCAGGAGGACATAGGATGGGTAAACGGGCAGGGAGGTGGCAGCTGAAATTTAATAGGGAGAAGAGAAAAGTGATACATTTTGGTAGGAAGAATGAATTTTCAAATTTACAATTATTAAGTAGGTGCAGGGACAGAGATACATGGTGGCTTATGTGCACAACTGTTGAAGGCAGCAAGCAGGATTAGAAAAAGGTTAAGAGACATATAGGATCCAAGGCTTTGTAGACAGAAGTGTCGAGTGCAAAATAAGGACATTGTGGTGAACATTTATAAAGCATTTGTTTGGTCTCTACTGGAGTAGTGTGCCCAATTCTGGACAATGCACTTTAGGAAGGATGTGAAGACTTTGAAGAAGGTGCAGAAAAGATTTAAGAATGCTTCCAGCATTGAGGGGCTTCAGTTATGTGGATAGATTGATGAAGCTGGGTTGTTATCCTTAGAGAAAAGGAAGATGAGTGGGAATTTGTTAGAGATGTTCAAAATCATGAGAGGTTTAGAAAGAATAGATAATAAGAAACTTTGCAGCAGAAGGAATGAGAACCAGCAACCACCGATTTAAGGTGATTGGCAAATGAACCATGATGACATGACGAAAAATCTTTTTATCCAACGAGTGATTAGAATCTGGAATGTGTTGCCCGAGTGTGGTGGATGCAGGTACAACCATAGCTTTCAAAAGGGAATTGGATAAGCATCCAAGAGAAAAATATTTGCAGGGCTACAGGGATTAGATGGTAGAGTTGGACTAGTCGTGTTACTCAGGAAGGGAGTCAGTGCAGACACAATGTCCTCAATTAGATTTTTCTGTGCTGCAGCCATGATTCTAGGCCAGTTAGCACCCTGAGCCGGTTCGGACATTCAATATAATGGCTGATCTGTGACTTAACTCCCTTTACCCATCTTTGCCTCATATCCCTCAATATCTTTGGACAACAAAAATCTATCAATCTCAGATATGAAATTTACAATTGAACAGGCAACAATTTCTGATAATAGAAGTAAGTTCCAAATGTAGCATCCTTTGCATGTAGAAGCTTTTCCTAATTTCACTCCTGAGAGATGTGACTATGTGATACTATGCATCTGGTTCTCGACTCCCCAAGCAGTGGAAACATTTTATTTTTACTTACCCTTAATATCTTGAAAGGTTCAATCAGTGTCACTGCTAAACCTTCTAAATTCCTGGGAATACAACCTAGTTTGTGCAATCTCACTTTGAAATTTATCTCTTGAAATCTAGGTATCTTCCTGGTAAATTTACTTTGCAATCCCTCCAAGGCCAATACCCATCCTAAGGTGTGGCAACCAGAACTGCTCACAGTATTTCAGGTCTGTCCTAAATAGCACTATGTATAGGCGAAGTATGATTTCTACCGGCTTGAATTCTACGCCTCAATATAAAGACTAGGATTCCTTTGGCCCTTGCAATTTATTTTCTGTACCTATCCATTTTGATGCTCTATGTATCTGGACCCCCCCCCCCCCCCCCTCCACCCCCACCAAGTCTCTTTGAACATCTACTGTTTTATTTTCATATTGATAAAATACCTTGTTCAATCCATTTTAGATTCAAAACCTTACATTTTCTGCATTGAAATCCATTTGCCACAGCTTATTCAATTCACTTAATATATCTCTCTTCGTCATTTTATGCTTCCATCTACACCAGCCATAATCCTTGTGTCATCAGCAAATTTTAATATGTGGTTTTCTATTCCATCACCTAAATAATTGATAAATATGGTGAATAGTTGAGGACCCCAACACAAATCTTTATGGGACACCACCAATCACATCATGCCAGTTAGAGTACCTACCCGTTACCCCAGCTGTCTGTCTCCTGCTGCTTAGCCACTTTCCAATCAGGTCTAAATTTTCCTTTCAATTCCATAAACATCAACATTAGCCAACCATATTTTATGAGTGATTTTAATTAAACGTTTTCTGGAAGTGCAGATGATTATCATCCATAGGCATTACATTTAGTCGCCTCTTCAAAAATTCTATACGGTTCATTAAGCAGCACTGTAATGCAGTGGTTTGCACTGCTACCTCACAGCACCAGAGGCTCGGGTTCAATTGCTGCCTATGGTGACTGTGTGGAGTTTCCACTTTCTCATTGTGTCTGCGTGGGATTCCACCGGGTGCTCCGGTTTCCTCTTACTGTCCAAAGGTGAGCAGGTTAGGTGGATTGGCCCTGCTAAATTGCCCCATAGTGTCACATGTGCAGATTAGATGGAGTTATGGGGATAGAATGGGGGGGGGGGGGGCTCTTTCAGAGGGTTGGTGCAGACCCGATTGGCTGAATGGCCTTATTCCTTCGCACTGCATTCTATGTTCTAATTGTTCCAATTAGGCATGATGCATCCTTCACAAAACTGGGTTGGTTCATTCAGATCATCTGTAACTTTTCAAGGTATTCAGTCATCCTGCCCTTAATTTTAGATTCTAAAATTTTTTGCTAACTGGTGATAATTTCCTGGTTTTCCACTGTCACCTTTCCTAAATAATGCAATAACACACAACTTTGCTCTCTGAAGGAAGCATTATTGAGTCAAGATACTTTAGAAGATTACAGTTAGGGACCTGCAATGTTCTCATCTAAATTGTTGGGGTGGAAACCTTTGATTTTGGCGATTTGTCACATTTTGTGCCATTATTTTCTTAATTTCTCTTAATTTTTCGACATTAATTTTGGGAGTTTCTTGTTCTGATTTAACAGAAATTTTACGGGGTTAACTGTGTTTTTATGGTTACTCCTCCTTCCACCTCCTTGATTTTTTTTTAGCCCTTATGGTTGAACTTAGAACACTTCCAAATCATCGCTCTGTGGGTTTGGTAGCTTTAGAGCGGATAGTTGAATTTTAAAATAATCCAGTTTTCGTATGGGTGCTTTCACAATTTTTTGTTGAAACTTATCATCTCTGCTGAAATATCTCTATTGCACCTTTTTATGTATTACAGAACCAGAGAATGTACTAATTTTTGTGCTTTCAGCACGTGAAAAGCACATGTCAATTAAAGGATAAACGCCAGTCTTATCCGCATCCCAAGAATCAGGATACATATTAAAAACATACCGGCCTTCACCCAAGGAGTGACTAAAACATGAAAGTGAATCTCAAACGGGCCATCAAAGTGGTTGAGCAAAGCATTAAGTACCCTAGGTGGGTGAACAAGCGATCAGATACCCCAATCCTTTATGAAGGGCTGCTTGCTCTTCCTGCAGATGTTGACTGGCTTGTTCCCAGTATCACTGTAATTTTCTTTCTATCTCCCAAAACAGAGGCACTTTGATAAATCATATTAATGTTCAGCTCCAGGTAGGTGCTGTCTCATCTCCTGTCTCACAAGTTACTGGACAGTTTCTCACCGGTTTAGCCCACACTTAGAATTATTTTCAAACATGGGGAGCTGAATTGCGAGATCGGCGTGCCATTTTGAAAGTGTACCCTGGTCTCCATAAGTGAGCTTGTGTGTCTCCCACACCCCCCCACCCATGGGCAATGTCACCCCACACACACATGGGCATCACCCTCCAACCCCCAAAATGAGAACACCCCTCTTTCGGGCCCCTGCCACACCCCTCCCCCCTTTCAGGCTCTCCCACAGCCTCTTACCGCCTCCCTTCCAGGACCCCCACCAGTCACCCCATGCCAACCTCCCAGATGCCCCTTCTTACCTGACCTGCACCCCCCACCTTTCGTACCCCTCCTCCAGCCTCCTTTCATAGGCATGGCCCCCTTGAGACCTAACCCTTGGCAGTGCCACACTGGCACCCTGGCAGTGCTCCTGCCGATTTTGCAGTGCCACCTGGGCATCTTAGTGCCAGGGTGGCAGTGCCAAGATGCCAGCCTGGCAGTGCCAAGATGCCAGCCTGGCAGTGCCAAGATGCCAGCCTGGCAGTGCCAGGGTGCCCACGCTCCAGGGCGAGGGCCAGGGGCCAATGCCACCTTCTACCATTGGTATTCAGCTTTAGTTGCACTGTATCATGCTACCATGGAGAGAGGCACATTTGTGGACATTGCCCCCTTCCAGGGGTAGTGCTGGGGCTAGTGCGCAGGCACTGCCAGGAGGGTTCCCTTTGTCTGTGCAGGAGGGGTTGGGGGTGGAGGGGGGGGGGGGGGGAAGAGGGTCTCTGTGATCATTGGGGGGGGGTGGAGGAGGATCCTTGTTTTTATTTTTAAAGGGTTCTCCAATCTCTTGAACGCGGAGGTTGCTGGCGGGGCGGACTCACTTAGAGCCATGGGACCCACCTTCAGCATTTTTAAAAACTAAATTTCAAAAGATATGGCAGGAAAAGCCAACAGTAGAACGGATGGACAGCACACTGCTTTCCCTGCCAGAGTTGACACTTTTGTTAAAAAAAACAGAAAATTCCACCCAGTTCTATGGAAGTCATACTGTCATAGAGACATAGATGTTTACAGCATGGAAAGAGGCCCTTCCGGCCCAGCTGGTGCATGTCGACCAGTTTCTATCACTACACTAGTCCCACTTGCCGACCCACCCTGCCATGTAACTGTCTAACTGCTTTTTAAAGGGCAAAACTGTACCCGCCTCTACCACTGCCTCTAGCAGCCCATTCCAGATGCTCACCACCCTCTGTGTGAAGAAATTTCCACTCTGGTCTCTTTTGTATCTCTCTCCTCTCACTTTAAACCTATGTCCTCTCGTTCTCGACTGCTCTACCATAATAGTCCAACATGTGGCTCCTTAAATGTGTTTCAGCATATTAAATAACATGATAATTTCACTGACCTAACAAATTGGCCCCACATGCATTCAAGTCATTCAACCAAACCTCTACTGCAATGCCAGCAGATGGTTGGAACTTATCCCATGAGCAGGTGGGACACTTTAACATAGTGGGATTTTAGCATATATATGAGGCTGATACACCAGAAGAGTGCAAGTGGGATGGGGAGAGCAGAATGATCCATTGGCTTGGACACTTGAAGATAGCTAGATTTAAAGAAAAACTTTTTAAATCTCCTTTGATATGCAGAAATAGAATTTCTAACATATTTGGTAAGGGGCACTGCAGATGCTTCCTCATACTGCCCCAAAACCACTCCAGTCTTTGATGAATGCTGGTGTCGTCAGAAGCTGAAGTGGGTGACATTTATGGGATCATAATTCAAATCCTTAAGATACAACATAATGATTTTCTCTGCCATCATGTCTGTCCTGTACATGATTAAAATTAGGCTGATGATAACATACAAAGGCTACTTTGCAGAAGGAGCCTTAACCTGCATTCAACCTAACTGACTCCACTTGGGAGTAATTGATGGGAGAGTGCACAATGGATCTTTACTCTGCATCTAAACCATACTGACAACTTCACCTTTATATGACCTTTATTGTAATGGCCCTGTGAGGGCAGAGTATTGTCACTGGGTGCAAATTATCATTTTCCATTCTCTGGCACTGACATCCATCCTTGTTTTAAATATTTGAAAGAGATTACATGAAATACTGAATAAATTCAAGAAAATACACTGGCAATCAGGAAAGGAGGGCTCCTTGGGATTCAATTTGATTCAAAATATAATTCACTTTTGGGACCTCTTGAAATAATTCGGCCAAGCATATGTTTTTTAAAATTTACATTTTACATGCTTGATTAACAGCAAAGAACTGCCATTAACACCATTGGTTTTTTTGCAAGAAGTGAATTATCAAACATTTTCTACTTAAGTATCGGAATACAAATTGTTAATAAAAATACTTGCCAATCAATCATTTCTATGGTAATTTTCTTTTTGAAAAGTGGATTGAAACTGCTGCTGCTGATAGTTTCAGGAGGAGAGCGTTGTCCACCTCCTGCCACTGCTTTGACTTCAAACAGAAGAAAGCATTGGTGCCAGACAAATGTAAAACAGACGTATGATTTCATCACATTGCAGAATGTTTCTTTGGTATTGTGAACTTCTGTTAAATAACAATTAACTAACAAATATTCCTGTGGTCTTCAAAGAGTTAACATCTACTCCATAAAATGACCTTGAGTGGCTGCTGCAGTTGGTGCATAAATCATTGGCATTTTAGTCTTTAAGTGCTTTTGGCATGAGTCTGTCAACCTCAGTGCAATTTCCTAATGGCCATGAACCCACAGCACAGAACTGCTCCTAATTGGCATTAAATTGACCATCTGTGAGAGGCCACAGGATACCTAGTGTGGGACATAGAAAATGCCATTATGGTACAAAGTCGGGTGTTCTTCCGAGTCTGAGCCCTAGGCACCTTGTTGGGAATTTATACCCCGCATCTAACCATCCTTTGCCTGGCCAATGTGCCTGAAAGGAACAATGCTTTATTTCCCAGCACAACCATCGATCAGCTTGATGAGCACAAAAGATGCACAGAGAGTGAGTCACAAAATTGGGAGGCGTGGCTGGAAAGAAAACAATTTGTAAATAATTTTACTGGAAAACGCAAGTTTCACCTGACAGTACAATTTACAGATTGGTGCAATTTACTCTTGGGCCAGGGGTTACTACAGGCTGGATTATGGGCTACTATATTAATCTGACGGAGGAAAAGTAGCGGGGAATGGGACTAAAAAACACCAAGCAAATTTCAATGTGAAATGAGACCACTTTGAATGATCTTGGCAGGTTTTCAGAAAATCTTGGTAAATTGCTAAATCAGGGTGGCTGTGATGTTGTTGTAGCATTTCCGCCTGGATTTATTTTGATGATATGGAGGACTTGGAGCCAGCATCATGACTGTAACTCCATTGAGGGCTACAAATATAATTATTAGAAAGAAGAATGAATTCAAGTGTATATCACTGGAACCCCAAGGCTGGATTACAGAAACAGTAATGCCAATTAAATATAATACTGAAATTAGATTGATTGAAGACTGAAAATCTATTCTGATATGATTGCAGTACAACATCATTCAAATCATAAATGATGGAAGGGTTCCTATAATTGTGTGCTGAGTAGTCGAGGAAGGTGGCAGGGCCGGATGGGTTTCCGGTAGAATATTATAAAAAATTCAAGGATATGTTGGCACCCCTGATGGTGGGGATGTTTGAAGAGGCAATAAGGAAGGGGGTGTTGCCACAAACTTTGGGGCAGGCATCGATTTCCCTGTTGCTACAAAAACATAAGGATCCGACGGAGTGTGGGTCATATTGGCCCATATCACTTCTGAATGTAGACGCAAAAGTATTGGCAAAGGTACTGGCGGGGAGGCTGAAGGAGTGCCTCCTGAAGGTGATAGGTGAAGATCAGACGGGGTTCATCAGAGGGAGGAACCTCTTTTGAAACGTTAGAAGGGTATTGAACGTCGTTATGGCACCGGCAGAGGGGAAGGAAACAGAGGTGGTTGTGGCATTGGACGCTGAGAAGGTGTTTGGCCATGTAGAATGGGGGTACTTGATGGCAGTTCTGGAGCGGTTTGGGATTGGACCAACATTTGTGAACTGGGTAAAGCTACGATACAAGGAGCCGAGGGCGAGTGTCCGCCCAAATAACATCAGCTCAAGATACTTTTCTCTCCACCATGGGACTAGGCAGGGATGTCCTATGTCCTCCCTGCTGTTTGCACTCGCAATTGAGCCACTGGCCATCGCATAAAGAAGTTTGCGGGTATGGAAAGGAATAGTGCGGGGGGGCGGGTGTTGAGCATAGGGTGTCCTTACATGCTGATGACTTGCTGTTATATGTGTCGGAACCGAGTGTGTTGTTGGGGGAATATTGGAGCTGCTTCAAGTGTTTGGGTCTTTCTCAGGGTACAAACTAAATCTCGACAAGAGTGAATATTTTGTGGTGTCTCGGCCGGGGGTGGGGGCAGGGTTGGGGGGGGGGGGCTGCCATTCACTTTAGGTACCTGGGGGTGCAGGTTGTCCGGGAGTGGGGGTGGGGGCTCCCAGGTACAACATTTCTAGTTTGGTGGGGAGAGTGAAAGCTGATCTGGCAAGGTGGGATAGTCTCCCTTTGTCACTGGCGGGTCAGGTACAGGCGGTTAAAATGAACGTGTTGCCGTGATTTCTGTTTATTTTTCAATGCCAGCCGATTTTACTGCCAAAGGCTTTTTTTCAGAGAGATTGAGGGAAGGATTACTTTGTTCATATAGGGAGGGAATGTGGCCAGAGTTAGAAAGGTGCTGCCTCAGAAGGGAAGGCAGGCAGGGGGTTAGGGTCTTCCGAACCTGATGTATTACCACTGGGCGGCGAATGTGGAGAAGGTGCGGAGCTGGGTCAGAGGGGTTGATTCCCAAAGGGTCAGAACGGAGGAGGGTTTGTTCAGGGGGTTGGGATTGATAGCACTAACGCAGCATCGCTCCCGATAGCCCCGGGGGAATACTCAGGGAGTCCGGTAATAATAGCTTCATTGAGAATTTGGAGGCAGTTTCGCCAACAACGGGTTGGGGGCAGGGTCAAGGGAAATGCCGATTTGGGAGAACCACGGATTTGAGCCAGGGAGGTGGGATGGAAATTTTCGGAAATGGGAGGAGAAGGGGATTAAGACGCTAAAAGATTTGTTTCTTAGGGCTCGGTTTGCAGGATTGAAGGAGCTGGAAGCGAAGTATGGGCTGGAGCAGGGGGAAATGTTTAGATACATGCAGGTTCGAGAATTTGCCAGAAAGGAGATACAGAGCCTCCCGGTGGCGCCTGCCTCCACATTGCTGGAGAAGGTGCTGATGACAGGGGGACTGGAGAAAGGGGCAGTGTCGGAGCTATTTTGGAAGAGGAGAAGGCACCACTGGAAAGGATCAAAGCAAAGTGGGAGGAAGAATTGGGAAAGGATATAGAGGAGGGGTTCTGGTGTGAGGTGCGCCGGAGAGTGAATGCCTCCACCTCGAGCGCGAGGTTGGGGCTGATACAACTGAAGGTGGGATACAGAGCATACCTCACGAGGGCGAGGATGAGCCGATTCTTTGAAGGAGTAGAAGATGTGTGTGAACATTGCGGGGGCGGGAGGCCCGCTAGTCACGTAATCACGTTCATATGTTTTGGTTCTGTCCAAAGCTAGAGGATTACTGGAAGGAGGTTTTTAGGATAATTTCTAAAGTTGTGCATGTCAAAATGGACCCGGACCCCCGGGAGGCCATATTCAGGGTGTCGGACCAGCCATGGTTGAAAACAGGTGCGGAGGCAGATGTTGTAACCTTCGCCTCATTGATCGCCCGAAGGTGGATCCTGATAGGCTGGAGAGCAACCTCTCCACCCTGTGCCCTGGCATGGCGGGGGGACCTGTTGGAATTCCTGACTCTTGAGAAGGTTCAGTTTGAACTGAGGGGAAGGATGGAGAGGTTCCACAATTCAATGGCATTATTCATGATGTACTTTCAAGAACTGGATAACATCGACCATTGGTTGGTGTGTGTGGGTGGGAGGGGGACTGTGTGTGTTACTGGCAACAATGGGTGATCCCCAATTCCTTTTTGTCATTTGGTTGTGTGAACATGCGGGCTAATGTTTGGGGTTTGGTGGGAGGATGGGATCGTTGTTATTGATATGGGGATTGACATATTTGTTACTGATTATTGTTTATTGTAGGTGGTTGTAAATTTGGGAGAAAATGTGAAAAAGGAGGGGAATAAAAATATTTTTAAAAAATATTATCTGCTTAGTATATATTTCATTGTTGTTCCAAAAACTGAATAAAAATGAGTGTGCTACAAAATCATTAATGATGATCAGTAATCAACAGACTTCTGATCTGCAAAATTGTCTCACATTGTATGCTGGCAATGGAATGGATAATGGAATACAGAGGGACTCTTTACCTGCTCTTGATCTAAAATCATGCTGGACTTCTGACAGTAGAAGTTCCCATGTCATAGTTCAGCAAGTGTGATTACCATCGTTATGCAATGAATAGTGCTGCAGTTTGGACAATTTAATGAAAAGTCAGAGGGAAGCAATTGACCAACACCATGTGTAATAAATGATTGAGTCTCAAGAAAAGTGGAGATGAGTATGTAATCACCACATCTCTGAAATTCTCTTACAAAAGCGATAGGTACTTTTAAATCATTACTGGACTATTTCCAGTACTTGTGCTGCAGGAATAAACCCCAGTGCAAAACTGCTGCAATGCTCACCCACCCAGGGAGGGACTGCCCTGTGTACCATGTCCCATATCATTCCATAGTTAAATATGAAGCAGCACTTATAATCTCGGCTAAAGTCGATCATTTTAATCCAACCCAGCTGTGGATCTTACATAAAACCTATATAGATGACTGGACTGGTAGTTGTGGTACTCAAATCTAAGCTGACAAAATATGAATGATAATTGGATCACTGTGTATTACCTGGAAGAAAAAACAAAAGTGAAAATCAGAGTTAACAAGTTAAACTAATTTCATTTACAATCCAGAAGACTTAATTCATTGTTAAACGTTCACACAGACTTTGTCCTATAAACTGAGATAAAATAGTTCATTGTGATTTAAAGATATTCAACGGCAAGATAACAAGAAAATACATTGGATTTGGTTCATTTTCTAGCTTCAGATAAAAACATATTTTCAAATGACTTGTGTGACAAATGCAATGTCTGAAACAGCAGTTTTCTAGCAAGCCTCAGTGGACAGAGTAATCTTTACCACTTTATCACAGCTGCAGGCAACGCCTTTCAAGTTTCAATGCTTAAAAAGGGGAGAAAATGTCAAACAAGGTATATCGTTATAATCTAATAGCTGCAGCGAACAGCAATGCAACCAAAAGAGCAAAATTGTAATTTCACATAGACATCAATCTGAGGAATAGTTTAGAGAATCCCCACTGCCTCTCATGTTCAACTACACTCTCTTGAATGCTACAAGAAGGACAACCATTAGGTTTCCTTGCCATATTTCCTCCTTCTTCTACAGTTTCCTTTTTTGTTCCAGAATCTGCAGGAGAAACAGTCACCATCATTATTGAAGGGCCTCTCACACTTCAATGCTGGGTTTTGATTTTTGCCCCAGAAAGAATCATTCATTTAGATCACAACAGGACAGAGTCAAACATCTGACTTTGTACTTCCCAAGAAGCTGCAAAGATTGTACACACCAGATCTTCCCATGTATCCGTGGATATACGCAGGCTACATGAGGAATGAATAAGTTAGCAAAGATAACTTTGCTGCTTTTCTAACAAATTTCATATGACAGAAATAGACTGTAAAACCAACATATGTATGTGACATCTTAAAGAGGCAACATGAAATATTTATAACTGAAATATTTATAACTGAATTAGGAGCACTGTTTATCACTTCATCAAAGTGAAGTCAATGAAACAACTTTATTTATAGAAAAGAACAGTGGTTGCTAGTCTTGACCTTTCAAACTTTTCCCTGAGTTTTACCCATGGCACCTACTTGATAGCTTTCTTCTCATTGCGGCCTCGGTTGGAGTCTGGTGTGTTGACTGCCTCCAATGAACTCTTGTGTCTTTTACCCTTTAAAAATAGAGGGGGAAAATAAAGGAATAATTTAATAAAGTTGCAATCCATTATACAATTATGACAAAGTGGGCCTTGTGGTGATTGGTATTTTTGTGGGAAAAGATTTTTAAAATGAGCTGGATTTTACAGTCAGCAGTGTATTAACAATGACTTGAAAAAAATTGCTGACAAATATCTAGCAATCTTTGCACTGCAGCCTTCCCTTTCTTGACATCAGTTTGTTTTTTCACCAAGTCTAGATGATCTAGGAGTAACATGTACTGTGAATAAAGGGGATTCTGTAGATTTCCAGAAGGCATTTGATAAGGTACCACATCAAAGGTTATTGTGGAAAATAAAAGCTCATGATGTAGGGAGTAATATATTAGAATGGATAGAATATTGGTTGACTGGCAGAAAACAGATTATGCATAAATGGGTCCTTTTCTGATGGCAGGAGGTGACAAATGGAGTCCTGCAGAGGTCTGTGCTGCGGCATCAACTTCGTCCAATTTATACCAATGACTGAGATGACTTTGATGAAAACTAGAGTGTAATTGAATCATCACAAAGAAAATATTGCTTCAATGTGTGCAATTTTACATCTATCATTTATATTCCACCAAATGATTTAAAAATTCTAATGTCCTTTTTTTACTCCAACATACCTATCAGGTCATTTCCATACTTAGCAAGTGAAATCTCTTCAGTATTGAAAACTAGCTCATTTGGCCTACTACTGCAGTAAAACAAAGAGGTAATTTTAGTTGACTGATGCAATGATATGTGACTTTGAAAACATCCAAAAAAATGGTACAAAGCCTCTGTATTGTAATACTAGCTTAACTTAATAGAGAATATTTTCTACCATGTCATGTGTCAAATTTTCTGATAGGATGAATGATATTTGGGTGCAGGAGGGGAAGGTGGTTTCAATCAATTCTAGTATTGGTCTTTTCTCAAAAAAAAACGCTATAAAATGCATATATTCAAGAGCTAAGGTACTGAGGTGAACCTCTTATCCAGTGTCAATCCAGGAGGATATTTTAGGCAGATTTGTTGCAAGGCCACCAACACTGCCAACAATCTCACTCAGTCTGAGGCAATGGGCCAAGGATGGGGATGGACTCAGTAGTGAGAGTATCGAGAGTGCACGGTGAGTTGAAGACGATGGCTTTAGTGTTGCAAATTTTTAGGTGGAGAGTATTACAACTCATCTAAGACTAAATGCATGGCACAAGGAAGAGGTGGAGAGCGGGTGGAGGCGGCTTCGTGCAGGGGCTCCAGTTTGGAAGCCCTGGTCACGGCTCCTCTACCGCTGCCGCCGGCCAAGTACACCACCAGCCCGGTAGTGGTGGCGACCCTGCGGATATGGGGCCAGTGGAGGAGGCATGTGGGGGAGATGGGGGAGTCTGTCTGGGCGCCAATCTGCGACAACCATCGGTTTGCCCCCGGCAGTATGAATGGGGGGTTCAGAGTATGGCGGCGAGCAGGGGCGGGAAGGGTGGGTGATATGTTCCTGGAAGGGAGCTTCGCGAGTTTGAGGAGCTTGGAGGAGAAATTTGGGTTGGTAAGGGGAAATGATTTTAGATACTTACAGTTGCGGGACTTTGTTCGTAGACAGGTCCCATCTTTCCCGCGCCTCCCGCCAATGGGGATCCTCGACAGAATAGTCTCTAGGAGGGAAGAAGGGTAGGGCAGAGTCTCGGGTATATATAAGGTACTCATGAGGGAGGAAGGGTCCCAGACAGAGGAACTGAAACTTAAATGGGAGGAGGAGATAGGCGGGGAAATGGAGGATGGGCTGTGGGCCGAGGCCCTGAGTAGGGTAAACTCAACCGTGACATGTGCTAGGCTCGGGCTGATCCAATTTAAGGTCGTTCACCGGGCCCATATGACGGTGGCTCGGATGAGCAAATTTTTCAGGATAGAGGACAAATGCGCTAGGTGCGCGGGAGGACCAGCGAACCATGTTCACATGTTTTGGGCATGCCCTGAGCTGAGGGGGTACTGGGAGGGATTTGCGATGGTCATGTCCCAGGTGCTAAAAACAAGGCTGGTGATGAGTCCAGGGGTGGCAATTTTTGGGGTTTCGGAAGACCCGGGCGTCCAGGGGGAGAAAGAGGCCGATGTGCTGGCCTTTGCTTCCCTGATAGCCCGGCGACGAATATTATTGGCGTGAAGGGACTCAAAGCCCCCGAAGACTGAGTGGTGGCTTGCGGACATGTCGAGTTTCCTGGGGATGGAAAAAATTAAGTTTGCCTTGAGGGGATCTGTGCAGGGGTTCACCCGGAGGTGGCAACCATTTATTGACTTCTTTGCGGGAGAGTGAGCGTCAGCAGGGGGGTGGGGGGAGGGGGGGGGGGGGTAGAGTAGAGTAGGAGGGAAAATATGGCGGGTAGTACCGGTGGGAGGGGAGCGGGCTTGTGCAATATGTTACGATGGAAGTATTGAAAGTACGTGGATGTTTGCACATTTTTGCCTTTTTTGCTTCCTTTCTGATGATGTCTGTAACTGTTTATAAAGCCAAAAACTACCTCAATAAAATTGTTTATTAAAAAAAAAGGAAGAGGTGGAGGTGGGTGACATCTCTGTGCATACAGCAGCTGACCAGACACCTGCTGGAGACACCATCAAAGATAGCATGTAGCGAAGGATGAGGTAGGCACATGGATGGATCATTGACAGATAGACAAAGTGAAAATAGTTTGATTAAAATAAATTTTAAAAAGGTAATCAATCTAAAATATTTAATTATTGTGACCTTCCTATCACTGCTGTAGCTTGAATCCAATGACAAGCAGAGTAAGGGGGGTTTGTGGTGAAGCAAATAGAGTGAAGGCAAACCCCCTTTTATCATAACAAACTGTAGACATACCCCTCAGGTGCAGAGTTTTTAAATGTCCTCATCTTTGTTTGGTATTCACCCCCTTCCAACAAATCAAGGCTCACCCAGCTCCCATCTCCCATCCCGCCTAATGTTGCTCAACACCCCTCCCAACATTGCTCACATGGGGTGAGCAGAGTGGGGAGTGAGCAGAGTGGGGAGTGAGCAGAGTCGGGTTAGAGCATTTTCAGGCAGAGCGAGTAGTGTCTAGCTCTGAACACATCTCTGTTCAATGTACACTGACCTGAGGTGCAGTTCATATTCCTTCTTACATCACTCTGGATAGTCCCACGTTAACCCTGTACATACTACAAAGGGCAGTAGCTTTTCTAAATAGCACTGTATCAAGAGAAGTCCGTTCCTCTGCCTGACCAAATGTGCAACATTCCCCAATGTAGCTGTCAGTCAAATGCCATAAACACCAAGCACAGGGATCGAAAAATCAATTTAAAGAGGAATTAAAACCTCGTATTTAGCACCTTTTCATTACCTCATGATATCACAAAGTGCACTACCGTGCATTATCTTCGAGA
The DNA here is from genome assembly GCF_902713615.1 of Scyliorhinus canicula. Taxonomy (NCBI): domain Eukaryota; kingdom Metazoa; phylum Chordata; class Chondrichthyes; order Carcharhiniformes; family Scyliorhinidae; genus Scyliorhinus; species Scyliorhinus canicula. The sequence continues at coordinate 136,253,303 of NC_052154.1, forward strand.
GTAGTCACAATTATAATGTAGGAAATACGGCAGCCGATTTTTTTCACAGAGGCTCCCACAAACAGCACTGTTATAAATGAACAGATAATCTGTTTTAGGTTTTGCTAGAGGGATAAATATTGGGCAAAGCATTGGGAGAACTCTCATATTCTTGTTTGAAGTGTTATGGGCCAGGGTTCAGAGAACCTCAAAGTGTATCGTGGAGTTCACTTGACCCACAACTTTTAATAGATTGTGGTATGGGGAGCACACGGCCCACTCTGCAGGTGTGGTATAGCAGAAATGGGAAAATATTTTTTCAAGCAAAACAATATTTATTCTATGAACCCAAGTTAATCTTTTTAAAACATACAGTGAACTTCTTAGCAACCATTAATTCAAATACAACACTCAAAGAATACAACACTAAGTAATCCCAAATAACTTCCCAAACAACATCCAGAAGACTTAAACAAAACCTTTAAACAGAACCACATCAGGTTTACATTCACTACTGAGAACATTTATAATTCTGAATTCACCAAATGATCAAGAGATAGTATTTTCATGGCAGAGAGAACAGCAGTACACCTGCTTTGTCTGGCTTCAGCTCTAACACTGAAAAAATGAAACCAAAAAAAACACACACCCAAGCTTTCTCAAAGTGAAACTAAAAAGCAGAACCAGAGCCCAGTTCCACACACACTCTGAAATCACTGCAGTAACATGAGCAGACATACATTTCTTAAAGTGACATTCTCATGACACCTCCCTCAAAGAAAAAAAACCCATCAACTTCAAGATGGTTTCATTTTTCACCTTTTCACTATCCTTTAAGAAATGCACACAGTAAATATATGTTTTTGTTTCAAAAACAACACACGCAAACAGGTATAATAACATAGTCCATTTTTTTTGTTCTTCTTCCTCCAACTGGACCCGCTTCCACTAATCACATTCGTGACAAAGCATCGGCTATCACGTTTTCTCGTCCTGCCACATATACTATTTTGAAATGAAATGCTATAACAATAAACTCCAGCGAAATAGCCTTGCATTGTTATACCAAAATCGCTCCAAAAACGTCAACGGATTATGATCAGTATATATAATGGTATCAGGCGGATTGCTGGTCACATGAGTGTGAAAATGTTGCAAAGCCAGCACCAAACTCAAAGTCTCCTCAATCGTGGAATACTTTTTCTGGTGAGAATTCAATTTATTTGAAAAATAACCAATAGGCCGCTCTAGCCCTTTGTCGTCGTCTTGTAGAAACACCGCACCTACATCCACGTCACTCGCATCAATCGCCACTTTGAATGGTTTTGTATAATTTGGGATGGCTAACACAGGAGCAGTGGTTAACACAGCCTTCAGGCTGTCAAATGCCTGTTGACACTGGTGTCCACTGGAATTTGTTATGCTTCTTGAGCAGGCCCATCAGTGGAGCGACCACACTGCTAAAATTCGGTACAAATTGCCGGTAAAATCCACTCATACCAAGAAATCGCATTATTTCCCGTCGTGTCGAGAAAAATAACCAATAGGCCGCTCTAGTCCTTCGTCGTCGTCTTGTAGAAACACCGCACCTACATCCACGTCACTCGCATCAATCGCCACTTTGAATGGTTTTGTATAATTTGGGATGGCTAACACAGGAGCAGTGGTTAACACAGCCTTCAGGCTGTCAAATGCCTGTTGACACTCTGGTGTCCACTGGAATTTGTTATGCTTCTTGAGCAGGTCCATCTGTGGAGCGACCACACTGCTAAAATTCGGTACAAATTGCCGGAAAGTGACTTGGGCTTTTCCAAATTCACTTTTGGCTAGGTTTATCACCAAACACACTTCCTGAAATCAATCGAATAACTCCATCAGATGTTTTAAATGTTCTTTCCATGTCTGGCTGAAAATTACCAGATCGTCGATGTAAACCGCACAATTGGATAATCCTGTTAGTTACCCGTTGAAATGTGTCTGGGGCGTTTTTCATGCCAAATGGCTCACTTTGAATTCGTATATACCATCTTGAATCTCCTTCACCTTTCGGATAAAGGTACCTGCCAGTAACCTTTAAATAAATCCAGTTTGGAAATAAATAAAAGTTGGTTGTCCCACTTTCTCAATGCAACCCTTCAAACTTGGGATGGGATACCGTCCATTCTTGCAACTGCATTAACCTTTCTATAGTCCACACACAACCGTTGGGTACCATCTGGTTTAGGTACCATCACTATGGGTGAGCTCCAATTGCTGCAACCCACTTCAATTATGCCATTTTTAATCATACTCACAATCTCTTTGTTAACCTGTGCCAATTTTAAAGGGTTAAGTCTATATGGATGTTATTTAGTTGGAACAGCATTTCCCACATCTACATCATGTATAGCCATTTTATTACTTCCCAATTTATCGCCACAAACTTGCCCATGAGATATCAATAGCTCTTTCAGGTCAGTCCATTTTTCCTCTGGGAGGTAACTCAACATTTAATCCCAATTTTTAAGAACATCCTCATTTTCCAATTTAATTTGAGGTATGCCAAATTCACAGTCATCTGGATTTGATTCGTCACTTTGTTAGAATCATTAAAACCGCCTCCTCTTTCTCTCCTTCCCTTTCAAACTACCTTTTAAGCATATTCACATGACACACTCGGTGAGTCTTCCTTCTATCTGGTGTTTTTACCACATAATTCACCTCACTTAATTTCCTTTCAATCTGAAAAGGTCCAGAAAACATTGCTTTTAAAGGTTCACTTACCACTGGTAACAATACTAAAACTCCTAAAACTCTATCCCCACTGGCAAAACTACGAACTTTGGATTTCTTGTCCGCCACCCGTTTCATCACATTTTGAGCAACTTGTAAGTGTCTAGCTAATCCATATGCTCTAATTAATCGTTTCCTAAAATTTTCCAATTTCTCAGTCACCAATTTTTCCTCAATCAATTTAAGTGGCCCTCTTACCTCATGACCAAAAATTTGTTCAAAAGAACTGAATTTGTTTGACTTATTAGATGCATCCCTAATTGCAAACACTACGAATGGAATTCCTTTATCCCAATCCTCTGGATAATCTTGACAATAAGACCTCAACATTATCTTTAATGTCTGATGCCACTTTTCTAACGCTCCCTGCGATTCCGGATGGTACGCAGTTGATTTAAATTGTTTTATTCCTAAGGTATCCATAACTTCTTTAAATAACCTTGAGGTAAAATTTGATCCTTGATCCAATTGAATTTCTGTGGGTAGTCCATATCTAGTCAATATTTTAAGTAACTCCTCCACAATCTTTTTAGCTGTAATATTACGTACTGGAATGGCCTCTGAGTAGACACATCCACTGTAGTCAAAAGATACTGATTCTCACTTTTCATCTTAGGAAGCAGTCCTATGCAATCAATTAGGACCCTTATAAAAGATTCCTCAAATGCTGGAATGGGTATTAAGGGCGCTGGTTTTATCTGCTTGAGGTTTCCCTATTACTTGATATGTGCGACATGATTGACAAAATTTAACTACATCTTTATGTAGTCCAGGCCAATAAAAATGTTTCTGGATTTTAGCTTGAGTTTTCCTTATTCCCAAATGACCTCCCACTGGTACCTCATGTGCAACTCGCAACACCTCCTTTCTATCCCCTACCAGCAATACTACTTGATGAACTTCTGCCCACTTTTCATCTGCCTGCATATGTAAAGGCCTCCATTTTATCATCAACACATTACTTTTATGGTAATAACACTCTGGTATACACTCAGATTTCTCTTCCGTGCATGCATTCTGATACATCCGTTTTATTTCTATATCTTTCTGTTGTAACTCCGCCAATTTTCCTGAACTAAAAATATCCGGCTCATCTTCCACCTGTTCTTTTCCAACCATCTGATCAAAAATTGTTTCTGATAATTGCACTTCAACTTCATCTTCACTCTTTGATTTCTCTTCTTGTCTTAACCTGTGACTTTGCGACCTTGTTACTACACAATCCGGAAAAATCCCAGGATATTCGTCCTTCAACACTTCAGTTGTCTTGTCTGATTTTCCACCGACTTATCAACCACAGTAGGCATCACTCCCAGCGATCCAGCTATATCATTACCCAAGATAAACTGTATTCCTGGACAAGATAGTTTCTCTATTACTCCTACTACCACTTCACCATTCTTCACTGGACTTCCCAACCTTAGCTTATATAATTGAACACTACTCCTGTCACCCTGAATTCCACATATCACCATCTTTTCTGCCAACATTCTTCCCAAACTACATAACTCCTCATCTCTTACCATTAAAGATTGACTAGCTCCCATATCTCTTAAAATTGTGACTTCTTTACCTGCTCCTCCTGATTCACATGAGTAAACTTGATACACACAAGTAGATTATTGAAAGACATCTGGCACCTTCTTATCAATCACCTCTTGATCAGGCTGTACAATCATTTGCACCTCCTTCGCTTCACTTGGGCTTTCCTTTCCCACTTTAACAAACCCCACAGTCTCATCCTGTTTTACCACATTAGCCTTCCCAGTGCTTTTCTTCAACCACCAGCACTGTGACTTTACATGGCCTAGTTTATTACAGTGAAAACATTTGAAACTTTCCATTTCTTTTCTGCACTCCTGGATTTCTTTTTTAATCTGAGGTACACTCTCCTTATTATCTCCCATCAGATCACCTTTGCCTCTACCACTTGAGTATTTCTCACGTCCCCAGTTTCTATCCCTCACAGGCTGAAACTGATATCAGAAACCAAGCTTTGATTTATGAACTAATTCATAATCATCTGCCATTTCTACTGCTAATCTCACAGCTTTAACCCTCTGCTCTTCCACATGAGTTCTCACTGCATCAGGAATTGAATTTTTAAACTCCTCCAAAATTATAATTTCTCTGAGAGTTTCATACTTTTGGTCTATTTTCAAAGCCCTTATCCATCTATCAAAATGACTCTGTTTGAGCCTTTCAAACCCCATGTATGTTTGACCAAATTCTTTCCTTCAATTTCTAAACCTTTGTCTATCGGCTTCAGGCACTGGTTCATATAGATGGATTTTTTCACCTCCTCATACGTCCCAGATACCTCGTCCTGTAGTGATGCAAACACTTCACTTGCCCTACCTACCAGCTTTGTTTGAAACAGTAATACCCACATGTCCTGTGGCTATTTCATTTGATTAGCTACCTTCTGAAATGAAATGACAAAGGCTTCCACCTCCTACACATCAAACCTTTGCAATGCTTGGGACATATTTAAATAGATCCCCACCAAGCCTTCGACTTTGACGCTCTTTCTCACTATCCTCATCACTATTATCCAACTGTACGTTTCCCTTTACGTCTGCCAATTTTAACTGACTGTCATGTTTCATGGCCATTTTCTGAAGTTCAAACTCTCTCTCTTTATCTTTTTCCCTGATCTGTATCTCCCTTTTGCTTTCTTTTTGTTCTGCTATTCTTTCTTTTCTCCCTTCTTCCCTCTCTCTTGCTTTTTCCTCTCTTTCTTTCGTATTCAAGTTGCTTTAATTCTTTCTCATGTCCCATTTGTTTAATTTGTAACTGAATTTTTGCCATTTCCAATGAGCCAGACTGTATCTCAGGCAACTTTAAATACTCAGCCACCGCCATAATTACCTCACCTTTTCGCATTTTGTCAGGTAATGTTAACTGCAATGTTTTTGCCAAATCTAACAGTCTGCTTTTAGTCTCTGTCCGTAAGGTACCGCGTGTGACCGTCTCCCCCCCAAAAAACTTCAGAGCCTCTGAAAGAGCCACTGTCCACAAAACACTCCCCACTTAAACTGGAATACTGCACCTGAAAAGCAACCACAATATGCTCACCCCTCACTGTCGTTGGGTTCACTATGCCAATCCAATAGATAGACTTTTATCCCCCTCGAGCCCCCAATTTGTCATGGGCCAGGGTTTAGCGAACCCCAAAGTATATCATGGAGTTTACCTGAACCACAACTTTTAATAGATTGTGGTATGGGGAGCACACCATAACAACGTTTATTCTATGAACTTAAGTTAACCTTTTTAAAACATACAGTGAACATCTTAGCAACCATTAATTCAAATACAAAACCCAAAGAATACAACACTAAGTAATCTGTAATAACCACTCAAACAACATCCCGCACCAGCCTCCCCGAACAGGCGCCGGAATGTGGTGACAAGGGGCTTTTCACAGTAACTTCATTGAAGCCTACTCATGACAATAAGCGATTTCATTTCATTTTCAACATCCAGAAGACTTGAACAAAACCTTTAAACAGAAGCACATCAGGTTTACATACACTGCTGAGAACATTTATAATTCAGAATTCACCAAATGATCAAGAGATAGTCTTTTCATGGCAGAGAGAACAGCAGTACACCTGCTTTGTCTGACTTCAGCTCCAACACTGAAAAAACAAAACCAAAAAAAAAAACCAGACACATCCAAGCTTTTCTCAAAGTGAAACTAAAAGCAGAGCCAGAGCTCAGCTCCACACACACTCTGACATCACTGCAGTAATATGAGCAGACAGACATTTCTTAAAGTGACATTCTCATGACAGAAGAGTATTGTATTAATTCTTCAGGACACCCAAGGGCAGTTGCTTAACATCTTAAGCACAAGGCAGTCCCTCCAACAATGCAGCACTCCCCGAGTGCTACACAGAAATGTTTTAGATTGATCATGCATTCAGTCTCTGAAATGGGGCTGACCCCACATCTTTTAAAATCTCTGACTGCACCATCACTGCTCCTTTAATACTTGGAAAATCACATCGAAGAAAGATATTGCATTTAAATAGCACCTTACAGAACCTCAGAACATCCTAATGCTTATTATAGTTTCCCTTTCCAATCTTCTGAAAACATTAGCTAGTTTAAATCTTACTTTGGAATTTGAACCTTGTGTTAATTTCTTGTTATAAAGTACAGGAAAGTGGTACTAACTTGCCAGAAATGAACTAGAGCCCTGCTGAGTGACTGTCATTAAACAATCGCATATTTATGCTTGAAAAGTAGTGCCAAGTATTCATTACTAAACTGACATTTCCATTGCATGTTTTCTATTTGTATCAAAGTATTAATCACTTAGTATTCTGTAACTGCTTTACTCGTAAACAAAACAAAACTAGCAATTAGAAGGGATGAGAGGTCACAACAAGAGAAGATGGAAAGACACCAAGTCCCATATGCTTTTTCATTGAACTCCTCTCCAGTCATCTGACTTCCAATCAATCATAACCTGAAAATTATTTTTTTGCACAGGAGCATATCATCATCTCTTAAACCCATTTATACTGCTCGACTGATTCACTAGTCTTACGCTTAATGAACTTATTCTTTGTGGCTCAATTTTATTCTATTTCTTAATTTACTGGGGAGGAGAGCACACACAGGTGGAGAAGCTGGGCTGGGGGGTGAGCACACACAGGTGGAGAAGCTGGGCTGGGGGGTGAGAGCACACACAGGTGGAGAAGCTGGGCTGGGGAGAGAGCACACACAGGTGGAGGGGCTGGGCTGGGGGGTGAGAGCACACACAGGTGGCGGACTGGGCTGGGGAGGAGAGCACACACAGGTGGAGGGGCTGGGCTGGGGGGTGAGAGCACACACAGGTGGCGGACTGGGCTGGGGAGGAGAGCACACACAGGTGGAGGAGCTGGGCTGGGGAGGAGAGCACACACAGGTGGAGGGGCTGGGCTGGGGAGGAGGGCACACACAGTTGGAGGGGCTGGGCTGGGGAGAGAGCACACACAGGTGGAGGACTGAGCTGGGGAGGAGAACACACACAGTTGGAGGGGCTGGGCTGGGGAGGAGGGCACACACAGTTGGAGGGGCTGGGCTGGGGAGAGAGCACACACAGGTGGAGGACTGAGCTGGGGAGGAGAACACACACAGTTGGAGGGGCTGGGCTGGGGGGTGAGAGCACACACAGGTGGAGGGGCTGGGCTGGGGAGGAGGGCACACACAGGTGGAGAAGCTGGGCTGGGGAGGAGAGCACACACAGTTGGAGGGGCTGGGCTGGGGAGGAGAACACACACAGGTGGAGAAGCTGGGCTGGGGAGGAGAGCACACACAGGTGGAGGGGCTGGGCTGGGGGGTGAGAGCACACACAGGTGGAGGACTGAGCTGGGGAGGAGAGCACACACAGGTGGAGGGGCTGGGCTGGGGGGCGAGAGCACACACAGGTGGAGAAGCTGGGCTGGGGGATGAGAGCACACACAGGTGGAGGGGCTGGGCTGGGGGGTGAGAGCACACACAGCGGGAGGGGCTGGGCTGGGGAGGAGAGCACACACAGGTGGAGGGGCTGGGCTGGGGAGGAGGGCACACACAGGTGGAGGGGCTGGGCTGGGGAGGAGGGCACACACAGGTGGAGAAGCTGGGCTGGGGAGGAGAGCACACACAGGTGGAGGGACTGAGCTGGGGAGGAGAACACACACAGGTGGAGGGGCTGGGCTGGGGAGGAGAGCACACACAGGTGGAGGGGCTGGGGAGGAGGGCACACACAGGTGGAGAAGCTGGACTGGGGAGGATGGAACACACAGGTGGAGGACTGAGCTGGGGAGGAGAGCACACACAGGTGGAGAAGCTGGGCTGGGGAGGAGAGCACACACAGGTGGAGGAGCTGGGCTGGGAAGGAGAACACACACAGTTGGAGGACTGAGCTGGGGGAGGAGAACACACACAGGTGGAGGAGCCTGGCTGGGGAGGAGAGCACACACAGGTGGAGGACTGGGCTGGGGAGGAGAACACACAGAGGTGGAGGGGCTGAGCTGGGGAGGAGAGCACACACAGGTGGAGGGGCTGGGCTGGGGAGGAGAGCACACACAGGTGGAGGGGCTGGGCTGGGGAGGAGAGCACACACAGGTGGAGAAACTGGACTGGGGAGGATGGAACACACAGGTGGAGGACTGAGCTGGGGAGGAGAGCACACACAGGTGGAGAAGCTGGGCTGGGAAGGAGAACACACACAGTTGGAGGACTGAGCTGGGGGAGGAGAACACACACAGGTGGAGGACTGAGCTGGGGAGGAGAGCACACACAGGTGGAGGAGCTGGGCTGGGGAGGAGAGCACACACAGGTGGAGGACTGAGCTGGGGAGGAGAGCACACACAGGTGGAGGAGCTGGGCTGGGGAGGAGAGCACACACAGGTGGAGGGGCTGGGCTGGGGAGGAGAGCACACACAGGTGAAGTAGACAGTGGTCGGTCGGGTGACTGGGGAGGGTAGGGTTGTCGATGGAGTAAGTGGATGGGAGGAATTGAAATGTGGACAGATATGTAAAGAAGGTGTACATATTGGTGGGGTGGGCAGAGGAGAGAAGGGTGAAAGAAGTAGAGCAGGATCAGACAGGCATAGAGTACGGGTGGACTGGACAGAGCAGGAGACCAAGTAGGGGTGAGGAAGGTTTTTAGGTATGGACAGAGAGGAGGATATTGCAGAGAAGAGAGAGATGGAAAGGACAGGAGGAGAAGTAAACAGAGACACCAAGTTGGTGGGTGGAGCAATTAGAGGAGAAAAAAGGTGGGGTTGTGGAGTCAACAAGGGAGGCAGGCAATAGGGAGAAGTAGACAAGTGGTTGGGAAGATGAGTGAGGGCGAGCAGTGAAAAATTATGTGGCGTTGGGTAGTCAACTCAACATACTAGCAGAGAATAGTAAACTGAGATTTTTTTTTATCCTTTCATGGATGTGGGCATCATTGGCTCGGACAACGTTTCTTGCCCATTCCTACTTGCCCTTGAGAACATATATTTCCAAGTCAGGATAGTGTGTCTCTTGGAGGGAAACTTGCAGGTGGTGGTATTCCCATCCATCTGCTGTCCTTCTCCTTCTGGGTGGTAGAGACCATAGGTTTGGAAGGTACTATCAAAGGAGTCTTGTCAAGTTGCTGCAGAATATTGTGTAGATTGTATACACTGCCGTCAGTGTATTAGTGGTGGCGAGAGACTGAAGCTTTAAGGTGGTAGATGGGGTGCCAATTAAGTGGACTGCCTTGTCCTGGATGGTGGCAAATTTCTTGAGTGTTGTTGGAGCTGCGAGCAGCCAGGCAAGTCAGGAGCATTCCATCATACTCCTGGCTTATGCTTTGTAGTCTTTGGACAGGCATTGGGGTGCCAGGAGGTGAATTACTCTGCAGAGAATTCCCAGCCTCTGAGCTGCTCTTGTAGTCACGGTATTTACATGGCTGGCCCAGTTCAGCTTTTGGTTGATGGTAGACCCCAGGATGTTGATCGTGGGGGATTCTGCGATGGTAATGCCATTGAATGTCATGGGGTGATAGTTATATACTCTTTTGGCAGAGATAGCCATTGCCTGGCACTTGTGTGCCATCTAAGTTGCTTGCCACTTATCAGCCCAAGCCAGAATATTGTCTAGGTCTTGCTGCACATAAACACGGACTGCTTCAGGATATGAAGATTCGTGAATGGTGCTAAATATTGTGGAATTATCAGCGAACATCCCCATTTCTGACCTGATGCTGGAAGGAAAGTAATTTATGAAGCAGCTGAAGATGGTTGGGCTCACAGCACTACCCTCAGGAACACCTGCAGTGATGTCCCGAAACTGAGATGACTGTTTAGCAACAACCACCTTTGTTTGTGCTACACCTGACTCCAACCACCAGAAGCTTTTCCCCCCTGATCCCATTGGCTTCAGTGTTGTTAAGGATCCTTAATGTCAAATTCCATCGAATGTTGCATTAATGTCAAAGGCAGTCAGTCTCACCTACCTCTTTTGTCCATGTTTGTATCAAGGCTGTAATGAGGCCAGGATCTGGTTGGCCCTGGTCGAACTCAAACTTAGCGTCCCTGAGCTGTTTCACAATGTGCACCCCTTTCTCGGCTTTTCCATTGGACTGCAGACTGGAGGTGTCGTGCTGGAAATTGTATGACCTGGCAAATGTGGACCATTCTTGACTGGTAAAGCACGGGCCATTGTCGCTCATGACGGTGATTGGGAAGCCATGCCTTGAGAATGTCTCCTTACAGGCTTTGATGACGGTCCGAGAGGTGAGGTCCGGGTAATTCGAGAAATAGACGATGATCAATACGTAGTCACGACCATTCGCTTGAAAGAGGTCGATGCCAACCTTGGACCACGGAGACGTCACTATGTCATGCTGTTGGAGCGTCTCCTTGCTCTGCGCTGGCTGGAACCGCTGACAGGTAGCACAGTTCAGGACCATGTTCGCGATGTCCTGGCTGATGCTGGGCCAGTAGATAACTTGCCGGGCTCTGCGTCTGCACTTCTCGAAGCCCAGGTGTCTCTCATGAATCTGGCGCAGCACCAAGCTCTGGAGACTGAGCGGAATGACAATCCTGTCCAGCTTGAGGAGGATATCATCAATCACCGTCAGGTCATCCTTCACATTGTAAAATTGTGGGCACTGCCCTTTCTGCCAGCCATTGGTGAGGTTGTGGATGACACGCTGCAAGAGGGGGTCTTTGGCTGTCTCATCACGGATGGGAACTACCTTCTCATCTGCCGCCGGGAGAGTTCTAGCACACAGCTGCACCTGCGATTCGATGTGCTGGATGATCTCCAGCGGCTCACTGGGCAAGGTGACGGAGCGGGACAATGCATCAGCGACGATGAGCTCCTTGCCAGGTGTGTACAACAAGTTGAAGTCATACCTCCTAAGTTCAAGCAGGATTCTCTGCAACCAAGGCGTCAGGTCGTTCAGGCCCTTGTGGATGATGTGGCCCAGAGGCCTATGCCCGTCTTGATAGTGAATGTCGGCAGGCCGTAGACATAATCATGAAATTTGAGGGTGCCGGTAAGAAGGCCCTAGCACTCCTTCTCAATCTGTGCATGCCTGGTTTCAGTGGCCGTCATCGCCCTTGATGCGTCGGCTGCTGGTGCCCAGGATGATGTGTCATCTCGTTTAAGCAACACCGCACCGATGCCATCCTGACTCGCATCTGTGGATATCTTTGTCTCCCGGTCCGGGTCGAAGAATGCCAGGACGAGAGCAGTGGTGAGCTTGGCTTTCAGCTCCAGCCACTCTGTCTGGTGTACCGCCTTCCACTCAAAGGCAGTTGACTTTTTCACCAGGTTGCGTAGGGTCGTGGTGTTTGTGGCCATGTTTGGAATGAACTTGCCCAGAAAACTGACCATACCCAAGAAGTGCAGCACCGCCTTTTTGTCCTCGGGGGCCTTCATTGCCTCGATGGCCTTGATTTTGTCTGTGTCCGGGCGCACACCATGCTGTGAGATCTGGGCGCCTAGGAACTTGAGCGTCGATGTGCCAAAACAACATTTGGACCTGTTTAACTTTGGGCCGTTAGCATGTACACGACGGAATATCTTCTGGAGACGGGACACATGTTGTTCAGGGGTCGTGGACCATATGATGATGTCATGCACGTACACATGAACCCCTTCAATGCCTTCCATCATCTACTCCATGATGCGATGGAATATCTCCGATGCCGAGATGATGTCAAATGGTATGCGACTCATGCAGTATCTGCCAAAAGGCATGTTGAAGGTGCAGAGCCTTCTGCTGGACTCTTCCAGCTGGATTTACCAAAATCCCTGTGATGCATCCAATTTGGTGAAGAAGCACGCATGTGCCATCTCACTTGTGAGTTCCTCCCGCTTCAGGATGGGGTAGTGTTCCCGCAAGATATTCTTATTGAGATCCTTGGGAGCAAAGCAGATGCGCAGGTCCCCTGAAGGCTTCCTTACGCACACCATCGAGCTGACCCAGTCAGTCGGTTCGGTGACCTTGGATATGATGCCTTTTTGCTTTAGATGCTTGAGCTGTGCCTTCAGGCACTCTCTCAGTTGAGCAGGGACCCGTCGTGGTGCGTGGACCACTGGCTTGGCATCAGGTCGTAGCAGAATCTTGTATCGATACGGCAGCGTGCCCATCCCGTTGAACACATCTCGATACTGGGCGAGGCTGTCGTCGATGCCGGCCTGAAGATCCACATGGGAGGATGTTGTGGTGTAAACCCTTTGAAAGAGGTTCAGTTGCTTGAGCACCTAGTAGGGATGCCCTGTCCGGCTTAACAATTTCAAAGCGTAACCGTGACTGTGTGTGCCGGTGGATACGTGCACATGGCAGGATCCCAGTGCCGTGACGGTATTCCCGTTGTAATCCAAGAACTTGCAGGACCTGGAAGGACCGTGCGGGGCTTTGTAATGCGTCTGAAGTCTGCCTGTGAGAGGAAGTTGGCAGAGGCACCTGTGTCCAGCTTGAACTGGATGGGGGAGTGGTGAACCTTCATCAGTGGTCGCCATTCGTCCTCGGAATCCACAGCTAGGATGGATTGGACTTGCGATGAGTCTGGTGTGGCATATTCACACATTGTGATAATGCCCACACAGCAGGCATTGTCCCGATATTCATCATCTGGATCCGCTGCACTGCCGGGATCAGAATCCTGTAGGCGTTGTTGCACACTCCGGATGCGCCGTCATCAGAATTGGGAGCGCTAGCTCCTGACTGGTGGTGAAGATCTGCATCGGGCTGCATAGTGGTCTGGCTTCCCGTAGTTTAAACAACGTCTGCCTCTTGCAGGGCAGTGTTTCTTTAAATGGGCGGTGCTACAGTTTGAAAACATCATGACGTTGGCGTCCTATGCTCCGTGCGTTGTTGCACAGACATCTGCACCAGCGCAGTGCGTGTTTCAACTGCTTCGTTATCCCGTTCGCATCGCGCATGCGTCGGGCCCAGGAGGAGCGCGCAAAATGGCCGCTTTCGTCAATGTTGAGGTGCTGCATCTGGGAGATGGCCTGCACACTCTCCGCCTCGTGGGAGGCTTGTCTGTCATTTTCTGCCATTTTGTACTGGGAATAGCGATTTTTAGCGTGCTCATGCACTGTGCATGTTTCAATCGTGACTGGCAGGGTCATATGCTTGATCTTCAGTAACTGCTCTCTCAGAGGATCAGAGTGAACTCCAAAACGATTTGGTCTCTGATCATGGAGTCAGTGATATCACCAAAGTTGCAGGATTGTGTTAGCAGTCTAAGGTTAGTTAAATATGAGTTGAAGGATTCGTCTTTACCTTGCAATCGCTACTTGAATATGTAGCGCTCGAAGATTTTGTCGGCGTCCACCTCAAAGTGGCTGTCAAACTTGTCCATGATGGTCTGAAACTTTGTCTTCTCCTGGTCTTTGGCGAAGTGAAAGGAATTGAATATTTCCAAAGCGTGATCACCCGCTGTGGTGAGCAAAATAGCTATCGTCCGTGCATCAGATGCACCATTGAGGTCTGATGCTTCGACGTAAAGCTGAAATTTCTGCTTCAATGTCCGCCAGTTGGCACTGAGATTGCCGGAGGTCCTGAGCTGATGAGGAGCCTGAATCTTTTCCATTGTGCCGGTATACATTCGCTGGTCATCATTGATCTTGCTGAGTTGAACTGACTAGATTGAACAGACTCCTGGTATCATGTTGTGTTATGTAATTTGGAATGACATAAGCTGCCACTTGATGCAGCTTTGAGTAAAAAATGCTCCAGACTTTGAAGTGAGTTCAATGTGTTTTATTGAACTATTAGCACAGTTCTCAATGAGTTCGACTCTTCTAATCTAAATGTAGTAACTCAATCTAACTGAACCAACCTTACTCTAAGCCACGTGCTGGAGTGTGATGCTGAGGATGATGTACCATCAATTGGACTCGAGTCGTGAAGAAGTTCCATATATCAGGCTTTAATCAACTAGTTGTGTGCCCGGCAGTCGACTTACAGAGAAAGGCCGACTGCCGGGTCCTACGAGTTCTTATACCCCGCCTCGTAGGCGGGACTACTTGCCTCTTGGCCAATGGGTGAGCAGTCACATGACTAGCCTCAACCAATCAGCAGAGAGGCACATGACCGACCTGAGCCAATAGGCAGTGAGTGTTTTGCACCAATGGCAGAGCCAATAGGCAGTGAGTGCTTTGCACCAATGGCATATAGGTACCGTAAACTTCCTAGTTATACCACCACATTCACCCCTTGCAGAGAAAGAAGCCGGGGGGGGGGGGCAGGAGTAAGAAGGGGGGGCTGTTAGACTGGTGGTATGACTAGAGAGAACGCGGTGTACCGAGGTAAATGGCGGCTGCCCACTGGCTCGTGACGACTGTGCAGATACAATGAACGGTAATAAACAGTACACAAATAGAAAAAAAACAACAAAAAAAAGTGCAACTTGTACATTGGAACTCTGAATGACACAAGGAGTCTGATAAAAGTCCAGTGGAACATCAGATCGACGCGATCAGTCTGTCGGGCGCCTTCGATGTTCTGCTGGACCGTCGCAGCGGTGATGGTGATGTCGGGCCGGTGGCCGTCCTTGACTCCGGGAGCGGCGGTCGTGATCCTGTGTCCGTACCCCTGGTCGGTGCTAGCGAAGCTCTGGCCGGGGGAGATGGTTCCTGTGCACTGGGTTGCGGGGGCACCGGGGGGGTGGGACTGGGCGGAGGGTGTTGATGTGGGGGGTTGGGGCCACACGCCGGCGGGTGCCAGGTCTCGAAGGGAGACCGTGTCCTGCCGACCGTCGGGATACTCCAAGTACGCGTACTGCGGGTTAGCGTGGAGTAACTGGACTCGTTCCACCAACGGGTCGGACTTGTGCACCCGCACGTGCTTCCGGAGCAAGGTTGGACCGGGTGTGGCCAAACAAGTCGGGAGTGGGGATCCGGAGGACGACTTCCTAGGGAAAACAAGAAGACGTTCATGAGGCGTTTGGTTTGTAGCCGTGCAGAGGAGAGACCGAATTGAATGGAGGGCGTCGGGGATGCCGTCTTGCTAGTGGGAGATAGGGAGATCTCTGGACCGTAGGGCCAGTAGGACGGTCTTCCAGACTGTGCCATTCTCCCGGTCAACCTGCCCGTTACCCCGAGGGTTATAACTGGTCGTCCTGCCAGAGGCAATGCCCCTGCTGAGCAGGAATTGACGCAGTTCGTCGCTCATAAAGGAGGACTCCCGGTCGCTGTGGATGTACGCAGGGTAACCAAACAGGGAGAAAATGGAGAGGAGGACCTTGATGACGGTTGTCGTGGTCTTGCCGGGGCAGGAGATGGCGAAAGGGAAGCGGGAGTACTCGTCAATCACACTTAAGAAGTAGGTGTTGCGGTTGTTGGAGGGGAGGGGACCCTTGAAGTCCATACTAAGACGTTCAAAAGGGCGGGACGCCTTTACCAGATACGCTTGCTCGGGGCGGTAGAAGTGCGGTTTGCACTCTGCGCAAATGTGGCAATCCCTGGTCACGGTCCTGGCCTCCTCAATGGAGTAGGGCAGGTTGCGGGTCTTGATAAAGTGATAGAAACGGGCTACCCCTGGATGGCAGAGATCTGCATGGAGGGTGCGGAGGCGGTCAATCTGCGTGCTGGCGCAGGTACCGCGGGACAGGGCATCAGGAGGCTCATTGAGCTTCCCAACACGATACAAGATATCATAGTTGTACGTGGACAACTCGATCCGCCATCGCAAGATCTTGTCGTTCTTGATCTTGCCCCTCTGTGCATTATCGAACATGAAGGCCACTGACCGCTGGTCTGTGAGGATGGTGAACCTCCTGCCGGCCAGATAGTGCCTCCAGTATCGCACAGCTTCAACTATGGCCTGTGCCTCCTTTTCCACCGAGGAATGGCGGAGTTCGGAAGCGTGGAGGGTCCGGGAGAAGAAGGCCACGGGTCTGACCGCTTGATTGAGGGTGGTCGCCAGAGCTACATCTGATGCGTCGCTCTCGACCTGGAATGGGAGGGACTCGTCGAAAGCGCGCATCGTGGCCTTCGCGATATCCGCTTTGATGCGGCTAAAGGCCTGGCGGGCCTCCAGCGACAGTGGAAAAGTGTTGGATTGGATGAGGGGGCGGGCTTTGTCGGCGTAGTTCGGGACCCACTGGGCGTAAGAAGAGAAGAAGCCCAGACAGCGTTTAAGGGATTTGAGGGAGTTGGGGAGAGGGAATTCCATCAGGGGGCGCATGCGTTCGGGATCGGGGCCTATCACTCCGTTACGCACTACGTAGCCGAGGATGGCTAGACGGTCGGTGTGAAACACGCACTTATCCTTATTAAATGTGAGGTTAAGGGGTTTTGCGGTACGGAGGAATTTTCGGAGTTTGGTGTCATAGTCCTGCTGGTCCTGGCCGCAGATGGTGACATTATCAAGATACGGGAAGGTCGCCCGTAAACCGTATTGGTCAACCATTCGGTCCATCTCCCCATTTGTGACACCGAATGGAACCCTTAGAAAGTGATAGAGGCGCCCATCTGCCTCGAACGCGGTGTACTTGCGGTCACCCGCGCGGATGGGAAGCTGGTGATAGGCCGACTTAAGGTCCACCGTGGAGAAGACTTCGTACTTCGCGATCCTGTTAACCAGGTCGGAAATACGAGGGAGAGGGTATGCGTCCAGCTGCGTAAACCTGTTGATGGTCTGACTGTAGTCAATGACCATTCAGTTTTTCTCCCCAGTCCGAACTACCAGCACTTGGGCTCGCCAGGGACTATTGCTGGCCTCGATGACTCCTTCCTTTAGTTGCCTCTGGACCTCGGACCTGATGAAGGTCCGGTCCTGAGCACTGTATCATCTGCTCCCAGTGGCGACGGGTTTGCAATCCGGGGTGAGGTTCGCAAACAAGGAAGGGGGGTCCACTTTGAGGGACGCGAGGCTACAGACAGTAAGGGGGGGGGGGGGGGGGGAATAGGGCCGCCGAATTTAAAAGTCAAGCTCTGCAGGTTACACTGGAAATCCAGTCCTAAGAGTGCCGGTGCACAGAGGCGGGGGAGGACGAGGAGTTTGTAATTTTTAAAAACCCTCCCCTGGACCGTGAGGTCCGCTACGCAGCACCCGGCGATGTGGACGGAGTGCGAACCTGAGGCTAGAGCTATCTTATGCTTGACCGGGTGAACGGGGAGCGCGCAGCGTCTTACCGTACCGGGGTGGACAAAACTCTCTGTGCTCCCGGAGTCTAGTAGGCAGCTCATTTCGTGTCCATTGAGAAGGATCGGTGTGTCGCCGTGGAGAGCGTGCGTGGTTGCGACTGGTCGAGAGTCACTGCAGCGAGTCGTGGCAGGAGGTCTGGGACGTCTTCGCTTGCGGAGTAATTGCTGGTGGGGTCCTCTGCATTGGTCCAAAATGGCGGCGCCCATTGGCCGCACGTGGAGTCGGGGCCCCAGGATGGCAGCGCCCAGGACCCACACGTGGAGTCGGGGCCCAAGATGGCGGCGCCCGTAGCCCGCACGTGGGGTCGGGGCCCCAAAATGGTGGCGCACGGGACCCACACGTGGCGTCCGGGACCCAAAATGGTGGCGCCCGTGGGTCACTCGTGGTGGCTAGAGGCAGGGGCAAAGGGGTCCTTGGGTCGCTCGTGGTGGCCGGGAGAAGGGGCAGAGAGGCCTGTGTGCCACGCGGGGCCCTGGAGGAGCGTGGGGGGACTTTGATTGGCCAGCCACTGAATAGCGACCTTTCTTACCGCAGCTCTTACATACTGCGGAGCGGGCTGGACAGCATGGGCGGGGGTGCTTGGCCAGGCCACAGAAGTAACAGCGGGGCCCAGTGAGCTTATCGGGGCGCCCCGCAGCGCAGGCCTGGGGGGGGGGGGGGGGGGGTCGGAGTCGGCGGGGGACAGGTGGGTTGCGTGCCACGTTGCCCAAGGGGCTGCCGCGCAGCTGGGGGCATATGCGCAGGCGTTTCGGTTGGCAACCTCCAAAGAGGATGCGAGGGTCCATGCCTCAGCGAGGCTTAAAGTATCTTTTTCTAATAGTCGCTGGCGTATTGCAGAAGGTTGCATGCCTGCAACGAAGCTGACACGTTTGTAGCATGCCGGCTGATGCGGAGGCAGTATGGTTTGATTCGAAGCTCCATTTCTAAATTCTAGTTGATTAAATTGATGTACCATCAATTGGACTCGAGTCGTGAAGAAGTTCAATATATCAGGCTTTAATCAACTAGTTGTGTGCCCGGCAGTCGACGTACAGAGAAAGGCCGACTGCTGGGTCCTACGGGTTCTTATACCCCACCTCGTAGGTGGGACTACTTGCCTCTTGGTCGATGGGTGAGCAGTCACATGACTAGCCTCAACCAATCAGCAGAGAGGCACATGACCGACCTGAGCCAATGGGCACCGAGTGCTCTGCACCAATGGCAGATAGGTACCGTAAACCTCCTAGTTATACCACCAAAGAGGATACACCCTGTCTCACTCTGTAGATGTTGGCCTGTGGAACGAGGCGGGGTGTGAGTGCCTCATCCCTTTTATAGTGAGATACCACCCAAGTGTCCTGACTGCTCATTGGTCGTGTCCTATTCTATGTGTTCATTCACTGCAAGCTTGCATATCATGACAAACTCAACCACCTTAAAGAAACAACATCTCAGCAGAAATGAATTCATGTAATAAATCTGCAGAAACTTATACCATGGGTAACTGCATTAGTTTTGATGTTGGAGACTTGAATCAAATTGGAACTTGACTCAAACTCATTCTGGCATCTTGTGCACATTCAGCTTCAATTGGTCCTGTCACAATGTCAATCAGCTATAAAATTATCAATAAACAACACACAAGAAAATACAAATGTTCAATAGAATAAACTAGAGTACGAGTTACAGCATCCCACTAAGATTTCTTGAACAGCACTTCCATCCTGACACTCTCTCTGTTTGACATATAACACCACGGTCAAGAGCAGCAATGTTCTGGGCACATCATTTTATCCAATATTATTTCAGGTAACACTGCATCCTGTCATGCCTACTATTCCTGCTGCTTTGTCACTTCTCAGACACATTCCTGGAATCCCTTATCTACTACTATTGTAGGAGCACTATTAACACACCGACTGCAGTGGTTCAAAAGGCTTATGGTCACATCTTTCGAGGGAAACTGGGGACAGCTAATACATATGACCGTATCAGTGTCACCCAGACTGTCAGATTTAGAAGGAAGGTTTTTAGACAGAAGATACCCACTGGCTTAGATGCTTGTATAAGAGGCAATTTGTAGAAATATATAGGGTATAAACTATATGTGTGAATTTATAACCCAAGAATTACTAATATCAGAAAGGACAGACACACCATTAAAAAGAAGTTACACAAAATGGCTGTTAGCTGAGTTAGTATTATTAAAAACACAAAATGGCTTTTAGCTGAACTAGCCACATTCCTGAACAACCATTAGCTCAGAAACTTGTATATACAACATTAATAATTACAGAGAGTAGAGATAGTTAGTGAGATAATGATGGCTGATATTAAGATTTTGAATGGAAAGTGGACATGTGGGATTCAGGGAGGCATTCACAAAGAAGTGATAAACAAGGCAAACAGGACAAGGGGCATTGTTCATCCTCGCCTGCTCAAGGTGGAGACAGAGAAGATAACTTTAACAGTTACAATGAGTAGTACTCATGAAGATGGGCTAGTCAAGAACCAACTCACTCTACGTAATGTAAAATTTCATGGGATATGGGATATATAACTAATGTATGTAATCTATAATCAATATTGTTGGACAAGGTCAAGTTGAAATGGGCTGTGTAGCTGTTTAGAAAATGTATAAGAATGGATGTTTTCCTTTGTTCCGTGGGGAGATGGTCTGGGTCTTTAACAGATGCCATCTCCCCGACAGTGAAATAAACCATTTGATGCAAGGAGCAGCCCTGAGAGTTGAGTGATTTCTTCAAGATTCTCTCCTGCTAACACAGACCAAAATTTGTCTTTTTTTTTAAAAAGGATGCTCTTTTCACGTGATCCAAAGTCTTGCAAATTTTCGTTGCTGTAACCCTAAATATTTCTCAGCTCAAAGAGTCCAGGTGCAGGATTCTCCGGTGTCCGACATCGCGTTCAGCAATTGGCCAAAGAATTCCCGTTTGCGATGGAATCGGGAGCGACGCTGCTTTTGTGATGCACGGCCCCCCTCCAAAGCAGTGGCACCGCATGCCGTTTCGACAACCTCAGGACACTACCCGAGGCCCACCCCCGATACTCCGCCCCCGACCGGCCGAGTCCCCGACGGCGTGGGTCTGGGCATGTTATTTTTTTTCATGAACTCGGTGTGGCAGCTGCGGATTCAGTCCAGCGGCGTCACAGTCGGGGGAGAGCCGATCCACAGGCAGGGGGTACTTTGGCAGGGGGCACTGGTGGGGGGTGGTCCAGGGGTG
This sequence comes from Scyliorhinus canicula, assembly GCF_902713615.1. Lineage (NCBI taxonomy): Eukaryota > Metazoa > Chordata > Chondrichthyes > Carcharhiniformes > Scyliorhinidae > Scyliorhinus > Scyliorhinus canicula. Next base: position 136,274,399 of record NC_052154.1, read on the forward strand.
GCAAGCTTGGCCAAAGGTGGGCACTATTTGGCAGGCCGGGTCCGCCCGCGGAGGCCAGCACCATGCTGCACGGCGCAGCCGCCGCAGGCCATGCCATGCGAATGCGCGACCACGGACCCGGCAACTCTCCGGCTGCATCGGCAGCTGTAGCCGGGTGCCTGCCTGCTAACCCCCCACCAAACGGAGGATCGGTTGCCGTTTTGCGCCAATATTTTGGTTGTAAAATGTCACTGTTCCCATGCCGACGTCAGGACATAGCCTGAAAATCAGAGAATCCAGTACCAGGTGTTAGATGAGGGTACAGACATCTGTTGGAGTTTATAATCACTGCCTACCAAATGTAATGACCTCTAATGTTTGAATGAATCTCATTTCCTGAAATCCAGCCCAAGCCCCTCTTTAGGACAGCTGTTAACTTAAGCCGGACCCACCCCCTTAGCTGTATGTACACAGAACATTGTTTTGTATGCAGCTCTAGTGTGCTTCAGTGTTTAAATTTCAGAAGAGCTACTTAAACAAGTTTACTATCCCAAACGTGCTTTACAGTGCTTGCACAAATGCATTCAGAAAGGTCTCAGGATCATACTGAACTAATGGTTCAACCAATATGGTTGCTATTTTTATACATATAAAACACAGCACCCAATGTTGCTGACAAAGCTGTCTTATATCACTTTCCAGCTGAGTGCTTAATAAAACCATTTTGAAAAGGATTTAGATTCAACTTCCACTCTCCAGGACCTGCATGTTTCGAGGTCCCCAGCTAATTCAGCCACCCGGAGTATACGATTATGTTGAATTATTAAATTTGCTTTCATCTTGTCTTGTTCTTCGAGACCGCTTTGTAAATGTATTTCTGCTGAGCTGCTGTTTCTTTGGCACAGAACTATATTAGGTTAACCTCTGCATGATGAAGAAGCAATATCTCATTCACTATACTTGATTCATGCACAAATAATAAAATAGAGAACTCCATTTAATCCAAAGGAAAAGGATCCTATAATGGGTTAAAATATATCATAAAAATCAATATTTGGTCCAAATCACACTTTTTATTTGCAGATCAACATGGCCATACTGGGTAGGTCACAAAGTTCACTGGGGTGTTTAAGATTTTGGAAAGTGGTAAAATGAACACTCAGATTCTGACTTCTATGACAGAGCTAAAAAGTAACAGGTTAATGACAACAAAGGTAATATAGCACTTGCACTATTTTACAGAACTGTTTGTTCTTCCTTGAGTAAAATAGTAGCCATGCAGTTCTGACTAATTCTCTAAACTGAGGTACTCCACATATTCTTCCATGGTGTCTTGAGGCGTGCGCTTTTGTATTTATTTAACATCTTAAATGTGCAAAACCATCCCAAACTTCTTCACTGAAGCATAATTTAAAAATGGATAGCAAATCAAAGGAGGAGATATTATCAGGGGTGACCCGGCAAGGATGTGAGCTTTCAGGAGGTTTTTTTGAAGGAGGAGAGGGACCTGTAGAGATGGATTTGAGAGAGATAATAAGCCTGGCATTTACCTTGGCAGCTGAAGTTTGAGCAAAATAAATCAAAAGCACATCTTTCAAAATCAAAATACATCTGTAGCTCAATTATTCCTCAACCCATTATACCCATTGCCATATTTTGGAGCTTTCATAAAGATCAGCTTGGACAGGGACCGGCATCTTGTTTGTCCCAATGGGGCTATACTCTGTAAATATATTCACTGCAGTGGGCAGACTTTTTGTGACCAGGCATTCACCTTAGGCTCGGCTTCCTGGGTCTTAATAGAGGATTTTTACTTTTTAAGTTGCATTGCATTGGTTTTGTCACTTTACAAAAGGAAGTAGAAACTTGCAAACTTTTGTACATAGAGTATTGGCACAGCGCACATGCAAGTGGGAAAGAACTGACTAAAAGAAAATGGGCATGATTTTACCCACCCCACCCCACCACCTGAAGAGTCAGCAGGGAACACAATCCCCACCGATGCCAGCTGCCTCGCTGCCATTCAACATTCAATTAGCTGGCGGTGAGATTCTGGGAGGTGACCACTGCTGGGATTACAGTTAGTCTCAGAAAATGAGCGAGTTATGGAAGCCAGACTGCAGTTTAAAAAGGGTTATACGGGGCCGGGCTGGCAGGTTCCAGTGAGAAGAGTCAGGTGGTTGGGTGCTGAGAATGATAGGCCATGGGTGGGGGGAGGGGAGGGATAATATAAGGTACAACCTTGGGGTGGAGTGCATCCAACATGCACAAAAGCTACCCCCCCCCCCCCCCACTTCCTTTCCTGGCCCTGCCCGTCACAAAACTCCTCCATGAAGTCTAACCTGACAACACCCCATCCCACCCTTCCCTCAAGGCCCCACATGATCCCCAGATCTCCATCCACCCAGAGACAAGGCCTGACACCCAAACAACCACCCCCCCCCCCCCTCCCCAAGGCCCAACCAGATACTTGACTAGCTTGTGCCATAAAAAGGGGGCATGGCATCCTTCCATTCAAAGCTAGACACTGGGGATGCACTGCACTACTCTGATCTCGCCCGGCTGGAGTCAGAAGGTCAGATGAGACAGGATGGGGAAAAAAATAAGGTTTAAATAGGAGTGGAGTGGCAATCAGAGTTTGAAAGAGTTTGGCAATCAGAGTTTGGGCAGCACGGTAGCATGGTGGTTAGCATAAATGCTTCACAGCTCCAGGGTCCCAGGTTCGATTCCCGGCTGGGTCACTGTCTGTGTGGAGTCTGCACATCCTCCCCGTGTGTGCGTGGGTTTCCTCCGGGTGCTCCGGTTTCCCCCCACAGTCCAAAGATGTGCGGGTTAGGTGGATTGGCCATGCTAAATTGCCCGTAGTGTCCTAAAATGTAAGGTTAAGGGGGGGGGGGGTTGTTGGGTTACGGGTATAGGGTGGATATGTGGGTTTGAGTAGGGTGATCATGGCTCGGCACAACATCGAGGGCCGAAGGGCCTGTTCTGTGCTGTACTGTTCTATGTTCTATGTTCTATGAAAGTGACTTGAATTGACATGAAAGAGTGAAAGAGATGAAAACATAACTTTTTTAAAAATACTTTGTTTTCTGGCAAGAAATATGAAGCACAGAGCACTCACTATTGACAAATGCAGATTCACATATGCCTTGCAGACCAAAGCTATTTAAATCACATTTGGTCATAGTAACATAGGAACAAGAGTAAACTATTTAGCCCTCGAGCCTGATCTGCCATCCAAGTAGAGAATGATTGATCTGTATCTCAAGTCCATTTGCCTGCATGTCATACTCTTACCTAATAACAGCATACGGATTCAGACTTGAAAGTTTCAATTGACCCAACGACCACAGCCTTTGTGGATCCTGTTTTCCAGGTTTATGCAGTATCACCCTTCATATGAGGTACTAGTTCCTGACGTCACTTCTGAATTATCTGCCTCTAATTTTAATATAATCTGCCCTTTTTTTAATTTCCCGCCAGAAGAAATTGTTTACTCTTTAGACTATCAAATCTTTTTAAAAAATAATTTTTAATACATCAATAAGATCAGCCCTCAAATAAAAGTCCCAGAGAAGCTCCAGTTTTTCTTTTTTTCCGGTATTCTTCTGTCAATACTTCTGTAAATAATTTTTGACTGCTGCTGCCATTGAAATAGTAACACACAAAATGAGGGGTCAAACCCATGAAGAGTCGAGCAATGACATTTGATATTTGTTTGCATTTGTTGGTTGTCCATGTTCATAGGCCTGCCACACTAAGCTAGACAGATCAGAAAATAAACTGCTTTTGCTACCTTCATTTCACAAGAGAGGCTGTCAAAGAGCAATGCCATCTGCTGCAGACTGACCTGCAAATAATGCCTGGAACCTGGACAACTCTTCCCATAGAAATGAAGGTCACCACAGAATTAAGCTTTCATATTGGCAATTAACTGCAAAGGGACAGCTGCAAAGGTTAGGCAGTTTGCACGACACACATTTATCAGGTAAGTGACAAACACATTGTTTGCAAGCGTAGCATCTTCACCATATTACCTGTAGGAAGGAGGCATCAATTCAACAAAGTTTGCACTGAATGGCAGCACTGTCCAGTGCCCATGGCATCAAACATCACACATGGGGCACAGTTCCTCATAAACCCTGGGTTTTTTGATCCAGATGGCCCTTTCACTAATTCTTAGTGTTGTTTGACCACAGAAACATTATGTACACGGAGGACTGCAATTTAGAAACCAGTCATCAAACTTTTCTTGTGTGATTGCTGCTTAATTTGTCAGAATCACAACATACTGCAGTGGCGTCACAATTTCAACCTTCAACCACAGACTCAATGCCAAACCGCATCAGAGTCTCAGTATATTTGTCGTAATTTCTTTATCACAGTCTCGGCTATTTGACTCACAAAGTGGGCCCTATAGCTTTTTTCAAATTAAATTGTGAAGGAAAAGGGGAAAGTTGTGATGATGCTTTGTTTCTTCCCCAGAAGGTGCTGTCTCTCATTATATTTCTTTTTTTTGCCATGTAAACAATGTATGCAATATGAAGCAATATTAACGTTTAAACTGGGTATACAATTTTCTCTTCAAGTTTCTATCTAGTATGCAATGTATGAAAATAAAAAGAGAGAGTGCAAATCAATTTAATATTGTTTTCCTGTGATAGCCACTGATTTACACGAAAGTCTGTAATTTGACGCCAACAAAATGGTCTCTGCCCTCTTCCCCATGGCAATGTAAAGCACATTAACCTTGCATCCAGGTAGAAATGCGAATTAGCTATCCTTGCTCCCAACTCCCTTTCATTAAGGAGTAAATGGATAATCTGCAGCACAACCCGACACTAACAACATCTTTCTGAGACTTTGGGAGTCGACTCATTGTAAATGTGAAGACAGCTGTCATTGTCTGCAATCACAAGTATCCTGCATCTTCGTCTTAGGAAAACAAATGAAGCATCCCATTGATCTCCAACAGTCAAACGACTCATGCCAACTGTCAGGCAGACTGCAGAGTAGGTCACATGACCCCCTTTCATCTACCTGAAATTTAAAGCTACAGCTATAGCTCCGAAATATAATAATATAAAGCTCATAATTCTAACATGGAGAATGAGGTAATGGCAGAGATATGAAACAAATACTCTTCACAGTCAAAGACACAGAATATACTCCATAATAATGGGGAAACCAAGGATCCAGCAAGGTGTTATCAAATTGTGCAGAATGTCTTGAGTAGAGGAACAGATTAAAATAGGAGGTTTATATAATAAGAATAGTAGTAACCCAGAGGATAGGGAGTTTCAGGAACCACCAAAGAGCGACCAAAAAGTAAAAGAAATGAAATAAGAGTAAACTAGCCAGAAATATACAACACATTTTGAGAGCTTTTGCAAGTATTTAAAAAGAGTAGCTAAAGTAAACATTAATTCTTTAGAAATGAAACAGGAGAAATCATCATGGGAATCTTCTGTCTTAAGGCAGTCCCTGCAAGTCCAGGATGACTTGCTTCCACAGTAAAAATGAGTTCTCAGGTGACTGAAGATTCTAACGTGGAATGTACAATCTTTGCCACAGGCGGTGCAGACGGTGGTTGAGATGCCCAGGTTGCCGTGCGCTCCTTTCGCTGTTGACGCTTGGCTTCAGCCTGCTCTTGGCAATGAAACTTGAGGTGTTCAGCCCCTTTCCGGATGCTTTTCCTCCACTTTGGGTGGTCTTGGGCCAGGATTCCCAGATGTCAGTGGGGATGTTGCACTTTTTCAAGGAGGCTTTCAAGATGTCCTTGAAGTATCTCCTGCAGCTTGCTTGCCGTGTTGAAGCTCGTACGAGGCATGAGGATGATGTGGCCCGCCCAGCGGAGCTGATCAAGTGAGACCACTGACGTTGTTGCATTTTCATTTTCAACCTGCCAATGACTTCGCGGGATCTTGTGAAGGCAGCACCGGTGGTACTTCTCCAGAGCTTGAGCTACCTGCTAGACATAGTCCACATCTCTGAGCAATATAGGAGGGCGAGTGTCACTACTGTTCTGCAGATCATTAACTTGGTGCCATGTCTGAGGTCCTCAAACACTTTCTTCCTCAGGTGAACAACGGCTGCACTGGCACACTGAAGGCAGTATTGACCCTCATTGTCGATGCCTGCCCTTGTTGACAGTAGGCTCCTAAAGTAAGCAATGTGGTTCACATTGTCCAAAGCCTCGTCATGTGTTTTGATAACCGGAGGGCAGTGCTGCAAGGTGGGAAAGGTCAGTAGAGGACATTCGTCTGACGGATGTTTAGTGCAAGGCCCATGCTCTCGTACTCCTCAGTGGAGGTGTTGATGGTGGCTTTCAGCTTGGGCTCTATGTACACGCAGATGCAAGCATCGTCTGCACACTGTAGTTCAATGACAGAGGATGGGACGACCTTGGATCTGGCCTGCAGGTGGTAGAGATTGAACAAATTCCCATTAGTGCTGTAATTTAGTTGCACTCTTGCAGGAGCTTGCTGAGGGCGTGATGGAGCATTGCAGCGTGGAAGATCGAGAAGAGCGTTGGTGCAATGACACAGCCTTGACCCTAGTCTGAATGTAAATTCGATCTGTGGTGGATCCATTGGTCAGGATCACAGCTTGGATGCCATCATGAACCTGGTGGAGGATGGGGACAAACGTTTGGGGGAGCCTAAATTGGGGGGGGGGGGGGGGGGGGGGGGGGAAATAGCTCTATAATCCCTCGTTAACAGTTTCAAAGATGTTTGTAAAGTCAAAGAAGGCAATGTACAAGTGTTGGTCCTGTTCCCTGCATTTCTCATATAATTGCCATGTAGTGCAGATCATGTTTGTTGTGCTCCTTAGTGGGCGAAATCCACATCGCGACTCTGAGAGGATCACTTCAGGAGAGAAGGTGATTAGGGAGGACCACTGCAATGACCTTCGCTATGGTCAACAACAGGGAAATTACTCTGCAGTTACTGCAGTCGGGCTTATTACCTTCCTTAAAGATAGCCATAATTATACAGGGCATTGGTGAGGCCATAGCTGGAATACCATGTGCAGTTTTTGGTCTTAATTTAAGGAAATGGAACAAAAATTCACTAGAATAGTTCCGAGGGTGAGAATTATCTTATGAAGAAATATTGGGTGGATAAGGTCTATTTACCCTCACGTTTAGAAGAATAAGAGGTGATCTAATCAAAATATTTAAGATTCTGAAGAAGCTTCACAGGTAGATGCTGCTGAAATGTTTTCCTTAGCTGGTGTATGCAGAACACAGAGCTACAGTCTCAGAATAAGGGTTCCACTGTGTCAGACTAAGATGGGAAACAATTTCTTCACTCAAATGGTGGTGTATCTATAGAATTCTCTACCCTGTAGAAGGAAGTCTTGTGGTATAGTAGTAGCATCTCTGTCTCTGAGACAGAATCACTGCGTTCACATCCAATTCTAGGATTTGATGACCAAGGAAAATGCACTAATATCACAGTCAAACAGGTTGACAACTTGCAAATCCTTCCAACATATGGGAAGATATTCCTGGTCAGCCACATGCTGGAAAGAAAATTGGACCCTCTATGTCTATTCATAGTTCCGGATTACAACACGCCTGTAAAAGTGCATGATGCCACAATAATTCAGACTCCATGAGAGGGCTGGGGAGGGGGTGGCAGTTGTTTCACTTTTCTGGATGGTTGCTGTGGATCAGTTGGTGTCAACAGCCCAGAGTTCAATCCCGTTCTACCTGGAGTGGATTCGGAAGATGTCTCCATGCCCGACTCACGGTAGAGATCGCAGTGTTGTGAGCCAGATGGAAAACTGAAGATGATGAAGTGGTGACTCTGGAGAGCTTTGGATGATGAATCCATTGTGTATATGGAAGACAGAGGTCAACGGATTTTTGGGTAACGAAGGGAATTCAGGAATAGTGCAGAAATGTGGAATTAAGGTAGAAAAGCAGCTAATATCTTGATGACTGGGTAAACAGACTCAGAGACATTGATGTTCTAGCTTCTATTTCTTTTGTTCTAATATGGTTTTAATTTTGCTTCGACAAAACTTTTACACAGTAACAATTTTGTTAGCTGAATTGACCAGCACAGGATCATTTATTATTTATGAGTTATCAGTATAGTATCAATCCGACAGATTACCAATCCTCATTCATAGCATTCATGGTGGACTATTGATGTTTTTCATACAACACTGTCTTTGCCTGAAAAGGCAGCATTAACTGCCATTAATCAGGAGATAACATCGGTGCTAATGTCTGATGTTTCTTAACTAAGTTTTTGTTGAACTGCAACAATGGGGTCATTACTGCTATGCAATTAGTCTTGTGTGGGCATTACGCAGAATCGTCTCCTCCATTATTTACTTCTTTGTGTTATGGCTTCCTCATTATCTCTATTCAATTATAATGGAAAAAGTATCATGTCACAGGTCAGCTAAACATTTAAGCAAAAGGCAAAAAATAATTGGCTTCTCCATGCCAAGGAAATGAAAAAAACAACCTTATCCCCAATTGCTATACAGTATCGTAACATTGACATGTATGCATTGTTGAAGTCAACATTGAGCAAGGGGAGCAGGAGAATATTGCCAAGAAAAATGCATCCAAATGCAGAATGTAATATAAGAGCAGGGAAGCATGGTTATGATGAGTACTGTGGTGCTCTCCTCAATGAAATGAATGCAAAGGTGCCATCTTGATTTATCTCCCTTGATCTGTGTCAAGCAGAGGTGTACTGGGAACAACGGAGAACACTCCCGTCGAGGTGGAAAGAACACTGAGCAGGAATGTTTGCCTTAGTGATGAAGGCAGGCAGAGAAAAAAACAACAGGGTCATTGGAGAGATGAGGGGAGGGATCAAGCTATGTCAGTGAGCCAGGTTTGTTCTCTACATGTACAATGCACAGCATATAAATGTGTAGTAAAATTCACATATTATACTGGATACAGATTTCAAAATGGGCTGGCAAACGGCAGATACAATTAAGATGGGCAAGTGAGAAGTAACACATTGAGGAGTAAACAAGAAATGGGAATGCATACACAATGGGTGGAATTTTACACATTGCTGGCTGGGGCGAGAAAACCAGTGTGTAGCTTTCCAGCTACGCAGCCGCATTTTCTCTCCAGATTCTTCGGCACTCTATGTACACAAAATCTATGGGGTGGTTTCCACCATCACACTTGATAGAGCGGAGCTTGAGGGCAGAGGACAATTTCCATTGGAGCAGTAAAGATTAAGAGGAGATTTATTAGAAAGATTTAACATTATGAAGTGTTATAATAGAACACATAGGAAAACACAATTTCTTCTGATTCGAGAGTCTATGAAGAGAAGGTCGCCAAGTTACTACTTTGATTTTCTTTCAAAATATCTGTAATCCATCCAAAAAACATTGTTTCAGCTCAAAAGAATTGCAGGAGATACCAAAATGTCACAAAATTCAAACTCTCCAATCTTATGCTTTTAGTTGTCACATCTCCCTTCATTACTGGCAAACCTTACATCTACAAGATGGCACCTCCAACAGTGTAGCACTTGTGGGTTGGCGTTTGCATCCACAACCTTATGACAGCACTGCCTTTAGGAGAATATGGGAAAAGAACATTGAGCGTGTTAAGATATTGTGGGGGCGATCCTCCAATATGGAGCCCAAATGTTCGTGCCATCGTGAGTGCCGTCGCGTTTCACGACGGCACGAACCGGGCCCGGGTACGACAGATTCTGGCGCCAAGTGGGCGCCGTGCCAACACGTGCATGCACAGTTGGACCGGGCCAACCTGCGCATGCGTGGGGGACTTCTTTAGCGTGCAGGCCCCGACTCAACATGGCGTTGGTGTTCAGGGGCTGGCCGCGCCAGAAAGTAGGTATGAGGGAGGGGGGGAGGGGGGAAAGAGGCTGGCCTGCCGATCGGTGGGCCTGGATCGCGGGCCAGACCCTTTCGGAGCCCCCCCCGGCCCGGTGAAGGAGTCCCTCTTATCCCCCCCCCACAGGCTGCCCCCTGACCGTTTGCGCAGAGTTCCCGCCGGCAGCGACCAAGGGACCAAGCGACCAAGCCGGCGGGACTCTGTCGTATCGGCGCGGCCGCTCAGCCTGGAGAATCGGCAGTCCCGCTGATTCCAGTGGCCCGCGGCCAGCAGCCAGCGCGGTTGCGGCGATTCTCCTGCCCAGCTCGGGGCTCGGAGAATCGCCCCCGCCTGTCTGTCCTGTGTTCCCTCTTAATGCCCACCCTGCTGCCTGTTCTGATCTACATTCTTCAGGGTAGCTGCGAGGGTTGGTTTAGCTCAGTGGGCTTGACAGCTGGTTTGTGATGCAGATCAAGGCCAGCAGTACGGGTTCAATTCCCGTACCAGCTGAGAATTCTGAATTCTCCGTCTGTGTACCCGAACAAACGCCAGAATGTGGTGACTAGGGGCTTTTCACATTAACTTCATTGGAGTGTTAATGTAAGCCTACTTGTGACAATAAAAGATTATTTATTTATTTAAACAGTTACTGCACCCTTTGATATTTCTGTTTTTCATTGTAGTCTTTAGACGCTGGAACCCCACCCCCCTCCCCCCCTCCACTGTTCTGATAGGCTGGTGCAGAAACATACCCTTTAGAACATAAGAACATAAGAACTAGGAGCAGGAGTAGGCCATCTGGCCCCTCGAGCCTGCTCCGCCATTCAATGAGATCATGGCTGATCTTTTGTGGACTCAGCTCCACTTTCCGGCCCGAACACTGTAACCTTTAATCCCTTTTTTCTTCAAAAAACTATCTATCTTTACCTTAAAAACATTTAATGAAGGAGCCTCAACTGCTTCACTGGGCAAGGAATTCCATAGATTCACAACCCTTTGGGTGAAGAAGTTCATCCTAAACTCAGTCCTAAATCTACTTTCCCTTATTTTGAGGCTATGCCCCCTAGTTCTGCTTTCACCCGCCAGTGGAAACAACCTGCCCGCATCTATCCTAACTATTCCCTTTATCATTTTTAATGTTTCTATAAGATCCCCCCTCATCCTTCTAAATTCCAACGAGTACAGTCCCAGTCTACTCAACCTCTCCTCGTAATCCAACCCCTTCAGCTCTGGGATTAACCTTGTGAATCTCCTCTGCACACCCTCCAGTGCCAGTTAGTCTTAAACTCCATCCCTCTAGCAATGAAGGACAAAATTCCATTTGCCTTCTTAATCACCTGTTGCACCTGTAAACCAACTTTCTGTGACTCATGCACTAGCACACCCAGGTCTCTCTGCACAGCAGCATGTTTTAATATTTTATTGTTTAAATAATAATCCCGTTTGCTGTTATACCTACCAAAATGGATAACCTCACACTTGTCAACATTGTATTCCATTTGCCAGACCCTAGCCCATTCACTTAACCTATCCAAATCCCCCTGCAGACTTCCAGTATCCTCTGCACTTTTCATTTTACCACTCATCTTAGTGTCATCTGCAAACTTGGACACATTGCCCTTGGTCCCCAACTCCAAATCATCCATGTAGATTGTGAACAATTGTGGGCCCAACACGGATCCCTGAGGGGCACCACTAGCTACTGATCGCCAACCAGAGAAGAACCCATTAATCCCCACTCTTTGCTTTCTATTAATTAACCAATCCTCTATCCATGCTACTACTTTACCCTTAATGCCATGCATCTTTATCTTATGCAGCAGCCTTTTCTGTGGCACCTTGTCAAAAGCTTTCTGGAAATCCAGATATACCACATCCATTGGCTTCCCGTTATCCACTGCACTGGTAATATCCTCAAAAAATTCCACTAAATTAGTTAGGCACGACCTGCCCTTTATGAACCCATGCTGCGCCTGCCCAATGGGACAATTTCTATCCAGATGCCTCGCTATTTCTTCCTTGATGATAGATTCCAGCATCTTCCCTACTACCGACGTTAAGCTCACTGGCCTATAATTTCCTGCTCTCTGCCTACCTCCTTTTTTAAACAGTGGTGTCACGTTTGCTAATTTCCAATCCACCGGGACCACCCCAGAGTCTAGTGAATTTTGATAAATCATCACTAGTGCATCTGTAATTTCCCTAGCCATCTCTTTCAGAACTCTGGGATGCATTCCATCAGGGGCAGGAGACTTGTCTACCTTTAGCCCCATTAGCTTGCCCATCACTACCTCCGTAGTGATAACAATCCTCTGGCTCTGTGGCAGAATCTGTGATGGTGTTTGATCGACTTGGCAAGCAGCCAGTTGGTGCATGAGGGATTTTCAGCCTTCTCCTATCAAGGCATGCGGTTGGTGAAGCCAGTCGAGAAACTTTCAGGGAAGAAGGCTGGTCTCCTGGAGAGTGCCATCTCTTGTTCGGTTCTGTTAAGCAGCCAGCAAATTAGGACCCTGAAATCTCTCTCTCTCCTTCTCTCTCTGTTGGACAATTTTAAGAGGCATTCTTGCCAAATATGTGAAGACTTTCTTGATAAAAAAGGCACAGGAAGCCATCAGAACTGAGAAAGCGATTCTGAATGTAAGTGTGCAAGTCGTTTTTCCAAAGGTCAGTAACCTCGAACTGTGTGCATCAGGGGCTGGGAAGAGCTGTATATTTGAAGCTTAAGGTGGAAGTATTTGTGATAAACACACCAGAGTCTTGGACAGGAATCAGATCAATGAAAACTGCTGAATTCCAGGATCAGAGCTGTATTGTTCTCACAGGTAGGCAAAAGCTCTCTCTGGTGGTAGAAAGGCAGAAGCTCCGACCTGAGCATCCTGTGTAGAGCACCAGCTGGTGGCTGGCGACAGGAACTGCACCGATCTGAAAACCAGAGACCTAGCTCCAGCTGGTGGCCGAAGAGCAGAATCTTAGGTGAAACACCATCTGGTGGTCGAAGGACAGAATTGCACCAACCTGAACCTCTCGAGTAAACCTATTTCCCAGAGGCTGTAATCACAGTAGTGAAGACTCATCTCAGACCTACTCCTTTATTCCCTGTCTTTTTATTCCTCGCCGACCCTCACTTTGTCTGTCTTGTGCGTATCTGGGTAGAGAGTGGGACTGGGTCTCAGGTTAACATAGTCTGGTAGATCATTATCCTGATATTTCCGTACATGTTCATCATTATTAATAAACAGTTAATGTTTTGCTTATAAATCTGGAGCAGTCAAGGGTGTTGGAACTCCAGGGTCTGTGAGGCTGGAATTGACTGCGAACTTACCCAGGGTGTTGCAACAAGATAAATTATGGACACGATTTAACGGGACAATAACTGAGACCCATTTTGGGCGCATGTAGCAGGGTGTTTATCAGCGCTGAGAGACATTGCCCTATTTAATAAGACATAGAACATAGAACAGTACAGCACAGAACAGGCCCTTCGGCCCTCGATGTTGTGCCGAGCAATGATCACCCCACTTAAACCCACGTAACCCGTATACCCGTAACCCAACAATCCCCCCATTAACCTTACACTACGGGCAATTTAGCATGGCCAATCCACCTAACCCGCACATCTTTGGACTGTGGGAGGAAACCGGAGCACCCGGAGGAAACCCACGTACACACGGGGAGGACGTGCAGACTCCACACAGACAGTGACCCAGCCGGGAATCGAACCTGGGACCCTGGAGCTGTGAAGCATTGATGCTAACCACCATGCTACCGTGAGGCCCCTTTTTTATAAAAGAATAGAATGAGACAAAGACATTGCCTTTTTTTTGGCCTCAGCGAGGAACAACCCGCCTCCCTCGCCGAGCTGCACTTACCTTATTTGATGCACTGACTAGCTCAACTCGCCAGTGCAGCAAGAGTACTTGCGGATCGGGCCGCCATTTTAAAATCCTGGCCCATTCTTTCGACCCTCTCATTGCCCACCATGGCCTCCAGACCCCCCAACTGCACCCATATCTCCATTAATTTGCGAGAATTCTTCGAAGATGTAACAAGCAAAGTAGATCATGGGGATCCTGTAGATGTAGTGGGGGCGATTCTCCAATATTGGGACCAAGAGTTCGTGCCGTCGTGAAACGGCATCACGTTTCACGACGGCGCGAACCGGGCCCGGTCACGTACGATTCTGGCCCCCTCAGTTGCATGCGCAGTTGGGCCGCGCCAACCTACGCATGCGTGGGTACTTCTTTTGCGTGCTGGCCCCGACCAACATGGGGTCGGTGTTCAGGGGCCGGCCGCGCCAGGACGTAGGCCCTGGGGGGGGGAGAGAGGCTGGCTCGGCGATCGGTGGGCCCCGATCGCAGGCCAGACACCATCGGAGGCCCACCCTGGTGAAGGAAACCACTTCCCGCCCCCCCCCCCCCACAGGCTGCCACCTGACCGTTCCCGCAGAGTTCCCGCTGGCAGCGACCAGGGGTGAACGGCGCCGGCGGGACTCTGTCATGTCAGAGCGGCCGCTTGGCCCATCCGGGCCGGAGAATCGGTGGCCCCGCCAATTCCAGAGCCACGCGGACAGCGGCGTGCCAAATGTGCCGGCGCAAATGCCGCCGATTCTCCGTACCTCGGAGAATCGCGCGCCGGCGTCGGGGCTCATTGCGGCGATTCTCCGGCATGGCACGAGGCTCGGAGAATTGCTCCCAGTATATCTGCACTTCCGGACAGCATTTTATACGGTGCCATACAGAAGGTTAATTCACAAGGTGAGATCACATGGGTTTAAGGATAAATTACTAGTTTGGGTAGAAGACGAGTTGACAAACAGGAAAGAGTCAGGATAAATGAATATTTTTCTGGATGGCAAGATGTACCTAGTGGGGTGCCACAGGGTTTGTCCTTGGGGCCCCAGCTCTTTACAATCTCTATTAACAACGTGGATACAGGGACAGAAGGCTCCCTAAGCAAATTCGCAGATATCACAAAAATAGATGGTACAGTAAGTTGCTGTGAGGAAATAAGAACCTTACAAATGGATATTGATAGGTTCGGAGAGTGAGCCAAAATGTGTCAGGTGGAGTTTAACGGGGATAAGCGTGAGGTCATGCATTTTGGTTGATAAAATGGAAATTCAACTTATTATCTAAATGGGGAGAGACTTTGGGGTGCTCCGATGCAGAGGGATCTGGGTGTCCTTGTGCATGAGTCACAGAAAACTAGCATGCAGGTACAACAGATAATAAGGAAAACAAGTGGAATGTTACCATTGAATTGAGTTACCATTGAGTTACCAAAGGGAATCGAGTATAAAGGTAAGGAAGTGCTGTTGCAACTATACACGGCATTGGTGAGACCACACCTGGAGTCTTGTGCACAGCTTCGGTCCCCTTATTTGAGGTAAGATATAATGGCATTGGAGGCATTTCAGAGGAGGGCCACTAAGTTGATTCCAGAGATGAGGGCTTTGTCGTATGAGGACAGATTTAACAGTTTAGGCATATACTCTCTGGATTTTAGAAGAATGAGGGGGAAAATTGATACAAGGTATACAAGGTGCCAAAAGGTATGGATAAAGTAGTCATGGAGCAGATGCTTCCTCTTGTGAGGCATTCTAAAATGAGAGGTTATAATCTTAGAATATGAGGGAGCAAATTTAAAACAGATTTGAGGAAAAACTACTTCTCCCAAAGGGTTGTGAATCTGTGGAATTCGTAATCCCAGAATGCAGTGGATGCAGGGACAGTAAGTAAATTTGAGGAGCCAGACAGTTTTTTAATGGGTTGAAGAGTTATGGAGAATGGGCAGGATAGTGGAGTTGAGGCCATGATGGGATCAGCCACGATCACGTTGAAGGTGTTTCGGCTCGGGAGGTTAAATTGCCTCTTGCTAGTTCTTGGGCGGGATTCTCTCCTACCCGGAGGGCGGGGGGTCCCGGTGGGACGGAGTGGCGTGAACCACTCCGGCGTTGGGCCGCCGTCCTCCACACCTTCAGGGGCTAGGCCCACCCTGGAGTGGTTGGTGACCTGCCGGCCAACGGGAAAGGGGCTTGACGCCACGCCAACCGGCACCGAAGGGCCACCGCCGGCCGGTGCGAGTAGCGCATGCGCGGGAGTGCCAGCGCGTGCTGGCGTCATCCCCGCGCATGCGCAGAGGGATTCGCTTCCGCACCGGGAATGGCAGAGGACCACGGCACCGGTGCCCCCACGGCACAGGCCCACCCGCAGATCAGTGGACCGCGGGCCAGGCCACCGTAGAGGCATCTCCCGGGACCAGTTCCTCCCACGACCCCCCAGGAACACCGAAGCCCGCGTGCGCCGCCAGGTCCCGCCGGTAAGGAACCGACTCTAATTTACGCCGGCGTGACTGGCAAAGAACGGGCGGGACTTCGGCCCATCGCGGGCTGGAGAATTCGGTCAGCCCTGGGGCCCATTGAGTCGTGCCGGACCCCGCCATTCTCCGAGGCGGGCGGCGCGACTCACGCCGGGGCAATTTTTGGGGGGGCGGGAGAATTAGGAGTGACGTGTGGAAACCTGTGCTAAACGGTTCCCTGATAAGGTCCCCCATGCGAGGGCATTAGTTCCCAGTCGCCAGGTGAATACAGTGCAGACATATTTGAATGAGCCCACTGGCTGTTAATCTGATCGTGACATCGAAATCTCACGAGATGCCTCTCGCAAAGTTCAAAGGCCTTTTCACAAAGTCAGGATTTAATGAGGCCGTTGTATCATGCCCTATAAAATTACATTTTATTAGATAGAAGATGGGACATGGGCGGATGTCCTAGAGAGGGTCAATTCGTCGTCGTCGTGCGCAAGGTTGGGCCTCATCCAATTTAAGGTGCTGCACAGAGCCCATATGACGGGGACTAGGATGAGTCGGTTCTTCGGGGGGGAGGACAGGTGTGTTAGGTGTTCGGGAAGCCCTGCGAACCATGTACATATGTTCTGGATGTGTCCGGCACTGGAAGAGTTCTGGGAGGGGGTGGCGGGGACGGTATCGAGAGTGGTGGGAACCAGGGTCAAACCAGGGTGGGGGCTAGCGATTTTTGGGGTTGGGGTGGAGCCAGGAGTACAGGAGGCAAGGGAGGCCGGAATATTGGCCTTTGCGTCCTTGGTAGCTCGGAGAAGGATCTTGATTCAGTGGAGGGACACAAGGCCACCAAGCGTTAACACCTGGTTAAACGACATGGCAAGCTTCATCCAATTGGAAAGAATCAAATTCGCCCTGAGAGGGTCGGTACAGGGGTTCTTCCGGCGGTGGCAGCCCTTCCTTGACTTTTTGGATCAGAGATAGGAACCGGAGGCCGAAACAGCAGCAACCCGGGGAGAAAAGGGGGGGGGGGGGAAGGGAGGGGGGGGGGATAGCAACGAAGGGAGCACGTCAGCGGGGGGTCGCGGGCAAGGACTGCCCGAGGCCATCGGCAGAAGAAGGGAAAAACGGTTTGGTTGCTAGACTGATAGCGCGGAGGGGGGGGGGGGGGGGGGGGGAGGGAGGGTGGGGGGGTGCGCGCGGGGGAGGGCGTGGGGAGGTTTTTCCAGGGGGGACTTGTGGTGTTATAATTTAAAATGTAATAGGGGTAAATGTTTGTATCGAAAAATTTCAATAAAAATTATTTTTAAAAAAAAATTACATTTTATTCAGCTCATTTTGTTCCTTTGCCACAAAAAAGTGATGGTGATATTTATGTCACACTATACGACATGAAAGATGATTAACTGCCTGTTTGTGAAATGCATGAGCCCTTGATTGCAGTGACAGGGATAGCATATGGATGCTAAGAACAGTACTCATGATGAGTTACTGGTATGTGTGTGTGCGTGCACCAAAAGGACGGCTGCAAGGTCACAGCTAGGTAGGAATCTGTGATGTGAATACTTCTAGCATCATCGATACCGCAGAAGAATTCCTGTTACATTTACATCCCTGGGCATCCTCTAACTTGACTGAAAATATTCAGTGACCACAATACAAATTGCTCAGTAAACTGAAATTACTCACAAAACATTGTCTTCAAGTAGAACTATTCAATATGAGACTATGAAGAATATTTGTTTTTAAATTGAAACATATTAGACAGAAGCGATTCTCACCTGAAAGCTGCTTTTGCTCAACACGAGTGCCTATTAAATACATGACTGTCTTATTGCTTTAGCCGTGCCTGTCATTATGGCCTTGTTATACACTTTAAAAATTTGTTTGTGGGATATTAACATCACTATCAAGGCTAGCATATATTTTCCATCCCTCATTGCCCTCAAAAAGGAGGTAATCTGCTTTTTTGAACTGCTGTAGTCAATGTGGCACAGATACACCATTTTCTGTGGTGGTGTGAGGAAGGAGTTACAGCATTTGGACCTAACAATAAAAGAAGAGCGGTATAGTTCCAAGTCATGTCAATGTGAGATCTAGAGGGGAAATTGCAAGTGGTGTTCCTGTGCACTTGCGACCCTTGCTCTTCCAGGTGGTAGAGTTTGCACATTTGGAAGATACCGTCAAAACAACTTTAGCGAGTTGCTGCAGTGCATCTTGCAAAGAGTGCACACTGCAGACATTATAGGCGGGATTCTTCAATATTGGGGCTATGTCCCCACACCAGCGTGATAGACGGCGCCAACCACTCCGGCGTCAACAGCCCCCGAAAGTGAGGAATTCTCTCCTTTCTAGAGGGCTAGGTTGATGGTGGAGTGGTTCCCACAGCCCCAGCCGGCACGTCTTTGCGCATGCGCGGAACGACGGGTCTATTTCCGCGCATGCGCAGAATGGCCAGCATATTTCCACGCATGCGCGGGGGTTCCCTTCTGCTGACCGGCCCCCAGGCAATATGGCGGAGCCCTACAGGGGCCTGGCGCGGAATAAAGTAGGCTCCCACGGAACCAGCCCACCCGCTGATTGGTAGGCTCCGATCACGGACCGGGACATCATGGGGCCTCCCCCCGGGGTCGGATCCCCCCGCCCCCGACGGCCCCCGCACACTTACCTGGCAGGTCCCCCTGTGTGGGAGGTGAGTAATCCATGGAGGCGGGACTGGGCCAAACTCGTCGACCAGTCGGCCCATCGGGGCCCGGAGAATCGCCGGGGGGCCGCTGTCAACGGCCCCCGACCGGCGTGGTGGGAATCCCATTGGCGCCTGAAAAATGGCGCAGGATCAGAGAATCCTGGCCATTTGCGTTGGTGGTGGAGGGAGTGACTGTTTAAGGTGATAAGTGGGTTGTTGACAAGTGCTTGCTTTGTCCAGCATGGTGTCAAGCTTCTTGAATACTCTTGGAGCTGCATTGATCTAGGTGAGTGCGAACATTCAATCACGCTCCTGACTTGTGCGTATCGATGGTGGAAACATTTAGGAAATGGAACCGCAGAATACCTAACTTCTAGCCTCGTCTTGCAGCCATAGTATTTTTTTTGTGTGGTTGATTCAGGTAAGTTGATGGGCAATGGTGAATCCCCAGGATGATGATGGTGGGTATTTAATGATAATATTATTGAATGTCAAGGAGAGGTGATTAGTTTTTCTCTTGGAGATTGTCATTACCTGGCAATGGTGTGGTGTGAGTGTTAGTTGCCTCTTATTAGCGCAAGCTGAATTTTGTCCCGAGTCTTGCTCCATCAGGGCATGGACTAATTCATTATCTGAGGAGTAGTAAATGGGCACTGTGTAATCATAGCACACATTCCCACTTTAAATCTTATGAAGGAGGGAAGATCATTGGGGAAACAAATGAAAATGGTGGGGCCTAGGTCATACCCTGAGGAACCCCTGCAGTGATGAAAATAAATGTCCAAAATCAAGTCCAACTAATGGCAGATGCCCAGTCACAGCAATATTAGGTTTATAATGTGGTAACCCTACCTCTGGAAGATTATGTTGGATTTACAATTGTTGTAACATTGTGATGAATGGTTATTGTACCTTTTAAGACCAGGGAGCCATATATAAGGTGACGCCCTGTAGGCAGCACTCAGTAAGCACACATCTGGGTAACTGGCTAGTTCTCTGCTTATTAAAGCCTTCATTGACCATTCCACACTCTTGTGTCGTTATTGAAAATCGAGCTCACGGGCCCACAAGCCCCGCAACGCGGCTGCGCACCGGCCAGACATGCCCCTTTCTGACGCGTCATCGGCCTCGTGCGAGTCATGGGGGTGGCTATCTTGGCGGCGGCCATCTTCTAGACACGACACGTGCGACCGACGACGGCTGGCATTTTGTGAATCCGACTCAGCTGAGGACTCGGACTACCCGCAACTGGGAGCGATCACCCTCGACCAATCGCGGCCAAAGCACCTGCAGAATTCCATGATGCAGGTCCAGATCAATGGGCGTGACACTCCCTGCCTCTTCGACTCCGGGAGCACGGAGAGCTTTATCCACCCAGAAACGGTAAGGCACTGCTCCCTGCGCACCTATCCCGCCTCCCAAATCATCGCCCTCATCTCTGGGTCCCACTCGGTCCAAATCAAGCCCCCCTCACGGTATGCAGCCTTGCAACACTGAAAGTTGCACCCCCCTCACTATTTGCGAACCTAACCCCCAACTGTAAGCCCGTCGCCACCAGGAGCCGGTGGTAGAGTGCCCAAGATATGACTTTTATCAAGTCGGAGGTCCAGGGTTTACTGGAAGAGGGGGTCATCGAGGCTAGCAACAGCCCTGGAGAGCACAAGTGGTGGTAGGTACGGTCTGGGGAAAAGAAACAGATGGTCGTGGACTACAGCCAGACCATAAACCGCTTCACGCAGCTTGATGCGTACCCCCTTCCCCTCATAGCAGAGATGGTCAATCATTTCGCTCAATATCGTGTATTCTCCACTGTTAACCTCAAATCCGCCTACCACCCGCTTCCTATGCACCGAAAGATCGCCCCTATACTGTTTTCGAAGCAGCTGGCCGGCGTCACAAATGGGGTCTCCATCTTCCAGAGGGCGATGGACCAAATGGTGGACCAGTACGTCCTGCGGGCTACTTACCCGTACTTGGACAATGTCACCATCTGCGGCCATGATCAGCAGGACCATGACGCGAACCTTGAAAAGTTCCTCCAGAGCGCCCGGGCCCTCAACCTGACCTACAACAAGGAAAAATGCGTTTTCCACACAACCCGACTTGCCATCCTCGAGTACGTCGTGGAAAACGGGGTCCTCTGTTCCGACCCCGACCGCAAGGAACTTCCCCTCCCCCGTAGCCTCAAGGCCCTCAAACGGTGCTTGGGGCTTTTCTCCTAGTACGCCCAGTGGGTCCCCAGATATGCGGACAAAGCCCGCCCACTCATAAAGACCACGACATTTCCCCTGACGGCTGAGGCCCGGTCGGCCTTCAGCCGCATCATGGCCGGCATCATTTGATGTGTTGGGTAGGCTGGGTCTATGTGGACTGCGCTTGATGCAGTGTAGCGAGAGGCAGACTTCCAACACTTGATGAGATGCAACACAATTTTATTTAACATGTTCAACTGTGGGTTGACACTATGCTGACTTGACTGGAGACCTGAGGCTAACCTGACCAGACTAATGGACTACCACATGGTGTTTGCACTGGCTAATGCTCACGAGCTCTGACTGTCTCAGAGGCTGGATCCTGAGAGAGCGAGAAGACTGGTGCCCTCTGCTTTGTAGTGGTTGTGTCCTGTCTGGTGATTGGCTGCTGTGTTCTGTGTGCTTACTGGTCATCCTGTGTGTCAATCACTGCCTGTCTGCACTCCATTATGTATATGGATGTATATTATGACATCATCAAGGCCGCTATGCACGCGGTGGACGAAACCATCCCTTTCCAGGTAGAGAGCGATGCATCAGACATCGCCCTGGCTGCTACCCTCAACCAGGCAGGCAGGCCAGTAGCATTTTTCTCCTGGACCCTCACCGCCTCCGAGATTCGGCACTCCGCAGTCGAAAAGGAGGCACAAGCCGTTGGATTGGATTGGATTGGATTTGTTTATTGTTACGTGTACCGAGGTACAGTGAAAAGTATTTTTCTGCAAGCAGCTCAACAGATCATTCAGTATATGGGAAGAAAAGGGAATTAAACAGAATTCAAGAAAATACATGAGAATACATAATAGGGCACCACAATATATACAATGTACTACATAAGCATTGGCATCGGATGAAGCAGACACGGGTGTAGTGTTAATGAGGTCAGTCCATAAGAGGGTCATTTAGGAGTCTGGTGACAGTGGGGACAGTGGGGAAGAAGCTGTTTTTGAGTCTGTTCGTCCGTGTTCTCAGACTTCTGAATCTCCTGCCCGATGGAAGAAGTTGGAAAAGTGAGTAAGCCGGGTGGGAGGGATCCTTGATTATGCTACGTTGTGGAGGCTGTGTGGCACTGGAGGCACTACCTAGCCGGTTGGAGGCTCACCCTCGTTACCGACCAACGATCGGTAGCCTTCATGTTTGTTAACGCACAACGGGGCAAAATTAAAAATGATAAAATCTTGAGATGGAGAATCAAACTCTCCACCTACACGTACGATATCAAGTATCGTCTTGGGGAGCTGAACAAGCCCCCAGATTCCCTGTCCTGCGGCACGTGGGCCAACGGGCAGGAGGATCGCCTGCGGGTTATACACGATGACCTCTGTCACCCGGGGGTTACCCAGCTTGCCCACTTTATCAAGTCCCGCAACCTACCTTACACCATCAAGGAGGTCAAGGCCATGACCAGGACTTGCCAGATCTGTGCGGAGTGCAAACCACACTTCTACCGGCCAGACAAGGCTCGCCTTGTAAAGGCCTCGGGCCCCTTTGAGTGACTAAGCGTGGACTTCAAAGGCCCCTTCCCGCCCACCAAACGCAATATCTACTTCCTAACCTACATCGACGAGTTCTCCCGCTTCCCATTCACCGTTCTCTGCCCCGACATGACCTCGGCCACCATGATAAAGGCACTGCACAGCATCTACACCCTGTTTGGTTTCCCCTCTTATATCCACAGCAACCGGGGTACATCGTTTATGAGTGATGAGCTGTGTCAGTATCTGCTCAGCAAGGGCATTGCCTCGAGCAGAACGACCAGTTATACCCTGCGGGGAAACGGGCAGGTGGAGAGGGAGAACGCGACAGTTTGGAACGCTGTCCTTCTGGCTCACCCCCCTCGCGGTTTCCCGACAGGACCCGGCACCCGCTGGTTCCCCCACTGATGCTCCCTGATGCCCCCCCCCCCAGGACCCTCACCACCGCACCCCCCCCCCCCCCCCCCCCCCGTCGGTAGACACCGACCGCTCCCCCTCCCAGCACCCCCTCCCCCCCAGCACACTCCCTGCCGGCACCGCTACCCCCATCCCCAGCTATTCACCCAGCTATTCCCCCTGCCCCCCGACCTGGACGAAAGCTCCGCCCACCAGGGAGCCGTATACAATGTGGCGCCCTGTAGGCGGCACTCAGTAAGCACACGTCTCGGTAACTGGCTAGTTCTCTGCTTATTAAAGCCTTCATTTACCATTTCACACTCTTGTGTCGTAATGGAGGGTACTACAAGCATTGATTGAACAGCTGGCCAGAAATCGGGACAGCAATTTCTATGGTAAATTCATCAATCTTGTGGCCCCAGAAAGGAGCTACACACAATGCTGGTGAGCATTGCTGATAGGGCAACAACATTGTAACATTCGCCAAAATCATGTTCCCTGGAACACAGGTTTCTGCAGAAATTATTAGAGAGAGATTAATTGAAGACTGAAATGTTTCTTTGCTTTGCTCTGACCTAGTAATTGCAGTTTATTAAAATAGATGTGGAAATGCTTATCATTCATTTTGTTCTAAGAATTTTCAATAAGGTAAGTTTTTGAATATTCATGAAACAAAATACAGACTTGAGTTTCAGGATCAAGTAGAATACCGTAAGTGAAACCAATTTGATTATTTTGATAAAACAGGCAATTAGTAAACACCCTTTCTAAAAATAACAGTTATCGGATGGTGAGTAGTGTGTTATATCATATAACACTGCATTTGCTTAAATATTATTAGTCTGATTGATTCAGAAAATTTATGTTTTACAGAATTGGATTAATTATATTGGGGAAAGCATTTTCCGGATTTTTGTGTGCAACAAAATTGTGAATAAATCATTTTGGAATGAATTTACAATGTACGATATTTTTACACATGTAAAGCAATGTGTAAGGAAATTAATCTCAAACTATTGTGCCGCCTCATATTAATATCTGAAGTTCTTTTTCTTCTTAAGTCATTCAGCGCTATAAAAATTCCTCTTTCCTATCTTCTTGTTATGTTCTTGTGTATGAAGCTGTGACCATTTCCTAGGTTTGAATGTATGAATAAACAATTCTTGGGTTTGAATGTATGAATAAACAATTCTTCCGATTTAGCTCCAAAGGGAGTTTGCTGCAGGGCACTTAAAAAAATTATCTCATAAACCGAGGGCTCGGGAAACATGCCACTGCCTATTTCAAAAATTAAAACACATCTGCATATGGCCAGATGGCGAGAAAATAAAGGAATTCAGGTTTGTCTCCCTCCCTTGTCAATAAATGGGGCCAGGATTTAATACCACCAGGTTTTCTGCAATGTATATTCCCAAAAGCAGTCTTTATTCATGTTTGAAATGTATCGTGAGCAATAACATGCTGTTCTGTTCAACCACAATGAGGGGAAAATGCATCAAACATTCTGGGCGAAATTCTCCCAAAACGGGAGAAATCGTCATCGCGCCCCTTCCCGACGGGGGACCGATTCTGGTCCCCCGTCGGGGCTAGCAGCCCGACGTCGGAGGCTCCGACAAATCGGGCTTAACGAAAATCGTTAAGCCCGCTTGTCGGATTTAGCGCCGGCTGACGCGTCATATGACGTCAGCCGCGCATGCGCAGGTGGGAAGAATCCACCCGCGCATGCGCGGGTGACGTCATCGCGTTTTGCGCGAAACCCGCGCATGCGCGGTCCGGGTTGCCCCTCAGCCGCCCCGCGTATTGATACTGCGGGGCGGCGGAAGGACAAATAGTGCGCAGGCATCGGGCCCGCTGCCCGCGATCGGTGCCCACCGATCGCGGGCCCATGGCACCCTTGGCACGGCCGTGGTACTGCCGTGCCAATCGGTGCCATGGTTATTTTTTTTCCAGGTGGTCACGACGTTTTTACGAATGGCAGGACCAGGTGTGTTTGCCGTTCGTAAAAAGGTCGTAAAGGGCTGGGACTTCGGCCCTTCTAACAGCTGTGAATCGCTGCCGGCCGTAAAAAAACGGCGGCAGCGATTCGTGTCGGGATTTCGGCGGGGGGGGGGGGGAGAATAGCGGGAGGGCGTCAAAAAAGTCGGGAAGGCCCTCCCGCTATTCTCCCACCCGTCGTGGGGGGGGGAGAATTTCGCCCTCTATGGGGGAGAGATATGCTAGTCTGCACTGGTATGTCCAAGCAATTCAGCCAAATTCTACGGAACCAGTACAAAAGATTTTTCACATGTCAACTATGTCCGACACAAATCACGTTGCTGTGATCTTTTGCACTGAAAACTGTACCTGCCCATAAAACTGATCATGCCCTCAGATCAAATCCAAATGAATCTTGATGACAAGTTCCCACTAACTGTACTTTTCTGTCGCCTTTTGTGGAAGCTTTTAAAATGATAAAGAAATTGAGCAAGAAAAATATGAAAACTAGCAAATGTTCTGTATAGATTTTTAATATAATTTTCAGTTACTAAAAGTCATTTTACACACAGATGGATGACTCAACACTGATTAAAACTTTATGGTGGGGCAGCACGGTGGCGCAGTGGATTAGCCCTGCGCCGAGGTCCCAGGTTCGATCCTGTCACTGTCCGTGTGGAGTTTGCACATTCTCCTCGTGTTTGCGTGGGTTTCACCCCACAACCCAAAGATGTGCAGGATAGGTGGATTGACCACGTTAAATTGCCCCTTAATTGGAAAAAATTAATTGGGTACTCTAAAAAAAAAATTTTTAAACTTTATGGTGAATTAATTTTCAGGTGTACTAATAACGGTGCACTAGTTAACCACTCTTAAATATATAAAGGGATCTTTTCAATGCAAGGAAAAGAAAATTACATTATAAAGTTCTGCCAAATTGCATTGCAGAGATACCGGTGTGTCCTAGTACATAATAATAATCTTTATTAGTGTCACATGTAGGTTTGCATTAACACTGCAATGAAGTTACTCTGAAAATCCCCTAGTCGCCACACTACGACGCCTGTTCAGATACACTGAGGGAGAATTCAGGATGTCCAATTCACCTAACAAGCGCGTTTTTCAGGGCATGACATACAAAAGGCTAGTATGCAGGTACAGCAAGTCATTAGGAAAGCTAATAGAATGTTATCATTTATTGTGAGGGAAGTTAATTGCAAAAGCAGGAAGATTATGCTTCTGTTGTACCGGGCATTGATGAGACCACATCTGGAGTACTGGGTACAGTACTGGTCTCCTTATCTGAGGAAACATGTGTGTGTTAGAGTTCAGAGAAGGTTTACTAGCCTAATACCGGGAATGAGCGGGTTGGCTTATGTGGAAAGGTTGGAGAGGTTACATTTGTATCACCGAGTTTCAGAAGAGTAAGAGGTGACTTGATTAGAACTTTTAAGATCCTGAGGGATGCTGAGAGGGTGGATGTGGAGCAGATGTTTCCTTTTATAGATTCATTGAGTTTTATACCACAGAAAGAGGTCCTTCCGCCATTGTGTCTGTGTCAGCCATCAAGCATCTATCTATTCTCATCCAATTTTCCAGCATTTGTTCTGTAGCTTTGTATACTATGGCATTTCAAGTGTTTATTCAAATGCTTCTTTGATGTTGAGAGTTCCTGCCTCGACTACCCTTTCAGGCTATGAGTTCCAGATTCTGATCATCCTTTAGTAAAATGTTTTTCCTCAAAACCCCTCTAAATCTCCTGCCTATTACTTTAAATCTATGAGCCCTGGTTATTAACCCCTCTACTAATGGGGAAAACTTCTTCCTATCTAGCCTATCTATGTCCTTCATAATTTTGTACACCTCAATCAGGTCCCCCTTCAACCTTCTCTCGCTCCAAGGAGAACAGCCCTGTTTTGTTACCTGTGTGGTAGGTAACATGTGCTACTCAATCCTTGGTTAATGATGAGGTCTTCTGAATGAATGAGGTCTTCTCGATGAAGCAGACTCGAACTCGTCCAGTAGTAACAAAAGGTTTATTGAGTAACTATAACAATAATTGCATGAGTGCTTTACTTTAACTTTCATACTAGTGATAAGGTTAATAAGATCTAACTACAGTAACTATACGTAACTCCACTAGCCATCTGAACTAATCTGATACTGCCCTGGTCACAGTGCACCTAAGAGAGAGGGAGAGACACAATGTGGTTGCTTTTTATACCCCTGTTGGTCCGGCCCTCTAGTGATCATGTGGTGCTACTGATTACACATTAACCCCTTATGTACATGCACATACAAAGATCACTACAAGCCCCAGCTTAACAACGCTCCAACCCAGTAATGCATTCTGGTGAATCTCCTCTGCACCCTTTCTCATGCAATCACATCCTTCCTATAGTTCGACCAGAATTACACACGGTACTCCCGCTGTTGTCTAACAAGTGTTGTAGACAGCTCCATCATAACCTCCCTGCTTTTATACCCTGCGCCTTGGCTAATAAAGGCAAGTACCCCATAAGCCTTCTTAACCAGCTTATCTACCTGTCCCGCTGCCTTCAGGGACCAATGGACATGCACTCCAAGATCCCTCTGGTCCTCTGTACTTTCTAGCATCCTACTATTCACTGTGTATCCCCTTGTCTTGTTAGTCCTCCAATAATGCCTCAAGTTACACTTTTCAGGGTTAATTTCCATTTGCCACTGTTCTGCCCATCTGACTAGCCCATCTATATTGCTGTGTAATTCAAGGATTTCTTCATCGCTATGGTCAGAGAAGTTATAACTATGGGCTACTGTTTAAAAATAAGATTGTTCACTTAAGATGGAGATGTTGATAATTTGTTTCTGAGGGTTGACTGTGACTGGAACACTCTTTCTTAAAAGGCAGTGGAAGCAGAATCTTTCAGTATTTTTGAAGGCAGAGCTAGATAGAGCCCTGGTTAACATGTGGGTAAAAGGTTATCTGGGGTACGCAGGGTTGAGGTGACAATCAGATCAGCCATGATCTTATTGAGCAGGCTCCAGGGGCCGAGTGGCCTACTCCTGCTCCTAATTCACATGTTTGTATGCCCGTGTGAATGCATTTTCTTGCCCCGAGTAATTAATAAACTCACTCTAACTCATGAAAGCCTGTTTAAATTAACTCCATTTAAAACATAAGTATTGGGTCTGGGAAAAAGGTGGCTGTGAAAAGGGATCCTTTCTGGATTAAATCTTGTTGTGACCAACAGACGCTAAATAAAGATAGGGAGCCAGTTCATCCCTTCTCATTTGGGATTGGTACAATTTTAGAGACGGTATGGGGATCTCCCAGCTGGACAGTGATGAATTGAGGAGTCCTGCCTGGATTTTATGTTGGCCTTTCAAACGACCCCCCTCGGCACCAGGCAACACTTGTGACTGCCTCCGGACCTCTTCTGGGAGAACTGGGTCTGAGAAGATCTCATGTTTCTGCCCCTGCTGTCGCACTGATGTGACCTTAACTAACCAAAGTCACACAAAACATCCCTCTGCAGCAGTGACTGTGATTAATATATTTTCTTATCCTTTCATGGCTATTTCAATCCTTTTTCAATTTCTTCATGGGTGGCACGGTTGCGCAGTGGTTAGCACTGCTGCTTACGGCACCGAGGACCCGAGTTCCATCCCAGCCCTGGGTCACTGTCTGTGTGGAGTTTGCACATTCTCCCCGTGTCTGCGTGGGTTTCACCCCCACACCCCAAAAAATGTACAGGTTGGTGGATTGGCCACACTAAATTGCCTCTTAATTGGAAAAAAAAAAATTGGGTACTCTAAATTTCTAAAACAAAATTCTTCATTATCCAGCTCAGTTGAATTCCTTCCACTCTTACCTATCTGATTTTGGCCAGAGGACCTTCAGGAATGGCTTTCTGTCCCAAAGTAAGATCCCCAGAGACCCCAAAGCCTCTTCCTATTCTGCTATGTGCTGTTCCTTAACAACTTCACAAATGGACATGGCTCAGCTGGTCATACTGCTAGTCCTTGCTGATGACACTTGACTCTACCTAACGGCTACATGTCTCACTGTCTCTGGGATGTCTACTTGCCCAACAACTAGTTTTGAATGAGTTGAGATTCCAACAATAAAGCAATGGAAAGACTGAAGCAGTGTTTGCACCCCCCCCCCCCCCCCCCCCCTCCCCCCACTGCCACAAACTGCTTTATCTTATTATTCATCAGAAACCAGACCTTATCCTATTTGACCCCAAGTTGAACTTCTGGCCCCACATCCTTTGCATCATAAAAATTGCTTACTTCTCTATAACATAACATGCTTGCCTCAATCCACCTGCTTCTGAAAATCTCAGCAATGTCTCTGCATCTTCCAACTTGAATGTTTTAATAGCCAAACCCCAATCCCACGTGTGTAATCGCCAACTCAACCAAAACCCAGATCTTACCAACTACTAATAGCCACTCACTTATTCGCAACTTGCAGATTTTCATCAAATCCCTTGCCTCTCCAAATCTCAAATTTAAAATTCTCATTGCCATACTTTAATCCT
Source organism: Scyliorhinus canicula (assembly GCF_902713615.1). Taxonomy (NCBI): domain Eukaryota; kingdom Metazoa; phylum Chordata; class Chondrichthyes; order Carcharhiniformes; family Scyliorhinidae; genus Scyliorhinus; species Scyliorhinus canicula. The sequence continues at coordinate 136,303,819 of NC_052154.1, forward strand.
CATATGACCTTGCCCATCATTAACATTCTTTAGCTTTATAACCCTTTCGTCCCTGAACATTCTGATCCACTTGATTCGGAAGTGATCTTGTGCGCATCTCCATTCTCTTAATTGGTGGCTGTGCCTTCGGCTACTGAAACCTTATATGTGGAATTTGCTCCCTAAAAGCCTTCAAATCATCACCTCCCTTCCTTGAAATCTCTGTTAGATTGGCCCGAGTGATCGTCATCCTCATTTACATGCTCTTCAAGCCTCATCCCCTTGTGGTTAGTCTGAGGACTGCTGTAGTCCCAGCAGTGCTTACCACTCTCATTGGTGCTGCTGGGACTGAAGAACAGCTGATCCTCTGTTTACCTGACAGCTCTTGGATGAGTAACGTCCTATTTTAAGAGGTGGGGAAGTCACAACTTGCTAAATTTGTTTGTTAGCTGTAAAGAGAAAAGGTCTGAAGGCACCCACACTCTGGATTCTTTCAAACACGAAGAGCGGTTTATTAAGACGTATTGCTCATACAATCTAAAAGAGAGGACTGCAAAGCCCGCGCAAACATTCTGCTGATGTCACTACACATCACGTGACGCTTTACCAGCAGAGATATATTTTCTGATGCAAGACACAACTGCAGGCCATTAATTACCTGAGGACCTTAAATTCTAGTCCACCCTCCTACTCTTTCCTCGCTTTCTTCTGCTCTTGGCTTCTTCCCCTCTTCTGATTTTATTTTTCCTAAATTTTCTTCACTATCCCAGAGTTGAAAACCCGGAGCTACTTTCCTCCCAGTATTGTGGGTGTACCTGCAGCACATGGACTGCAACGGTTCAAGAAATGACTCACCAGCATCTTCTCGAGGGTGATTAGTGATAGGTAATAAATGCTGACCTTGTTACTGATATTCACATCCCATTAGCAAATAAAAAACCTCTTCCACCTCTCTGCCCTAACCTTTCTTATTGACACTGGTCTCCTTTCCTCCTTTCCCCCCTCTCCTCTTCATCTTCTTCCCAGGCGAAATTTGCCACCTCACGGCCTTGCAAACCCGAACCGGGATCGGGCGGAGAATCAGGCGCCCAGCCAAAATAGAGTTCCATGCCTGGCACTAATTCGGGAGTCATGCTCCTGTAACTCCCTAGTAACATTTACTTGGGTGGCTGCCAGGGCTGGGGGGAATAACAGGGAGCAACTTGGTGACAGTTCCATGGATTTAGGGTGTCCCTCTCAGTATCAGATGGCCTGGCTCAGGCCACTATTGCTGCAGTATTTCTTTTAGTAGGCCCATATGGTACAATTTACAGGCCCTTGGCTGCTCACTTTGCCCTGTAAATGTTCACAGAGCTTCCAGTAATTTGCAAGCCCACCCAAGCTGCCCCTCTGGAAACCTCTTAGACCCCAGCTGACCCATCAATGGGATGGACATGGTCAAGCTCAATCAGTGGCATACCAGGTGTTGGCACACCTCACTGCACTCATTAATGGGTGCCCCATTACAGGCAAAGCAGGGCAATAGCAGAGCTCACCCCATCCCAAGAACGCATGCAGAGTGGCCTTTGGCGCCCTCCCTGGCACACTGCCCCTCTCAGGGCAGAGACCTCAACAGTGACACTATCAGCTAGCCCACTCCACAGGACCTCCAGCTGTCTCCAAGACCTGCCTTTCCCACTGTGCTCCTGCTCCCATCCATCCTTCCCCCAGTCAGATTGTCACAATCTGTGTGTCACACCCCAGGACCCACATCTCACTGCAGCTACACTCCCAGTAGATGCACACTTCCCTACCTCACCCCCATCTCTAGGATCTGCATACACACAAGCCTCTAAGCAGGCGGGTGACTGCTGGCACACGGTGACCCTCCACCACACAACCAGGTGCCACCCTGCTGGCGAGATAACACACAGCCCACCCAATGAGGACACCCACTGTAGACCGCACTGGCAAAGCAGGACAAGGGCCTGAGAGCCCATCGTGACATGGGTTATGGCAGCCAACAGTGTCCCTGTTGGCAGGGACGTGTGATGAGGATAGAGGTGCATTTTGGAGGGGACATGTGGAGGGTGGAGCTGAAGTGCAACTCAGGGTTACATGTAGCCAAACAGAAAATACTGGACAATCTCAGCAGGTCTGGCAACATCTGTAGGGAGAGAAAAGAGCTGTGACAAAGCTTTGACAGACCTTTGACAAAGGGTCATCTGGACTCGAAACATTAGCTCTTTTCTCTCCCCACAGATGCTGCCAGGCCTGCTGAGATTTTCCAGCATTTTCTCTTTGGTTTCAGATTCCAGCATCTTCAGTAATTTGCTTTTAACCATGTAGCCTGTTGGAATTGGATGGGCAAGGGAATACTCATCTTGCTAACATCTCTTTTCTCCCCCTGCAGAGAATGAATTTCGGAGTACAGCCGGGATTGCTCGCTATCTACCTGGCCACAGCTGCTGTTACGGACACATGGGGGCTGGAGACACGGGGCCTGCTTGTGGAGGACTCTGCACAAGAGAAGCCTGCTCCTGAAGAGCAGGGGCCAGCCGGTGAAACTCAAGTGCTGGCCACCTAACAGGCCGAGGAGGAGGTGCGAAGGAGGCACCGCACCAGGCCACATGTAAAATAAATAAGTAAAGTCGCCATAGTCCCAGATAATCAGATAAACTGTCAGACATCGGTACACAGGTGCATCCATGCTGTGACAGGTGCCCTCAGCACTCGGGCTGCAGACTATAGAAACTTCAGTCTGGACCAGGCACACCAGGATGCACAAGCAACAGGATTTTCCACCATCGCTAATATGCCCCAGATCTAAGGGGTGAATGGCACACATATTCTCCCATGTGCACCAGTTCATCGGGGGAGCCCTTCATCAATCAGAAGGGCTCCCACTCCCTGAATGTGGATTTAGTGTGAGTTACATGGGCCGTGGGGGTGGGGTGGGGGGGGGGGGGGGGGGGGGGGGTCTGTAGCTGGTGGCATGTGTTTGCAAGGCACCTGGCCTAAGAAGACGATACAGGTATTGGAGTTTAGTGCAGGGTGGGATGTGAGGGAGATGCACGCAGGTGGGTTTTGATTGCCCACTATTGGAGGGGATGTGCTTTGTGAGCAATGAAGGACAGGGGTGCTGCCAGGGAAACAAAGGTGGTGACCCACCTTAACTGCCCTAAGGAGATAGTTCATCTTTATTCTGCACTGCACGCTGGTCTGCCTGGTGAGGCTGAAAGCACTGACCACCTTGGCACCTCTGCCCAGGCTCGGTTGACGATAGCGGATTGGAGTCTCCTCCCTATCCTGTGAAGACGGTGTCTCTTCTCCACCGCATCCAACATTCGATCAAGCTTTGACTCTATCAATCTCGGGACAGCTCTCCTTTGTGCCATCCTCTTGGCTGAAATGAGTGTGTGTGGGGAGTGGAGTGCTTATAAGCAGCTCCAACTTGTCAAGCTCTCCAGCACCAATTCTGGTCCCAGCGAATCAAATGCCGGCAGGAGTGAGAATTGTTTTAGATTCATGTGGACAGTGCTGGTCAATTCGCATGTCCTGAATTCGCATGTCCTGAACTGCTCCACAAATAGCACCCCCAACAGGAACGTGAACTACATGCAACTCAGTCCTGGTGTCAACACTTAATTAGCCTACTAAATGGAGAACTTCGCCCCCCCCCCCCCCCCGCCCGCCCCCATCCCGTCTGCCTACTGTTCTCTCTCATATTTTATATCCCTAATCTCTAACCCTACTTACAATAAAAATAATCGCTTATTGTCACAAGTAGGCCTCAATGAAGTTACTGTGAAAAGCCTCTAGTCGCTACATTCCGGCACCTGTTCGGGGAGGAATTGAACCAGCGCTGCTGGCCTTGTTCTGCATTACAAGCCAGCTGTTTAGCCCATTGTGCTAAACCAGCTCCTATATTTGACCTGAAGTCTTGGTCTTGATTCCACCTGCTCACCTCTAGAGAGACTAGTATAGACTGAATTACGTTTGCAGGCTTTGGTCCAGTGAATCTTAACCGATAACTCTGCTTCACCTGTTAAATTATATTTGGTCTTAACTGACAGGTCGACTAAAATCTTAATGACAATATTAGCTGTATGTTTTTGTGTTTGTAATATACTGGAGACAAAAAGATAACAGTCTCAACTTTTCTATGAAGACACATGTCGTCCACATTGTTATTCCTATCATGTGGCATCCTGATCCCTGAACTGACAGGAGATATGTTCAAATTAACATTTTCACACCAAAAAATTTGTATGCATTATTTATAGTGACAGGTGACTTGGATTGCTTACTACAAGGCAGCAATACCATTTTTCTTTATAAATTGCTGGTGTTTTGATCTTGTGATTTATGCTCTGAGCCCTTACTTGACTGGTTTGGAAAAAAATATGTAGCAAGTTTGTATTAAGCAAATTAACCTCTACTGAGGCACAAGGTCCAAGTGCCCAAGAATGCGTTCTCACATTCCTGAACAGACAAAAGAGAAAGCTTTTCACCTAAGATAGGGAATCCATGTCTCAAATTCTGCTTCCAAAATCTCTCCTTCATTTCAATATTACTTGTGTCTTCAATTTAAAATTAAGGCTGCAACCAAGTTCCGTTTGAACAATCCATTTTCTTTCCTACCATACACATGCTCATTTAGAAAACTAATTAAAGTTGACCGATAGTTTCAGAAAAGCTGACAAAACACCAAAGCAGCTAGCAACTGAAAAGGCCTAATATCAGCCTCAAGACATATGAAGGGTGACATTAGTCCAGGAGGATATATGGTTCATCATAAATTAATGTTGTAGTGATATCATGGTTGTGTTGTAATTTACCTACTGACCACTCGGAGTCTCATTAATATATAAGTGAATGTTAGAGTCAGATTACCTCAGACTGACTGGGGAGCTGAAAGAGAGGTCACTTGTGCATGTTCATACTGTTATTCATCTGGTGTTTTGTATACAGTTGACACACAGTTAATGTTAATACATTGTTTATAGCTTTAGCTACAAGCATTCCTGTAATATAAATCAGGCTAGCCAACAAGAACATTACAAATGTTATGTGACAATCTTACTTCACTTGAAGCATTCTCAGCTCAGAGTCAGAAGGGCTCAGGTGCAAGTTCCATTCTACAAATCTGAATACATTGCACAATCCAGTGAAGGACTGTTAATATTTAAAGATAAATCCAAACAGCTCACCTCCCCAAATAGAACTGCGTCACAAGATTTCAGTTTCTAACGAAATAAAATTTACTAAAAAGTACAGACTTAAAACAAGCACCATCAACAATACCATTGAAAACTACATACATCAAGCATTTAGGTTTATTTCATACTTTGCCCAAGAATTCTCTAAAAACACACATCAAGCTTAATGTCATTTAATTAGTAAGAACCACCCATAAGAATGCCACAGTCCTCTGAAGGTTCATCTCAGCTCCAGCTATTCTCAGAGATAAAACTTTAACTTACCATCTCTTGAGTATTTGCCCTAGTCCCTTTTTCTGGTTACTTTTCAACACTTCCAAGTTAATTCAGCTGATTATTTTCTTTTGCAATATGACACAGAGGCCCACACTAGATTTGTCTTCTCACAAGGTTCAAACGTAGTTTAAGCCTCACCCATATTCCACTTGGTTCCACCTATGATGTTAGTTATTTCATCTTTTTTTACAGTGCAGGTCTATCTATCATTTACTTTGGCTAACTTGTCTCAGCGAGATGCAAACTGCATGAGGTCCAAACTGCAACTAACTCTCCCAGCAAACATTGAAACCAAAGAACATTCTTAAGCTCCACCCACCTCCATAATTATGTAGCTTGCTCTGCGCTGTCCTCAAACTGACCTTTCAGTTAATAATCTTTCCTTAACCATTTATTTTTAGATCTGATAAAGTAAATGGATTTTTAAGCTTGCAGCATTTATTGAATGCTTTTAAACCAGTGTTTCTCTATCTCTCAAGAACAAAAGCATCTCTCTGGAACTGCGTTTGTTTTTGCAAACATTGGAGATATCATGACTCCAGCTCTTTAGCGGAGTAAGCCCACCTGCTGCTTTATATTTTGACTGTATTAAACAAATCTGGGTCACCTTTTGAACTGCCATTTCTTTAGTTATTTTGGCAATCTCTAAAGCCCAGTGTTTTAATTACTTTATCTTTCTAGCTCGTAACCTCTTAAGGCAACATGGCCTCAGCCTTTTAAGTGTTAAAGGCTCCAAGCTTGCTTTAATTGTATTTTTCTTATTTTCTGAAGTTAAACTTGAATTCCCAAAATTAAAAATTATATCCTGAACACATGGACCCTCGACTACATAGTCATAACAACATAATCTAGGTTGACACATTGTGTAGTACAGTGGGATTGGGGTACTGTCATAGCAGCTATTTCTCAAATAATACTTAAACTGAGACTGCTGCTGCACTGACAGTAGGGTGTAAAAGGATCCCCAACATTATTTGACAGTAGAGAGTTTTCCTGGCTAATATTTATCTCATTGCTGTTTCTGAGATTTGGCTGCACTTGGTGAAGTGGGGCAATTGAAATAATTTGTCATTAATAACTTTAAAGTAGGCAAATGTACTTCTGAGCATTAACAGCTTTAAAAGTTATTGGAGCCCGTTCTCAGAATGCTGGTATGGGAAAGTGACTTAATGACTGTCACAGGATGGGTAAGCAAGAGAAGAAGCACATATTACAGCCTTCAGTTAGTTAAATTACAGTTGCAGCCACTATAATGCTGCTTGTGAGATTTATCGTGGAAGAGTGATAACGAAAATATATAAATATTTTTTAAAGCCTTGGAACTAGGGAGACATTTGGTAGGAGCAGGGCTATGTGTTCAGGATATAATTTTTAATTTTAGGGCAGCACGGTAGCATTGTGGATAGCACAATTGCTTCACAGCTCCAGGGTCCCAGGTTCAATTCCGGCTTGGGTCACTGTCTGTGCGGAGTCTGCCCATCCTCCCCGTGTGTGCGTGGGTTTCCTTCGGGTGCTCCGGTTTCCTCCCACAGTCCAAAGATGTGCAGGTTAGGTGGATTGGCCATGATAAATTTCCCTTAGTTTCCAAAATTGCCCTCAGTGTTGGGTGGGGTTACTGGGTTATGGGGATAGGGTGGAGGTGTTGACCTTGGGTAGGGTGCTCTTTCCAAGAGCCGGTGCAGACTCAATGGGCCGAATGGCCTCCTTCTGCACTGTAAATTCTATGTACTCTATGTCTCTCAATAAAGTCTCAAGCTACTACAACTTACATATTTGAGTAGTTTCAACCTTTGACCGCTACATTACAACAATGTATTTCAAAGGGATTTCATTGATCGTTAAATATTTTGCGATGTCCCGAGGCCCATGAAAGGCACCTTTCAATGTAAGTTTATTATTTATGCAAGTTCAGATATATCCAACATTTGATCACTTTGATCTAAAAAGGTACATGTAAAGAGTTGTTCATAGAATTGTTAGGGAAATTTTTGAAGGAGGATTTCATGTGGAGAGAACAAAGTTTGTTTTCCTAGCCATGCTTTCTTGACTTTTTGGCACTTTGTTTTATGGATGTAATTAAACTCTGCCTTTTTACTGTATATATTCAAAACAAAAATAAAAAATAGCTGTAGGTACTCATTTTCATTGGGGACTATCCCCAGATACATAAAATCATAGAATCGTTTACTATACAGAAGGAGGTTACAAAGCCAGTCAGGTTCATGCTCGCTGCAAGAGCAATTAAACTTGTCCCTCTGCTCTCTCTTTTCCAAGTTGCCCTGCAATTTATTTTCACTTCTGATAATTAGTCAATTCTCTTTTGAAAGTCACAACTTAAACTCTCCCTATCCCATCTGAGGCAGTGCATTTTAGATCCTAACCACTCGCTACATAAAAAGGCTTTTCCTTAAATAACCTGTGGGCAGCACGGTATCACAGTGGTTAGTACAGTTGCTTCACAGCTCCAGTGACCCAGGTTCGATTCCCGGCTTGGGTCACTGTCTGTGCGGAGTCTGCAAGTTCTCCCCGTGTTTGCGTGGGTTTTGCCCCACAACACAAAGATGTGCAAGGTAGGTGGATTGGCCACGCTAAATTGACCCTTAATTGGAAAAAATGAATTGGGTACTCTAAATTTATAAAAGAAAAAGAATTGTATCCTTTATTTTATATCACCATTCCTCATTCTTCCTGCCAAAATGTATCACTTCACACTTTTTTGCATTAAATTCCATCTGCTACTTGTCCGCCTATTGTCCCATTTGGTCTGTCCACTTGAAAATTATTACTGTCGTTCTCACAGGGGCTGGTTTAGCTCACTCGGCTAAATCGCTGGCTTTTAAAGCAGACCAAGCAGGCCAGCAGCACGGTTCGATTCCCATACCAGCCTCCCCGGACAGGCGCCGGAATGTGACGACTAGGGGCTTTTCACAGTAACTTCATTGAAGCCTACTCGTAACAATAAGTGATTTTCATTTCATTTTCATGATACTTCCACATGCAAATTTTGAAATTGCATCCTCCACACCTGTATAGGTCATTCATATAAATCAAGAACAGCAGACCTTATACCGACCCCTAGGGAACCTCACTGGTACCTTCCTCCAGTCCAAAAACAACCTCCACCATTATGCTGTTTCCTGTCACTCAGCTAACTTTGTATCCATGCTGCCACTGTCCCTTTTATTTTCCATGATTTTTAACTTTGGTAACAAGCCTTTTTTTTGTGTGACACTTTATCAAATTTGTGTATTGAAATGTTTTAGTAGACACGTCAACAACAATTTTGACAAACAACATATTCTACACCTACAAGAGTTCATACTCAGAGACAGATGGTGGATTACCTCAGTGGAAGGAACAATTGGAGATAAGATTTCTGTTTTAATTTTAAGCAGCTTCAAGAGAGATAAGGCTGTGTCAATATCATTGAAATAAAACCATAGAACAGAGCTGATGAAGGGTCACACTGGAACATTAACCTGCCTTTTCCTCATCAATCTACTACGCACTTCAAATATTTTCCATCTTTAAAACCTCAAAATTAATGAGGCTAAAAATGATTAATGGTGATCATAGTGGATACATGGTTAACACATTTATGTGATATTCTTGTCTATTATTTGAGCAGAGCTAGTTATCCATTTAAAACAAATTGTTTTAGTGCTTTTGTTTAAAAAGGACAGATGAATATCATGGAACTTCTACAAACATTAATCTGCTATCATCAACAATTATTCTCAGCATATGCTGCTTTATTAATCCTGTCAAAACACTTTTATGCTACTGGAAGCATATATCATTTCATATTGGAGGTAGCCAGCAAAAATGTGATTTTCAGTCACAGAAAGCGGCAATTTTTGTGCACTCAGGTTAGTTGATCTTCAAGCTTTTGATTAATGTCATTCCCCACATTGTCAACTGTGGACAGTGACCATTCTAATATGGATGTTGCGAGGCTGCTCCCTGCTTACATTTATTACGTGACATCGACCAACAACACAAAAATAAGTGACGTTAAGATGCAAATCGTGGAATGATGTCTACATTTATGTATTTACATTGTGTATTTATCTTGTGCATGTCCTGTGTTTTCATGTTTGGAATGATCTGCCTGGACTGTACGCAGAACAATACTTTTCACTGTACCTCGGTACACGCGAGAACAAATCTAAATGATCAAATTGGATGATGGAAGAGACTTGCCGGCCAAATGGTCCCCTCTTGTTCTACTTTTCTTGACCAATGGCCCACATCTGTTTACTACATCATAGAAAAACCAAATATGAGAATCATTGCAATTTTTCAATAAAGTGTGCAAACTTATCAACAGCTCCAACACTGCCCCCGTCACCTAGAGGGCCTGGAGTCGGAGGGCCTTGGCCTACTTACCGGTGTCACAGGCATCGCTGTGCCACCCTGTTCTGCCCACTGACTTTGAGATGCACCAGTGTCAGGAGGGGGGATTTGATGAGTCGGAGACCACTGTCGTCTCCCTCCTCTCGGTCAGTACCGTTTCGGCCCTGGGAGATTCCATGAGGTGGAGGTGCAGCTGTAGTGAGCTCCAGAGGCATCAGCATCATCTGGCTCTGCTGGTCCTGGAATCCCCCCATTGTCTACACCATGGTGTTCTCAGCCTCAACAACGCTCCTCAGTGACGGTACTATGCTCTGCAATGTCTCGACAATGCGCACCTGTATCTGGGACTGGGGCATGATGCCAAGCAATGGTCATCGCTGACTGAGCCAAGCCTTGGACACCACCACTCAAGGCATTGACAATGTCTTCCAGGCTTTCCACAATGGTCGCCACCCGAGCAGTGTTGACCTTAGTGCCACACATTGCTGCCGCAATTTCCCGTGCCCGTAGTCTTTGGGACTCCTCCAATTGGCTATGCACTCGCCGGAGTGTCACTGACATTCCCTCCTGAATCTCACGGCCATGCCCTAGAGTCGGCATCAGCTCTAGGATAACCTTGCCCAGAGGCTCAGCATCTGACTGGGGCGCAGTCGAGTTATGGATCTAGCAGACCTCCAACTGCTGACTCCCTTGGATGTTCCTGCCTCCACTTGATGTGTATTAACAACTGTATCATGCTCACTAGATTGTGCCACAGAAGCCTGCCCATTCGTGTTGCCCACTAGGTGTGTGTCTCTGCACTGGAGGAGGGTGGGGATGACAGCTTTGGAGCCTCAATGGCGGTCTCCTCAAACTGTCCTCTTGGGTGGCAGGAGGGGGGGGATGTCCTGCCCCTACAGGTAGAGATCCAACGGAGGAGGGACGGGGGAGGAAAGAATCACTTCATCTGACATGAACTCACTTGAGGCAGATCAATTGGGTGAAGGGGCAGTGGATCCTTGCTTCTGCGGTGCAGGCCAATCTCGCTGTCGGTGACTGCTCTCTCCTTGGCCAACCCCGTAATCTTCGGGGCCCGTTTTTTTATAGGGATGAGGGCTCTAATGTCTGGGACTCTGCTGCCCAGTCTGGGCCCTTTCATGCCTATTATGGGCTAACTTCTGTGGGCATAGAGAGGGGCATTGTGAGCCATGCTTTTTATCCGGTAAGGAATTGGAATCAAAGACATTGAAAAAGTTCAGAATGCAGTGGATTGGCAGATAAACTTTTGTTAAGTAAAAGTATTAAGGGATATCAGCCAAAGGTAGGGGTCTGGAGTTAGGCCACAGGTCAGCCACAATCTCATTGAATGGCAGAGCTGGCTAGAGTGGCTTAATTCCTAAGTGCTTGATGTCATGAAAGGTGGTATATAAATTGAACCTATCGTTCTTTTATCCAATAACGAATTGGAATCAAAGACATTGGAAAGTTCAGGATGCAGTGGATTGGCAGGTTAGATAATCTCAAAAGATATTCTTGATGGGTCAAGTAGCGTTTTGTCATTCATGCATTTTACTTGTATCATTATATCATTACCCCACTCAATCTTCCCTTCTTCCTGCAACCATTTTTGATTTTAAAGCTCAAGCTTGCCCATATCTAATGACTGCTTCTTGAATAAATTTGCCATCTTTTACCTTTTTCAGTCTTCACTAATATATGTAGAGCTAATGGATTACAATCATGGCAGCAGAATGAGAGCTGCAATTAACCTCAGTCGCCCTGAATTAGAGAAGGAAAAAAATCATCTTGGGATTTGCTAGCTGATCTCTGCATCAAGAGCCGCACTGGACCTATCAGGTGCAGGCAGGATATGGTTAGGTTTTATGCTTGCCAAGGTTTAATAGACTACTGACACACATTGTCTCAGTTCACACAACGGCTATCAATGGAATCATACTCTAATATATTATGATCTTCAAATGAGAAAGAGATAAAAAAGCATTAAGCAAAATAACCTCATGGACTACTAACAAAGTAGCACTGGATTTCCACCTGTAATTCAGCAGTAAGGAACAGGCATGCTGCACAGGCCTATGTGGAATACCACTCAGCTATTAGCCAAATAATAATTACCATAACATTTTATGAATTTAATACTTATTGATCCTGACATGCTGGTATATCAGCACCACGTGTAATATTAACAGAGTTGTTTTTCTTTCAAATATTGAACTACAACATGGGCAGCCCTGTGATAAAACTAGACAAGACCATCCACATTTGTGCAGACTACAAATTGACAGTGAATCAGACTGCCATGCTAGGCAAGTACACTATTCCAAAGATAAGAAGATTAGCGGGGGGGTTGTTGGGTTGCGGGTATCGGGTGGATACGTGGGTTTGAGTAGGGTGATCATTGCTCGGCACAACATCGAGGGTCGAAGGGCCTGTTCTGTGCTGTACTGTTCTATGTTCTATAACAGATACATTTTGATGCACCAGACTATATGCCAATCATCATATTTTGTTTCATTAACAAAAAGGTACCAAAAATGCAAAAGTATCCATTGCCACTACAATGCATTCCATTTCAGGCTCTAGTACACAGTGAATATAACATCCATTAAACAATTATTTTTTAAAAAATTAATAAACACACTCAAATTCTGGGACATAACACTAATCAATGGTTACAGTTCTTTCCCTGAGAAATCATTGAGCACCCTACAGTTCTCTCCTTTTAAAAAAAACATTGAACACCCAATAAACAACACCCTTTTTCTATAAACACTTTTTGTGAATTGTCAAGTCATTGTTTACAGAGGGCTTGTGATAAACATTTAACTCAATAAGTTCAGATTTGTTATATGCAAACATCATGTTCCCAATTACTGTTTAAACTTTTGGCTTATTATAATTCTCCATATTTACTGTCTCCCTCAGAAACCAGCCACTAGTGAAAACACTTCAAATAAATCTGCTTGACTAAACAAAAAACATATGTTAACGTATTTTTGGAGCCTATTCTGTGAATTAATTTTGCAAATGAGCTTCCTGTTGTTGGATTGTTAGTTATTTTAAAAATAGCCTTGCAAGAATCTGCACCACATATCACCAGTTCCTCAGCTCAGGAATCACACTCACTTTGCTTTGAGATACTTTTCTTATTTTAATTTCAAGGTTACCTTTCCTTCTTACCACCTGTGCATCAACAAGAGCATCATTCAGAGAGGCAGCACAGAATGCCAAGGACACCCAAGGCGTTGATCAGAGTGGCAGAATCATCTGACTGGGATGACAGTCGGGAATTATCAGACAGCCAGCAGGCTTCTCCTCAGAACTAGCAGCTTATGTTTAAAACAAATCTCAGGGAGCACAGATCAGGAAATCTGCTAAGGCTGCCCAGGGCACCCTTAAACATTGACCCTGAAACAGTGACTCTAACCAAGGCAGCAGTGTTCAGACAGTTGGGAAGTTGTGTTTAAGGCACCTTGAGGCATTTGTTGATACAAAAAAAGGGTTACAGAGTATGGCCAGGATTGGCAGATTGATCTGGGATTCTGGCCAAATGAAAGGAGTTGATAAATTTGCAGAAGTTGCCATGCACAAAAGACCTTTGAAGTGGTAGTTTCCTTTCCCGAACCTAATATAATTGAAATGAAAAATGAAAATTGCTTATTGTCACAAGTAGGCGTCAAATGAAGTTACTGTGAAAAGCCCCTACTTGCCACATCCCGGCGCCTGTTCGGGGAGGCTGGTACGGGAATTGAAAATAAATGTCTTTTACTTATGTTGTGTCATGAAAATAACACTGGAAATTTAAGCAATTGTTGCAAATTTATTTTTGAAAGTCAGAGAAATTAATAGCAACATCTGACTGGAAATCATTTTTTTCCCCCACTTGGCTTCCCTTGGCATTCAAAATGAATGATGTGGTTGTCCAGGCAGTCACTTTAGTTACCTCAAAGTAATGAGCTTTAATCCACAAAGCAATGTTCCAGGACCTGGGGCACAGGCAGTCCAAACACGAGAATTTGTTTGTCTGATCAATAATGGCCAATTGCCAAGCAGTGTTAATGTTTTATTATATTGTCTACCAGCCACTATAATTGTTAAGACCTGCTGGGCTATCACAATGTTTTAGTATAGCTTGGTTAAACAGGAGGAAAGCAGTTATGCACCTGCAATAAGGTAGGTTTGGAATGTAGGGAGACACATGACTGTGCTAAACTGCACATTATACAATCATGAATGGCCTATACTGGCTCCCCGTTGCTTGAAGCATTACATTAAAAATGTTTGGTCTCTTATTTTAATCCACTTCATGGCCCTGCCGACCCTATCTATGCTATTGTGCTTAGCTGATTTCCTCAGCAGACTCTCCATTCTTCTGACTTGGGCCTTTGGTTGAACCACCACACAACCCCCAGCTCCTCCTCACGCCCCAAAAATGAGAGTACTAATTTTCCAATTGGTAGGAGATGGCAGTGCACTACGGATGTGTTAGGTAACTCATGGCAGGAATTTGGGGATGGGGCAGTTGGAGGCTGAACATTGTGTGGTTTAATCTCCAGAAATTCATTGAACCATAGTTGGTGACTATACCCCTGCTACTTCATCCTATCGTTAACAGCCGGCCTTCAGCCACCTCGATTCTACTCTCCAAAATACTCCACAAAAGCCTCAGGCGCCAGAGTGTGGCAACTAGGGGATTTTCACAGAAAGTTCATTGCAGTGTTAATGTAAGCCTACATGTGACATTAAGAAAGATTATTATTATTAGTTAGCTGTTCTCCACCACTGCATCAATGGAGGAACTGCAATTAGAACCCAATTCCCTAGCCCGATAGGGAGCAGCCAGTGTTGGTTTCCTCAGGACACAGAAAACTACACAGAGAGGATAGATTATGCTAAACAGAAAATACAAGTAAATTGCTGCCCACTGGGGGAAGGGTTTGCAGCACTGAATGGAGGGAAGGGAAAGATAAAATTACAGTTGTTGCAGCTCCTCTACATTTCTGAGGCTAATTGCAGCTTGGAGACATTCAACACAGTGATCACCCATTCAACCCTCAAGCCTGAGGTTCCAGTAGCTTGCCATTTCAAATTTTTGCTCCACTCACACTCTGACCTCTCTTTTCTCACTCCTAAACTGTTCCAGTAAAACTCAACTGAACAAATATTCCAATCATACATTTTACTGCCTTCCAGGCTCAACACTGAGGTTCAACAACTGTGCAGATCATTATCAATGCTGCCATTTTTCAACAGTACATGCTGGTAATGGTTCTGATGTTGCCATTTACATTCTTTGCATAACAATTTTTTGTTTCCTTACTTGTCCAATTAACGCCCACTTTTTTTTGACTGCATCATCCATTTTGTCACTTAATCACTCCTGCCCTCCACCCTATCACAGACAACTCCTAATGCTTTTTTCCCCATTTCATCAACCTACCTTGTGCCCCCTAGCTCTGTACTCATTTATTAATTGTTAAATCTCTAACTTGCAGTTATGATGTATGATCATCTACCAGATACATTAACTCTTTTTCACTCTAGACGGGTGCTGTCGGGCCTGGTCAATATTTTCTGCATTTTCTGTTTTTATTTCTGATTTTCACCATCTGCTGCATTTTGCTTTTGTTTCTCCTAATTTCTTCACTGGTTTGGCATAATTTCTGTCTGATTACACGTCTGTAATGATACTCGAGGGATTTTCATGTTAAAGCTGCTATGCAAATGCAAATTATTTCTCTTCCATCTTTGACAGAGCGGCGATGTAGTCATTTCTTCAGTGGTTTAAAAGTTAAATGATCACTATTCCTGATGGAAACAGACTAGTGGATCTGTTAATAACATTAAATGGCATCTCTTTAAGTGCTGAGATGAATGTGTATCTGGCAGCCTAATGCTAACCTTTACAATGTCATTAGTCTTCAAGGCCTGGCTGACTGAAAGACTTTATCACATCTCTCAGAAAAGTTTCTGTGTTTCAAACATAATGAATGACCTTGAAGTGCAGTAACTGTTACAGCTAAATGTGATAATCTTTTTGCAAATAACTTTACATAGGAGATGAATGACCTTTCAGGAAGTTGCTTTTAGTGAGTCCTGTGTCTCGCCCAACTATTCTTGATGTGTGTGCGTCTCAGGAGGTTGCTGAACATTAAGAGGTAGTACAGCAGATTTGCTTCTCCCATGGTAAGCTCATACATGTAGACTGCAAAAAGAAACAAGAACTCTGGCTGATCTCTGCCTTTGCTCAGCATATGAAGTAAAGTTTAGCCCCTCACTTCCCTTGCCATCCTGCCCTAATGGAGATCAGTTCATTCAGAACAGAATTGGAACCAAACTTCGGATCCATCTGGTTTGAATAATCCAGTTGGGTACACTGGGTTATCAACAGAGCTATCGATGGAGGCTAAATTTGAGATTCTATCGATTCTATCATCTGTAACTTACATCTCCCTTTTTTTCTTTTCCTACACATGGGCTGAACTTTATAGTTCCCCGGTAGTGGGTTTAAAATTGGGGAAGGAGTCGTAAAAATGCCTTGGTGGCTTTCCCATTGCCCTCCTGCATGTTCCTAACCTGTCCGGATTTATTACAGGAGTAGTCGAGGCCTAGACAGCTGGCCTGCCCTCACCCCAATTGAGACCTTAAATTTGAGGACAGTAAGAAGTCTTACAACACCAGGTTAAAGTCCAACAGGTTTGTTTCAAACACCCCTGTCCACCCCAGTCCAACGCCGGCATCTCCATATCATGGCTACCATCGACACCGCAAACTGCCGGCTCAAAGTGGAGAGGATCGCCTGGAAGATCGCGCATATAGACACTGACGTTAAGTTTCTACAAAGATGCAAAAAAGCAGACAACTCACCCCAGTCCAACGCCGGCATCTCCACATCATTAAATTTGAGGCTGATGGGAGGAGTTTAGGGGCAGGGGCAGCCCAGCAGGTCACCCTACTCGGGACGTCAAGTGGAAAGGATAGGGCATGGGGACACCTCAGGGCTCAGTTTCCCCACATCGGGCACCATCATGCCCCCAAAGTTCTGCCCGGTGTCCCTTTACCATCCCACCATCAACCCCTCCATTAAGATCTCCACCCTCTGCTAACAACACTGAGAATCAAATCTTCGAGAATCTAGGTTCTGCTTATAGCCCATCCTGGTTATTGATGCTGGTGCTTCCATACCAATTTACACCACATGAAATTAAATGAAATGAAAATTGCTTATTGTCACAAGTAGGCTTCAATGAAGTTACTGTGAAAAGCCCCTAGTCGCCACATTCCGGCGCCTGTCCGGGGAGGCTGGTACGGGAATCGAACCGTGCTGCTGGCCTGCTTGGTCTGCTTTAAAAGCCAGCGACTTAGCTCAGTGAGCTAAACCAGCCCATATAACGCACATAAAGCACTAACTGGCTGCAAAGCTGATCAGCAGGAAGGTGTTCACTTCAAGTGGTGGGACAGGGAAATCCCACTATCCAAAAAATCCAGCTCATGTTTGAAATTGAATTTGCAATTTAATATTGCGTTTTTAGATCTGAAATTCATAGGAAGTTGCCTTAAGAGGAGCCTTTCCTTTTTACAATTAATATATAGAGTACATGCATGGCTAAATTTATCTGTGGAGCTGCTTCCTCATGGGAGTGGCTGTACATTGCTGTGGAGCAGAGAGAAGGTATAAAAGGGAACAGGAGGTCAATTTACCAGTCAGGCTGGGAATCTCCATTAGAACAGTTATTAATTTTAAAAATCCAACAAAATAATATGAAGCATTTTGTACTGAGCCCCAACAATTGATTATATATTTTTTTTCATGAGTTGCATAACATCCTTAAGAAACTATGGGCTACCAGAGAGGGGACATTTTAAAAAAACTATGGGTAGAACTTTAAGGATGGCAAGCAGTTGGGTCTCGCCATTTTGAGAGTTGCAGCATAATGTGCAACCGACGACTCTTGGAGGACCACTACCGTTTAACGCTCACCTGAGCGTTGATTGGTAGTGGACGGGACTTTGGTCCACCCCTGGAAATCCCGCATGTTAGAGCTGTCGGCCAATCTGATTGGCCGAACTGCTCTCCAACCCGTTCAGGCACAGTGCTGCAGTGGCCAGAATTGGTACTGCAAGGCTCTGCCTGGAATTCCCATGATGTGGAGATGTCGGTGTTGGACTGGGGTGGGCACAGTAAGAAGCATCACAACACCAGGTTAAAGTCCAACAGGTTTAGTTCGAATCACCAGCTTTTGGACTTCTTACTGTGGAATTCCCAGGACTGTTCTCAATGCATGAGGCAGGGCGTCAGGAGGGTCGGAGCTCCAGTTTCCTGGAGGGGAGGGTGCCCCAAGGGGGCAAAAAACAAAATGGAGGAATAATGGAAATGTATGAATTACTGGACGGCTGTTAGAAATGCTGTGGGGCACATTTGTAATGCAAATTTCAAGGTAGCTAACTTTATAATCTAAAATTGCAAATGTTGGTGCATTAATATTAATTGGAATTTAAACTATGTGCCACAATTATATCAGAGTTAACAATATACTTGGGTCTTGAACTAATGAGGTCCAAGTCCTATTCACCCATTCATGCTCACAGTTAAACAACAGCTCAATTTTGCAATGATCATTCTTTTTTTACAATCCCACCCTCGCCCCACAGCCTCGCTCTTCCCTATCACGTGTGATCTCCTCCAGGTTTACAGTCATCAGGTATATCCGTGCTCCGTCAAATCTGCACTCGTGAGAATTCCAGATTTTAATTTCTTCACCATTGGTGGCCAAGCCGGGCAGCACCTCAGCACAATTGCTTCACAGCTCCAGGCTCCCAGGTTTGATTCCCAGCTTGGGTCACTGTCTGTGTGGAGTCTGCACGTTCTCCCCGTGTGTGCATGGTTTCCTCCGGGTACTCCAGTTTCCTCCCACAATCCAAAGATGTGCACGTTAGGTGGATTGGACATTCTAAATTGCCCTTAGTGTCCAAAAAGGTTACGTGCAGTTACTGGGTTACGGGGATAAAGGGGATAGGGTGGAGGCGTGGGGCTAAAGTAGGGTGCTCTTTCCAAGGGCCGATGCAGACCCGATGGGCTGAATGGCCTCCTTCTGCACTGTCAATTCCATGATGCCTTCAGCTGCCAAGATCAAGTTGTTTTTGCATTGAGAGTTCCTCGTAAATCACTAGTGGACTGGCTTGCTCCATCACATTGCACCATAATGAGCCACACCTGTATCCTGCACCTGCTTTTTTAAAACGACAATTCCTTTCTTTACTGTCACATTGTCAGTATGAAACCAGTATGATGCACTTAATGGATGTGAAAATTAATAACATTGATCAATTTGAATTTAAGTGCATAATTTTAAAAAGGACGATGATTTGAATAAGAATTGCATGCAATTTTAATATGCAATTCAAGTAATATAAAGACTGCATTGACTGTTGAGGATTTGTGAATTATGAGGTTTTTTTCATCTCGTCCCCTTTGGTATCATTTTTAAGCAAATTTCCATATTTTTCTAGATGTTCATGTCATTCCATGGTAGCGCTTGTGTTTTATTAACCAACACTTCTTAATAATCATAAAACCCTCTGTCTGCTTGTTATAAACAATAAATGTAGTTGCTCTCTAACAAATCCAAGTAAATTTTTTTGCAGTATGGTTATATGGGCACCAGCAGCCATTTGATAGCTGTGTTTTCAGGGAATTGTAGAATAATACAACACAGGAAGCAGCGGCACGGAAGCACAGCAGTTAGCATTACGCTCTCACAGTGTCAGGGACCCAGGTTCAATTCCGGCTTTGAGTGACTGTCTGTCTGACATTTGCATGTTCTTCCTCTGTCTGCATGGGTTTCTTCCGAGTACCCCGGTTTTCTCCCACAGTCTAAAAATGTGCAGATTTGGTGGATTAGCCATGATCAATGAGTGGGGTTATGGGGATAGGGCAGGGGAGTGGGCCTGGGTAGAGTGCTCTTTCAGAGAGTCAGTGCAGACTCGATGGGCTGTATGGCCTCCTTCTGTATTGTAGGGATTCTATGGATTCTGTGACAGTTGCTTCAAGTCAGCCTGGGGCTCTTTCGAAAAGCAATCTAGTTAGTCCTCGGAGTTCTGTCCCCATATCACTGCATCATTCAAATATATACCCAGTTTCCTCTTGAAGGCGATCATTGAATTTGCTTCCATCATCATACAGGGTAGTGCATCCCAAATTTTAACCATTTGCAGCCAAAAATGCAGTCCTCCTGACTTCTTTGGTTTTTTTTGCCAATCACTTTATATTTATGCTCTCTCATTATTCAAGCCACCAGAAATGGCTTCTCTTTATTTTATCTAAGCTACTTGTGCATGTAAATTCCCCTTACCTAATCTCTTCGCCTTCCCTGTTTTAAGGAGAACTATTCCAGTTTTTCCAGATTGATCCATGTAACTGCAATCCGCTATCTCTAGAAATATTCTACAAAATCTCTTCTGTCTCTCCAAAGTTTTTATATTCTTTCCAATGTGCGGTGTCCAGAAAGGCACACATATGCTGAATTGTGATGGTTTTTCAATTAGGAGGCAGAACCAGAGGTAAATTTGTGGGAGGTGGTGGAGAAGTGGCTCGTAATCCAGGGTAATGCTCTAGGGACCGGGTTCAAATCCAAATCAATAAAAATCTGGAATTAAAAGTCTAATGATGACCACAAAACCATTGTCGATAGTTGTAAAGACCCATCTAGTTCGCTAATGCCTTCTATGAAAGAAAATCTGCCATCCCTAGCTGGTCTGGCCTACATGTGACTCCAGACCCACAGCAATGTGGTTGACTCTTAAATGCCCCCTGAAACAGTTTAACAAGGGCAATTAGGGATGGGCAATAAATGCTGGCCTAGCCAGTGATGCCCATATGCCCTGAACAAATAAAAAGTTAGTGCATCAGGTTGGCTACACAAATATGTTCCTGCATCCAAGCGATTTTGCTGCAGGTGGGGTCAACATGCCAGGTGATGGCACCACTAGATTTATCCTAACGTTGGATAGGTCTGCTGCTGAGGCCTGAGCCACATCGTTTAACTGGAGGTAGCCGCTGGGTCACATGTCAGGGGCCATCACGGTTTTTAATTTTTTCCCATTACAGCACACACAGCATCTATTTTGAGGTGCTAATCAGACAGGATCCCTGGAGACAGCTTCTTGATTGGCTGCCTCTGAGACGTACGCGGCCAACGTCCTGTCAAGATGTGGAGATGCCGGCGTTGGACTGGGGTGAGCACAGTAAGAAGTCTTACAACACCAGGTTAAAATCCAACAGGTTTGTTTCAAACACTAGCTTTCGGAGCACAGCTCCTTCCTCAAGTGAATCTTCACCTGAAGAAGGAGCAGTGCTCCGAAAGCTAGTGATTCGAAACAAACCTGTTGGACTTTAACCTGGTGTTGTAAGACTTCTTACAATGTCCTGTCAAGACCACTTCAGGATTTCTGACCGAGATTGAGGCCAATTACGTTGGGTCATGATTTGATTGTAAAAATTCAGCCTAATGTTCCAACTGGGATGGATCGAATGTTTTATTCAGGCTCTCTCCTGAGTGCTTTGAACATAGCTTTGAATTGAAGTGATTTTGTTTGTTGGTTATTAATTACTGAGAATGGGCAGCACAGTGGCGCAGTGGTTAGCACTGCCACTTCACGGCGCCGAGGTCCCAGGTCCGATCCCAGCCTCGGGTCACTGTCCTTGTGGAGTTTGCACATTCTCCCTGTGTCTGTGTGGGTCTCACCCCCACAATCCAAAGATGTGCAGGATAGGTGGATTGCCTAGGCTAAATTAACTGTTAATTGAAAAAACTTTTTAAAAAAACATTTAAAAAAATGTGTTGACAGGCTATTTCTTTTTGGAGGAATCAAAATTAAATTCAAACTGGTTCCTCACAATGTATACATAAGTACATTTTCCAGCAGGGGTCACCGTACTGCAGACATAAGCAGTGACCTAGCTAATTTTTAAAGTTTGCTCAGCTGAGGTTAAGTTGGTGATGCTTGAAGTGAAATTTGTTTCAATAGGAAATTAGGCAGCTAGGTTATGAGATCATGAAAGGCATGAAAGAAAAGCAGTAAGATTAATTGCCGCAACACAAAATATAAATACTAGTAATGCCGAAGATCTGAAATTAAAATAGAAAATGCTGGGAGACTTCCGCTGACGGCGGGTGGGAGACGGCCGCGCAACGGAGGGCTCCCATTCAGGAACGGCATTTTCGGGGCTTTAAGCCCGGTCCTGGGGTCCACGGAGGCGTCAAAGGCACGGAGAAGGCACAGAGGAGGCACAGCAGAAGAAGATGTCAAGGGTCAGTAAGAAAACGGCCGTTAAAAAAGGAGCTGAGGGGTCGGGGAATGGAGACGTCACCACGGGGTCACCAGGGAAAAAGGAGGCTGGAGCACCAGGGGAGGCTGCATTGCTTAAGGTTGAAGAAATAACCAAGGTGATGGCTGCAGTATTCGAAAGACAGTTTACAAAACACTTGGAGGCGATGAGGAAGTAGATGAGGGAGGTTTTGAGTGTGCTGGTGGAGGAGGCGATTTCCTCGGTGACGACAGCGGTGGCAAGCGCAGGGGAGGAGGTGCAGGCGCAAGGGGAGGTGCTGAAGGAAGTGGAGGAGACGGTGTTGCAGCACGGTGATCAGCTTACCTCGATGGGGAAGGAGATGCAGAAGGTGATGGAGGTGAACAAGGATCTGCGAGGAAAATTGGAAGACCTGGAAAACATATCCAGGCGACAGTATTTGAGGATTGTGGGGCTGCCCGAAGGAGTTGAAGGGCCGGGGCCAACGGAGTATTTTGCCACTATGCTGGCGAAACTATTGGGACAGTGGGAGGATCCCTCCCGATATGAACTGGACCGGGCTCATCGGTCGTGGAGGCCTGTACCAAAGGCGGGTGAGCCGCAAAGAGTAGTGACTTTGTGCTTCCGTAGGTACAGTGTGAAGGAGACAGTCCTGTGCTGGGCCAAGCAGAAGCGGGTGGTGCAGTGGGCTGGAGCTGGTATACGTGTATACCAGGACTTTACGGTGGAGCTGGCGAGGAGGCGGACTGCTTTCAACCGGGTGAAGAAGGCACTGTACATTAGCAAAATGCAGTGCGGCATTGTATATCCAGCGAAGCTGAGGGTGACCTATAAGCTCAAGGACTTTTATTTTGGAACGGCAGAAGCAGCGGAGGAGTTTGCGAAGGCAGAAGGACTGTGGCAGAACTGAGAAATTGAGAAATGGCCATGTGCCGATGTAACCTCAGGATTGTATTTTCTTCTTTTTTGTTTCACTGCGTGCAGGTGTACGGGCTAAAGGAGCCAATGGTGTATATATTTGGACAAGGGAAGTGATGGGACTTGCACTAGAAGTGAGGGCTTTTTGGGGTGTAGGTGGATAGGCGGGGTGTGTGTGTTAAAAGGGGATTTCTGGGTTTTTCTGGGGCCGGGCAAGGGGGAAAGGGACCCGGGCGGGGGCCTCCGCGCTGGCCGGTTTAAACTGGCCAGTGAACGGGAGTGAGGTGTGGGGAGGGGCTGCGGCCATCGGAGCCTGGTAGAACAGGGTCCGAGTGGTCTAGCCGGGGTGGAAAGTTGGGGGGAAGGAACCGAGGTTGGGGGGAGGAGTTTTACAAGAGGCAGTGGGCAGGAGGAGTTGGAGGGGAGGGGAGGGGATTTACAACTCTTGGGTATCATGTACGGTACTCTTTCAGAGGTTGGACGGCATTGAGTGGGGGGGGGGGGGGGGGAGACTCTAGACTCTAGGGTGACCATGGGCGGTCCCGGACTCCTTTCTCTTTTTCTCCTTTGTTTTTTGTTTCCACCGTGGGAGCGTTTGTTTTATTGGATGCATATATTGACAGGTAGGCCGTTGTTTGGGGTGGTGGGAGGATGGGATCGTTGTTATTGTTAAGGGGATTAATTTTGTATTTGTTACCGTTTACCGTTTGTGGGTGGAGTTTGAATTTTGGAGGAATATGTAAAAATGGAGAATAAAAACATTGTTTTAAAAATAGGGCCGAGCAACAAATACCAGCTTTTCCCATGTCCTATAAATTTATTTAAAAAGTAATTTGGGAGTGAGTAGGGAAAAACTAATGAAAAATGGAAGGAGGTGTCCTGAAATTACCTATGTGAGAAGGATTGAAAGTCTGATGTTGAATCTTTTGTGATACTGAGTTTTTTGAGGTTCCTGTGTGTTAGGGTGTGAACTGAGTGTATCAGAATAAAAAGGCATCCCATATGAAAATAAATTGACCATTTACAGTGACAAATAAAAACAAAACAGAAAATGCTGGAAATACTCAGCAGGTCTGGCAGTAGTTGTGGATGGAGAACAAAGTGAACGATTCAGGTCAATGACCTTTGTCAGCCTGAAAGATTAATTACCATTGTTCTTGCACTTCTTAAAATTCCTCATCATTCCCCTCTGCTGCAAAACCACCAACAGAATCTAAAACTTGTGTATTTAAAGAAAACATGTTGACAATTAATTATCTGGAACAGTTATATCTAGATTATTTTTTTCTCCGGTGTTCTTCGAAAGATGCTGAATCTTTCATGTGTTGTTGCTATTCTACAGAGGTCAGGATGTAAAAAGTGTTCACCTATTCAATAATATTGAGCTTCATAGTCAAGCCAAGCTACCATTTTAAGAAAGAACGTTTTATGCAAAAAATATTTTTGTGATCTCTACTTAAGTAATTAATTTAACAGCAATTATAGTTTTCTTTTGCTTAAACCCATGTGCAGGCCTCCAGGGGATAATTTAAAAAAAAAAATTTAAAGTGCCCAATCTTTTTTTTTCCAATTAATGGGGCATGCCCAATATACCTACCCTGCACTTCATTGGATTGAGGGGGTGAGAGTCACATAGGCATGGGAAGAATGTGCAAAGTCCACACGGAGTGACCCAGGGCCAGGATTGAACTTGGGTCTTCGGTGCCATGAGGCAGAAGTGCTAACCACTGCGTTACCGTGCCACCTACAAGGGGATAATTTTACAGTATTCTGTTCTGGTTGCAGGTTTAAAGAGTCCAAGCAATTAAAACTAGAGACTGTTAAGACATGCAGAACGCGGATTACACCAAGGTTGGCGGAGTGGCAGTGAGTGTTGAGGATTATTAGAGGATGCAGCTGGACGTAGACAGGTTGGAGACTTGGGCAGAGAATTGGCAAATGTAGTTTATTCCAGACAAATGTGAGGTAATGCATTTTGGTTGGTCTAACGTAGAGGGGAAATATATTGTAAACGGCAAAACTCTTAGGAATATAGAAAGTCAGAAAGATCTGGGTGTGCAGGTCCACAGACCTTTGAAAGTGGCAACACAAGTGGACAAGGTAGTCATGAAAGCATACGGAATGCTTGCCTTCATTGGACAGGGCATTGAGTATAAAAACTGCCAAGTTATGCTACAGTTGTATAGAATCTTGTTACAAGCACGTTCGGAATATTGTGCAAAATTCTGGTCGCCGCACTACCAGAAGAATATGGAGGGTGCAGAGGAGGTTTCCTAAGGTTTTGCCTGGGCTGAAAGGTGTTAGGTATGCAGAAAGGCTGAATAGATTCAGACTGTTTTCATTAGAATGATGGAGGTTGAGGGGTGACCTGATAGAGGTCCACAAGATTATGAGGGGCATGGATAGAGTGGAAGGGCAGGCGCTCTTTTCTAGGGTGGTGGGGTCAGTCACCAGGGGGCAGAAGCTTAAGATCCATGGGCAAAATTTTGAGGAGATGTGCGAGGCAGGTATTTTACACAGAGGGTGGTGAGTGGCTGGTATACGTTGCCAGGGGAGGTTGTGGAAGCTGATACATTAACATTACCGACGCTCAAAAGGCATCTCGACAAATACATGGATAGGGTGAGCATAGAGGGATACAGCACTAGTAAGTGCTGAGGGCTCGACCAAGGGTGGTATCATGACTGGTACAGAATTGGAGGACCAAAGGGCCTGTGCCGCCTGTTCCTGTGCTGTATTGCTCTTTGTTGGTAGAATATTGGCCCACATGGTTTAGTTGCCAACAGTTGATCACTCAGATGTGGAATTGATCTTAAGACCTTTTGCAACCTTTCAGTGATCCCAAAAATGCAAGTAAAGCAAAAATGTAAGTTTTGCAAATCCACAGCACACCCTGCTTTGACAAACGTATGAACCACAGTGTGTTTATGTGCTGTAAAACTGACAAATGATACTGAAGGTTCTTGTGAGCACCGTTATCTTTCATTGACATTTTCTCCACAGGCTAGACAGGGAGCACAGCCTCATGAGCAAAGCCAAAATCATTGTTGCTCCCAAAAAGGAACTAACACCTGGAACACATGCATTTGCAATTTAAGACAAAACGTCTTCTCTCTTTTACTAGATGCATTTTGGCTGATTTTTGTCTTCAGGCAGTTCGAAATTGTTGAGAATTGCTGCAATCACCTGCCTAGCATTGTGCCAGCTGGAATTAGTTGGTAAAATATTTTTGTACACGCGCTATGGGCATTGCCAACAAGATCAGTATGTATTGTCTATTTCTAGTTATGGAAATGTGGTAGTGAGCCTTAACCTTGAACCACTGCAGTCTTTGTAGTAAATGTCCTTGTTATGTACAGGGGAGAGATGGTAAGATAGGTCCCCTCTTCCTTTTCTCTCGACTGACTGAAGACAGATGTGTTTATATTCTAAAAGGTAATAACCCAGAGTTCTGTAACTGTTAAGAGCAAATAAATGATAGGTTTTCTCCAAGTTTTAAAACGATGGATCAATATTTACTACGCAATAACCTAAATGTATTCACAACCACACCTACTCTCACACTCACAAACACTCAAGAAAAGATGGTGCTTACATAAGCGGTACCTTTTAGGGGGAGATGGTGGTGTCAAGTTCATGCTGCTGGTTTAATAATTCAGAGACCCTGGCTAATTGCGCGGGCTCAAATACCATCCTGGCAGCTGATGGAATTTCAATTCAGTCAATAAAATCTGAAATTGAAAGCTATTCTCATTAGTGGTGACCATGAAACTACCATGAATTGTTGTAAAGACCCATCTGGTTCACTAATGTCCTTTAGGAGAGGAAATCTGCTCTCCCTGTCTGGCATACATGTGAGTCCAAATCCACAGCATTGTGGTGGACTCTTAACTGCCTTCTTAAAGTTCAAGGACAATTAGGGATGGCAACAAATGCTGACCTTGCCATTGATGCCCACTTCCCCAAAAGGATTTTTAAAAATGCACTTGGAATTTAGAGGTCCAAATGTTCACTTTCACACTTGCTTCTCCCGAGATGAAGTCTTGAAATATTGCAAGCCTATGATTCCTATTTGATCCACTGCAGGAATAGAGTTTGAAGATTTAGGAAGTTGAATTTGCTGTGGCTTATCCCGTGCTTCACTCCAGTCGAGGTGCAGTCAAACCCCTGTAGTGAAAACCTGGTTTCTTTCTTCAGTAGGGGCTGGTATAGCACAGGGCTAAATCAATGGCTTTGAAAACAGACCAAGGCAGGCCAACAGCACGGTTCAATTCCCATACCAGCCTCCCTGAACAGGTGCCAGAATGTGACGACTAGGGGCTTTTCATAGTAACTTCATTTGAAGCCTACTTGTGACAATAAGCGATTTTCATTTCATTTTCATTTAATTTCAGTGTAAGGAACTTATTTTAAATGCTTGTCTTGCTGGTTATATTGAAAACTACAGACTTTTGGTTTTGAAATTAAGCCCCCCCCCCTCCTTCCCCACTGCAAACAGCTATTTTAAGTGGCCCAGGCACACCCTTGATGAAGTGTGCCCTGTGGAATAGATTGTGATGTCATTTTGATGGACTTGGCAAGTAGTAAATATCCTCTTCTTCAACTCCAGGACATTTTCTGTTTTCAATTGGGATTGGTAGAGACTTTCAGAAGATTCTGGAGCATAAGGCAGGTTCTATTTTTGCTTCCAGTTTCGTTCTGAGAAGGAGATGGGTGGGAGCCTGTTAAACATCTCTCCCAGATGGATGTTCTCTCTGATATTTCGGCTGGGGTGAGCAGGTCTGGGCACTCAGTCCTGTGAAGGTTTAACTCCTGATTTAAATGCTGCAAGCATTCTCTACCCAGCCAGGCCTGTGAAGTTTAACCTCTGATCAAAAGAGTGCACGCAGTCTCCAGCCAGCTCCGTAAAAGCCTAACCTCTCTTTGGAAGGCTGAGGAAGGCACAGTGCTGATAGCTCTCCCCTCAGATTTCTAGTTATCTGGAAGAAAGGACCTTTTACTTTCTCTTCACTACAGGTAATCTTGATCTGCAGAAAGGGCAGCCAAGTATTCCAGAGACAGAGTAGACGGAAAATGTATCATATATTCTCATGGTGAGAACTTCAGTTTGACTCAGTGAGGCTGATGATCCATCTGGTGGACTCATGTTAGAATTGCACAGACCGGCAGGAAACCTTTTTTGTGAAAGTCCAGGTCAGCGTAACGTCTTAGAGGAAGCCCCACAATCAGAGTTCTGGTTGGAGTCAAACATTAGAAGAACCACCCAATGATTTCAAGGTCACCCGCGACAAAGACTGCCACCTCAGCAGCAAAGACCCATATCAGCCCCTTTAGCCCCTGTTATGGTATAGAGTATAGAGAAATACAGCACAGAACAGGCCCTTCGGCCCACGATGTTGCGCCGAACTTTTGTCCTAGGTTAATCATAGAATTTTGGACAATTTTTCATGGCCAATCCACCCAACCTGCACATCTTTGGACTGTGGGAGGAAACCGGAGTACCCGGAGGAAACCCACGCAGTCACGGGGAGGATGTGCAGACTCCACACAGACAGTGACCCAAGTCGAAATCGAACTTGGGACCCTGGAGCTGTGAAGCAATTGTGCTATCCACAATGCTACCGTGCTGCCCTTAAGAAGTTAACCTACACTCCCTTATTCTACCCTAATCCAAGTACCTATCCAATAGCCGCTTGAAGGTCCATAAATTTTCCGACTCAACTACTACCACAGGCAGTGCATTCCATGCCCCCACTACTCTCTGGGTAAAGAACCTACCTCTGACATCCCCTCTATATCTTCCACCATTTATCTTAAATTTATGTCCCCTTGTAATGGTGTGTTCCACCCGGGGAAAAAGTCTCTGACTGTCTACTCTATCTATTCCCCTGATCATCTTATAAACCTCTATCAAGTCGCCCCTCATCCTTCTCCGTTCTAATGAGAAAAGGCCTAGCACCCTCAACCTACTCTCCATTCCAGGCAACATCCTGGTAAATCTCCTTTGCACCTTTTCCAAAGCTTCCACATCCTTCCTAAAATGAGGTGACCAGAACTGCACACAGTATTCCAAATGTGGCCTGACCAAGGTTTTGTACAGCTGCATCATCACCTCACGGCTCTTAAATTCAATCCCTCTGCTAATGAACGCTAGCACACCATAGGCCTTCTTCACAGCTCTATCCACTTGAGTGGCAACTTTCAAAGAACTATGAACATAGACCCCAAGATCTCTCTGCTCCTCCACATTGCCAAGAACCCTACCATTAACCCTGTATTCCGCATTCAGATTTGTCCTTCCAAAATGGACAACCTCACACTTGTCAGGGTTAAACTCCATCTGCCACTTCTCAGCCCAGTTCTGCATTCTATCTATGTCTCTTTGAAGCCGACAACAGCCCTCCTCACTATCCACAACTCCACCAATCTTCGTATCATCTGCAAATTTACTGACCCACCCTTCAACTCCCTCATCCAAGTCGTTATTGAAAATCACAAACAGCAGAGGACCCAGAACTGATCCCTGCGGTACGCCACTGATAACTGGGCTCCAGGCTGAATATTTGCCATCCACCACAACTCTCTGTCTTCTATCGGTTAGCCAGTTTGTTATCCAACTGGCCAAATTTCCCACTATCCCATGCCTCCTTACTTTCTGCATAAGCCTACCATGGGGAACCTTATCAAATGCCTTACTAAAATCCATGTACACTACATCCACTGCTTTACCTTCATCCACATGCTTGGTCACCTCCTCAAAGAATTCAATAAGACTTGTAAGGCAAGACCTACCCCTCACAAATCCGTGCTGACTATCCCTAATCAAGCAATGCCTTTCCAGATGCTCAGAAATCCTATCCCTCAGTACCCTTTCCATTACTTTGCCTACCACCGAAGTAAGACTAACTGGCCTGTAATTCCCAGGGTTATCCCTATTCCCTTTTTTGAACAGGGGCACGACATTCGCCACTCTCCAATCCTCTGGTACCACCCCTGTTGACAGCGAGGACGAAAAGATCATTGCCAACGGCTCTGCAATTTCATTTCTTGCTTCCCATAGAATCCTTGGATATATCCCGTCAGGCCCGGGGGAATTGTCTATCCTCAAGTTTTTCAAAACGCGCAACACATCTTCCTTCCTGACAAGTATCTCCTCAAGCTTATCAGTCTGCTTCACGCTGTCCTCTCCAACAATATGGCCCCTCTCGTTTGTAAATACTGAAGAAAAATACTTGTTCAAGACCTCTCCTATCTCTTCAGACTCAATACACAATCTCCCGCTACTGTCCTTAATCGGACCTACCCTCGCTCTAGTCATTCTCATATTTCTCACATATGTGTAAAAGGCCTTGGGGTTTTCCTTGATCCTACCCGCCAAAGATTTTTCATGCCCTCTCTTAGCTCTCCTAATCCCTTTCTTCAGTTCCCTCCTGGCTATCTTGTATCCCTCCAGCGCCCTGTCTGAACCTTGTTTCTTCAGCCTTACACAAGTCTCCTTCTTCCTCTTAACAAGACATTCAACCTCTCTTGTCAACCATGGTTCCCTCACTCGACCATCTCTTCCCTGCCTGACAGGGACATACATATCAAAGACACGCAGTACCTGTTCCTTGAACAAGTTCCACATTTCACTTGTGTCCTTCCCTGACAGCCTATGTTCCCAACTTCTGCACTTCAATTCTTGTCTGACAGCATTGTATTTACCCTTCCCCCAATTATAAACCTTGCCCTGTTGCTCGCACCTATCCCTCTCCATTACTAAAGTGAAAGTCACAGAATTGTGGTCACTACCTCCAAAATGCTCCCCCACTAACAAATCTATCACCTGCCCTGGTTCATTACCAAGTACTAAATCCAATATGGCCTCCCCTCTGGTCGGACAATCTACATACTGTGTTAGAAAAGCTTCCTGGACACACTGCACAAACACTACCCCATCCAAACTATTTGATCTAAAGAGTTTCCACTCAATGTTTGGGAAGTTGAAGTCGCCCATGACTACTACCCTGTGACTTCTGCACCTTTCCAAAATCTGTTTCCCAATCTGTTCCTCCACATCTCTGCTGCTATTGGAGGGCCTATAGAAAACTCCCAACAAGGTGACTGCTCCTTTCCTATTTCTAACTTCAACCCATATTACCTCAGTAGGCACATCCCCCTCGAACTGCCTTTCTGCAGCTGTTATACTATCTCTAATTAACAATGCCACCCCCCCACCTCTTTTACCATCCTCCCTAATCTTGTTGAAACATCTATAATCAGGGACCTCCAACAACCATTTCTGCCCCTCTTCTATCCAAGTTTCTGTGATGGCCACCACATCGTAGTCTCAAGTACAGATCCATGCCTTAAGTTCACCCACCTTATTCCTGATGCTTCTTGCATTAAAGTATACACACTTCAACCCATCTCCTTGCCTGCAAGTACTCTCCTTTGTCATTGTTACCTTCCCCACTGCATCACTATGTGCTTTGGCGTCCTGACTATCGTCTACCTTAGTTGCTGGACTACAGATCCGGTTCCCATTCCCCTGCCAAATTAGTTTAAACCCTCCCGAAGAGTACTAGAAAACCTCCCCCCCGGGATATTGGTGCCCCTCTGGTTCAGATGCAACCCGTCCTGCTTGTACAGGTCCCACCTTCCCCAGAATGCGCTCCAATTATCCAAATACCTGAAGCCCTCCCTCCTACACCATTCCTGCAGCCACGTGTTCAACTGCACTCTCTCCCTATTCCTAGCCTCGCTATCACGTGGCACCGGCAACAAACCAGAGATGACAACTCTGTCTGTCCTGGCCTTTAACTTCCAGCCTAACTCCCTAAACTTGTTTATTACCTCCACACCCTTTTTCCTACCTACATCGTTGGTACCAATGTGCACCACGACTTCTGGCTGCTCACCCTCCCCCTTCAGGATCCTGAAGACACGACCAGAGACATCCCTGGCCCTGGCACCCGGGAGGCAACATACCTTTCGGGAGTCTCACTCGCGACCACAGAATCTCCTATCTATTCCCCTAACCATTGAATCTCCTATTACTATTGCTTTTC
The DNA here is from genome assembly GCF_902713615.1 of Scyliorhinus canicula. NCBI lineage: Eukaryota > Metazoa > Chordata > Chondrichthyes > Carcharhiniformes > Scyliorhinidae > Scyliorhinus > Scyliorhinus canicula. The sequence goes on from NC_052154.1 coordinate 136,335,903, forward strand.
TATGCTCCCCCCTTCCCTTCTGAGCCCCAGAGCCAGACTCAGTGCCAGAGACCTGGCCGTTGGGGCCTTCCCCCGGTAGGTCATCCCCCCCAACAGCATCCAAAACGGTATACTTGTTTTGAAGGGGAACGGCCACGAGGGATCCCTGCACTGTCTGCCTGTTAGTTTTCTTTCCCCTGACTGTAACCCAGCTACTCTTGTCCAGTACCTTTGGTGTGGCTACCTCCCTGTAACTCTTCTCTTTTACCTCCTCTGCCTCCCGGATGATCTGAAGTTCATCCAGCTCCAGCTCCAGTACCTTAACACGGTCTCTGAGGAGCTGGAGTTGGGTGCACTTCCCGCAGGTATAGTCAGCGGGGACACCAGTGGTATCCCTCACCACCCACATCCTACAGGAGGAGCATGCAACTGCCCTAGCCTCCACCCCCTCTTACTTTACAAAATTAGCTGCCCCGTGGACCAACTGGACCTCCGCCCTCCGACTCTACTTCCAGTCAGCTGTACTCTAAACTCCTGGCTCCCTTCACGCTCTTTGATAAATATAGGAAATGAAATGTAAGGAACACCTTACTCCCTCCTCACCTAACTCCCTCAGTCACCAAACTCTCACTGTAGCACTCAAATGCCACAAGCTCAGCACTCCCTCAGTCACCAAACTCTCACTGTAGCACTCAAATGCCACAAGCTCAGCACTCAGTGCTGTTTGAACCTTTCCTTCCTGCCCATCATGTCTCTTTTTTGTGTGTACCTGGGTGGAGGGTGGGAAGGGTTTGGGAAATAGTAAGATTTGTAGATCATTGTTTTATTGTTTCCATTACATGTTTATCTCTTCTCTTATTATAAATAAAGTTTTAAAAAATGTTTTACTTACAAATCTGGTGCCTGTAAGTCATTGGAGCAGTCCAGCATCAAAGGTCTCAGGAAAATATACAAATTATTGGTTAATCTACCTATGCTGGGACTCCGGGGTCTGTGGGGCTGGAACTGACCACACGCTCGCCCAGTATGTCGTAACAAGAGTGATAGGTAAAGGTTAACCCAAATTCTCTGCTTGCTGATCTTAGTAGGGTCCTGTTCGTTTGCTGGTATGGGCCTTCTGCTCCACAGAAATGTGCCTAATCAAATATCTAGTTTCTGCCCCATTGTCTGTCTTTTCATTACTCTCAAAAATGGGCTTTGATGACTTGGCCTTTGTTAAACAATGGGGTCTGAGTTTCAATCTTTCATACATCATGATCAAATATGTTTTTTTATACCCATTCTAAAGCTCAAAAGGCATGTGATTGCATTTTAATGTTTTGTCCAGACATGAAGACTAGCTCCAGGGCCTTGGCAGTTCCATGTACATTGACAGGAAATAGCTGGTCACCTGATCTCCCAACTCCACTTTATTATTTTTTTTAAAGTATTCATTCTCCATTTTATTTCAAAGTAAAATGTTCATTTCAAATTTATAACTCCAGAAATTTAGGAATCCATATGGCATGAGCATGGCAGTAATAATGGTGTTTCCACGATGTGTTATTTTGAAGAAGATCCAGGGTGCTAATACAATTAAGATGAAAGAATGATAATGTGTCTAAGTCAGGATGGTGTGCAACTTGAAGGGGAATTTGCGAGTGACTGCATTCCCATGAGATTGCTGTTCTCATCCTTCAATTCTCTGGTGTAAATTAATTTGAATAATTAATCACTGCATCCAATGTATATTCAGACAGGTGTAGGGAGGTGTGCGAAATTTAAAGGGACTGGGATAGTTAAAAGTTATTGTCAAGTAGGGAGATAATGATCCTTTAAAGAAAACTTTTGGAAAGTCACAAAGGCATCCCAAAACTACTAAGTGGTTGAAAGAGATTAGACTAAGAATTATCAGATAAATATGAAAAGGCAAGGGGACTTCAATTGCAGATGTAAATCAGGAGACAAGTGATGGAGCAGCTGATGGCATGTTGTGATGGTTATTGAAGCCCAGGTGGTGCTGTATGAGATTCTTTTCAGGAGGGTTTCCCCTTATGCCACTTTATGATAATATCCAAATAGATCGATACTGCTGCAAGACTGGATTGGGGTACAATCATGTTTTAGGCACGAACTGGCTATTACTGTCTCTCTATTGTTAGGATACTGGATCAGACCGAAATATTTGTTAGGACACTGGACAAGAATCCCAAACAATTTTCAAACAATTTCGGTTCAATTTGTCCATCTATGAGGAAAGGATACCTTTCCCCCAGCAGCGATGACTCTGATTATTGGGTATATTTTCTGTCAAAAGAAACTTTAATCTAAACACAGAATTAACAACATTAAAATTAAAAATCAAAGAAATAGCTTCACAATTATCAGTTAAACAGTGCTTAAACAAAAGGAAAAACTTGAACATACTATCTGTAGCTGCTACTAACTCCAATTAAGCAACCCAATAAAGGTCAATTACCACTTATAAATTTAAGTTAACAAACCAATTACTTGCATAGATGTTTGGAGAGAGTTCCTTGCAAGAGCAGATCCAGTACACCTCTGTTCAACATAACAGCATTTGGCAAAACGAATGTTCAACCTAAAATCCTATAATAGACTGCAAAGCTACTGATAGACTTGGCTCCTCCCATTAGTTACATCATCTGTAGTCCCATGATCTGTTTAGCTAGGAGTAAACACCACTCCGTCATAAATTATCTGCACTCCAGGGAATCTCCAGCAATCAAAACATGATTCTACTAACTCTTCATCTGTAACCAAATTAGTGGTTGGAATGAATGATTACCCCACCTTTTACAGCTCTTTAATTACAAATTTAGTAGCCATACAGTTTGGATACCTTAATCTGGTTCTTTAATAGCATTACTGCAACAGAATAGAAAATAGACTATAAAACAATTTCTACATTTGTCACACTGTCTACCAGCACTATCTCTCATGGTAGCTGAAGCTGCCTTTGTAACAAATGGCACCTGCTTCTCTTTGGATCCAGATCCTGATAATACAGTTCTGTCAGCTCCTGCGGAAATTATTGATAATATTTTTTTAAGTGTGGCTAAACTGGCTTTTAAATCATCTGTTTTTTAAAGAAAACATTCTACTCCTATAATGCATTTATTTCCTGAAGTTCAAAATTGTGAACTTCCTTAATGTTGCATTCCATTGAAAGCTTTTGCAAGCTTCAGCTTTACATCTCGCAAACACCAGTTTGATTTATTTCATGTTCGCTCTCTCTTTAAACTTTGGGGGCAGCTGCACTATGGCCTTTCACCCTTCAACTAGGTTGCTCAACAAAATAAATACTTTTTATATCAACACTTTTTTTAAAACAATAATTTTGAATTAATAACTACATTTTACCTCTGGTGTCAGCCACTATGTATTAATTCTAGTTGAATACAAGCTTAATTGTGACACAGATAGTGTCTCAAAACTGGCAATGTCAGGACTGTGTCGGAGCCAGATTTATGATCAGGTCGGTTTTTGGGTTGGGCAGTTCACACCCATTCGGGCCAGATTGGGAGGGGTCAAGGGTTGCTTGAACCACTTGAAGTGGAGGAAGAGACCAGCGTGCAAAGTGGATAACCAGCTTGGCGTGCCACCACACGCATGCAGCTCTTAGCCGAATAGCTAGTGCATTATGCATGGCAGCTTAGAAAAATGACCAGGTTTTGGATCGCCGGTTTTCAGATGGCCAATTTGAGAAACCATTTTATTGAGATCAGAATTCTTTCATTTTCATGTGGAAAGATTAAAAATTGTTAATCTTTTTGTCAACTCTTCCACATTGCCCAGTCTGGGTACAATATCATTGTAGTTTGAAGAGAATTTTAAGATGCTTCATTTTCTTTTAAAACTTGATTGCATTTAATAGCAAACATGTGAGCCTTGAGCAGGAGGGGGCTTGCAGCTATCAATTTACAACAAGCTGCTCTCTCCCATAAGGCTTACTGCAATTACATGAGAAGAATTCTTAAACTCGGCAACAGCTCCACCTCTTCTTTGAAATACACTGAACACAATAACAAGTGAAAATAAAAGACAAGAACTCAGATGCATTAAATTTTGAAAGCACATCTTTTTGTTGCATGTATTATTAAAAGAGTCAGTGTATATCTAATAAATACAGAGGAAATAAAATACAAGTCCATGTGTACCATTTTTCAGATCAATACTCAATCTATTTTAAGATCACATAACAAAACGTAGGTTCACTCAGTTTCAAGGTGACTGAGTTATCGATGCTCGAGTGGAAGCTAACAGGCTGCAAACCATCAATGGATTTCGAGAAAGTTATTAATTTTAGTTCAAATGGTTTACAATCATCAGGTTGGAATCCAAAAGATGATGCACCCTTCCCCCAATCTGTTGTCATATTTGATATATCCACGAGATGGGCTTGTGGGTCATGTAGTTTGAATTTCCATAATCACTGCACTGACCCATGTTATGCATGTCCACTGCCATGTGAATGAATGAAAATGAAATAAGCTTATTGTCACAAGTAGGCTTCATGAAGTTACTGTGAAAAGCCCCGAGTCGCCACATTCCGGCGCCTGTTCGGGGAGGCTGGTACAGGAATTGAACCTGTGCTGCTGACCGAGTTCTGCTTTACAAGCCAGCTGTTTAGCCCACTGTGCTAAACCAGCCCAGGTGAGTAACATGACACAATAGCCTGGATTTTCACCGAATAGTGAGGAATAGCAGGAGAGATGGTGGAGTAATGGTATTATCATTGGACTAGTAACCTAGAAGACACAGAGTAATGCTCTGGGGTCCTGGGTTCGCATCCCACCACTGCAGATGGTGATTCTTGAATTCAATCAAAATCTGGTATTAAAAGTCTAATGATAACCATGAATCCATTGTCAATTGTTGTAAAAACACATCTGGTTCACTAATGACCTTTAGGGAAGGAAATCTGCCACCTTTTCCTGGTCTGGCCTACATGTGACTCCAGACCCACAGCAATATGTTTGATTCTCAATTGCCCTCTGAAATGGTATAGCAAACCACTTTGTTCAAAGACAATTAGAACTGGGCAATAAATGCTGGCCCAATGATGTCCATATTCCCTGAACACATTTTTAAAAAAGGCTCCGATTCCATGATTCCCGATCCCATTGTCAGGCTGTCTGATTTTGGAAGTGCATTCAAAGGGTGCAGGCTGCTTCATTTCAAGGCCCACATCGAACATTCCTGACCATGGCCCAAATAAAGGAGGAGGGTGCAAACGGTGCCAAATACCACCACCCAGGGGCTAGAGGGAGCCTGAACTCCTTGCTCTGAGAAGAGTTTCTTGTTGACCCCCTGCCTGATTAGCCAGGCGAAAAGCGACCTTTAAAAAAAACTCAGGACCATCAGATTGAGTTCTGATTTTTTTATAAAGCCGCCTGTAGCGTCATTGTCAATTTCACCGAGTTGCTCTGCTGCTGATTTCAACCTTCGGGTAGCTTCATGGTCAATTATCCAGACCCTTTGAAGTATTAATTACAAACGCCACTTAACTTGTGAAAACAAACATTGTGAAATTGACAGCAGAGATCAGAGAGCCCAAGAGAGCCTAAGAAAGCTGTCAATCAAACAATGTATTTTCTTGGACACAGGTGCTTTTGTATTTTAATGTTTGTCTGGGCCCTTTTATTAGGTAGCAGCAAAATGACTTTTTTTCAACATAGTGAGTTATGAAAACATTATATTAATAATTTTCACACATATCACTAAATACTATAGGGTTCATTTATTCTGGATAGTATATAGTGAGTTAATCGGTATGGATGTGTCACATTTTGCCATGGGGCGTGAGAGGCCATGGAGGGGTGGATGGAAGGGCAGAGCTTGGCATGGGGGCATAAGGGGCGAGTGGGGTGTGGGTAAGGGCATGAGGTGACATGGGGGAAAGGGAGTGTTTGGAGGATGAATGGATGAGGGCTGGAAGATCTTTGTGTTTTTATTTTAACTGGGGGCAAAATCTCACAGCACATAGGCAGGTCTTTTAACCAGACTGCTTCTGTACTCGACAGCCCCTGTGGCTGACTCCAAACTTCTTCCTGGATCAGCTGACCTGAATCTAGCCTGCAGCTGTCCCCCAACAATAAGGATCCTACCTCCTTGGACACTTTCTCCTGAGGCAAGCTGGCTGAGCTGAGAATTTTCCCAACTCCTGTTACCCCCAAGGATGGAAATCCAGGCCAATTACCACCGCAGTTTTATTTACCGTATATGAATTGAAAATGAAAATCGCTTATTGTCACGAGTAGGCTTCAAGGAAGTTACTGTGAAAAGCACCTAGTCGCTACATTCCAGCGCCTGTCCGGGGAGGCTGGTACGGGAATTGAACCGTGCTGCTGGCCTGCTTGGTCCGCTTTAAAAGCCAACGATTTAGCTGAGTGAGCTAAACCAGCCCCTACGGTACATTGTCCTTCTGCAGTCCCCATTATCATAGATACCATGCTTCAGTCAATTTAGTTTACTCTACTCCGTGTGAAAAAATTATAGCATGCTTACACAGCAAAGATTATGAACCCCAAAACATCCTGGTTTTAATGCTCTTATTGCCAACATATTGCCCATGAAAGGTGTTCCCATGCTCCAAAAGTAGTTGCATTTTTAGCCAAACGATTTTAATCCTGTTGCAAAATGATGGATGGGGGCACATTATCAAGGACATGTAGCAATAATCTTCTCAGTTTGTGATCAACTGAGTTCACTCGACCCCCAGACTACATCACAGCCTTGGTCGAACAATCTTAATTCTAAAGGTGAAACAAGAGCGATTGCCCTGAATATTAAGGCAGCATTCAACCACGTGACACCAAGGATTTAAAGTATAACTAAAGTTAATGGGCATCACGGAAGAAAACTCCAATGGCTGGAGTCATGCCTGATACAGAAGACGGTTGTGGAAACTGATAACCTTAGCTCAAGGAACTCCTCAGGCAGGTCCCAACAATCTTTCTGCTGCTTCAATGATCTTCCCTTCATTTTTTTTTTTTCTTTTTTTTTAAATTTAGAATATCCAATTCATTTTTTCCAATTAAGGGGCAATTTAACATGGCGAAACCACCTAACCTGCACATTTTTGGGTTGTGGGGGTGAAACCCACGCAGACACGGGGAGAATGTGCAAACTCCTCACAGACAGTGACTCAGGGCCGGGATTCGAACCCGGGTCCTCAGCGCCGTAGGCAGCAATGCTAACCACTGTACCACCGTGCCGCCCATCTTCCCTTCATGACCAGGTTATAAATGATTGGTGGTCAGCACCACTCCATTTGCAATTTTTCACATAAAGCAGACCTAGTCAACATGCAGGTTTACTGATATGTGACAACTGACATTCTTACCACATTAGTGCCAGGAAATGACTATTTGTAACAAAAAAATAGTCTATCAACCTTTCCTAGTCATTCAATATCATTGTTATCAACAGGTTCTCCACATCCTGAGGGAACCCACTGACCAGAAACTCAACTGGACCAACCACATAAATACTGGCTACAAGAGTAGGTCAGGGGCTGGATAAGCTGCAGAGTAGTTCATCACCTAACCACCAAAGCCTCGCCATCACTGGTGAGGCCAAAGGAGGAGCGTTACAGAGTAGCTGTAGGGCGTAGCTGCAACAACATCACTTAGGTTTGATACCATCCAGGATGGGAATGCTTAGGCTGCACCTCATTTTAAAGTGAAAATATCCATTCCTTGTGTACTGTGGCTGTAGTGCGTAGTATCTGCAAGACGCACTGCAGCAAGTTGCCAATGTTTATTTAACTGTGAACCTGTGACCTCCAATATCTAAGCAGGAAAAGTTGACAAAAGGCAGAAGTTCTATGAATGCATGAGAACCATCACTTCAAAATCACACAATATCTGGACTTATATCGCCATTCCATTCACGTTGTGAGTCAAAATCCTGAAAGTTCCTAGCTGATGTGTTATGTACTCTGGGATAACACAGGCTGCAACTCGATGCAGCTTTGACCAAAAAAGATACTCCAAACTTTAAAGTAAGTTCAATGTGATTTAATGAACCATTATCACAGTTCTCTATGAGTTCGACTCTCCTGCTAATCTTGCTAATAATAACTCAGTTCTAACTAACCAGTCTGCTCTAAGCCATGTGGTGGGTGTGATGCTTCTGATCTGCCCATCCTACTCTCTAGATGTCTGTCTGTGGAAAGAGAAAGAGCATGTGTGCCCTGTCCTTTTATATATGGGTTGTGTAATGCCCCTTTGTGATAATGCCACCTCTGGGTATCTTGACTGCCCGGTCATGTCCTATTCTATGACATTAGCTGTATGTCTGCATATCATGACATCTCCGGTGCTCCCTTTAGTGTTTACCTAGTCGTAGTGTATTTACATTAACCCCTTGTGTATTTACAGTGATGCATATCACCACACTAGCTAATAGTACATTTGAAGTACCTCCATTGTATTGACTGCAGCAGTTCACAAAGGTGGCCTATAAACATCTTTTCATACTTAAGGCAACAAACTATATTGTCGTTCATTCACTAATGCTGGGTTAAAATCCTGGAACTCCCTCCCTAACAGCAGTGTGGGTGTACCTACACCACATGTTGGAAGCAACCTCCAACTCAATCATAGCAAAGAATGGCTACAGCACAACCGGAGAAGGGAAAATAACTGAAGAGGATCCAACTCTATACGCTCCTCCACTTCGAAACTCTACTGACGAGAACCTCCAGATATCGGAGTCCACTGTATCACCTTCACAGGAGCAAGCTTCAGATAAATAGTGTAAAAAACATACAAACCCTATTCTTTATTCTATAAAGCCTCTCATCCAAAGCCCATCTCTGCAAATACCCTGTTTGTCCTTAGTATATGTACCTATGTGTGTGTGTGTATCCTTCATGACCTGTACTGGCATAGGTGAGGTGAGGTGAGGAGTGATTGTTGTTGACATCAAGGCAATATTTGACCAAATGTGGCATCGAGGAGCCCCATCAAAACTGGAGTCAGGAAGAAAACTCTCTATTGGCAGAGTCATTCCTGTCACAAAGGAAGATGGTTGTGGCTGTTGGATATCAATCATCATAATCCAGGACATCACAACAGAAGTTTCTCAGGGTAGTGTTCTTGGCCCAACCATCTTCAGCTGCTTCTTCAATGATCTTCTCTTCTCATAACATAAGAAGTAGGTATGCTTGCTGATAATTTCACAATGTTCAAAACCATTCATGACTCATCAGATACAGAAGCAGTCCATGTCCAAACACAGCAAGACCTGGTCAATATCTAGGCTTGAGATGACAAATGACATGTTACATTCATGCTATACAAGTGCCAGACAATAACCATCTCCAATAAGTGAGAATCCAACCAATTCCCCTTGACATTCAATTGCATTACCATTGCTGAATCCCCTGCTCCCAACGCCCGTGGGGTTACCATTGACCAGATACTGAATTGGACCAGCCATATAAATACTGTGACTATAAGAGCAGTTCAGAAATTGGGAATTCTGTGGAGATTAATTTACCTCCTGACCCCTGGAAGCCTGTCCACCATCCACAAGGCAGAAACCAGCTGTGTGATGGAATATTCTCCACTTATGGGTGAGTGCAGTTCCAATAACACTCAAGCAGCTCAACACTATCCAGGATAATGCAGCCAGCTTCATTGGCCATCCACCACTTTCAACATATGTTCCCTCTACCATCAATGCACAGTGGGAGCAAAATTGTAGCATTTACAAGTGGCGCTGCAGAAACTCACCTCGGCTCCTTTGACAGTACCTTCCAAACCTGCTCTCTCCAGCCCCCAAAAGAACAAGGATAGCAGATGCATGGGAACACCACCACCTGCAATCTCCCCTCCAAGATACACACCATCCTGACTTGGAACGATATCACCATTCCTTTCACTGTTGCTGAGTCACAATCCTGGCACACCCTCTCTAACAGCACTGTGTGTGTACCAACACAACATCTTCTTAAGGGCAATTACAGATAGGCAATAAAAATGCTGGCCTAGCCAGTGATGCACCACATTTGTGAAAGAATAAAAAACCTAATTGATTTAGTTTTGTAAACTATTTTCCCTCTCAGCACTCTCAATCTTTTTGAACACTTTCCATGGGACCCGCTTATTGCACTGAATGTAGATGATTTGGAAGATGTACCCTTTTAGAAATATTAGCTCTTTCAATTCCTTTTTTCAGGCTATTATCTTACTTTTCAAAAAGTTTAAGTGGGCACACTCCCTAGAACATTGGTGACATTATCTCTGTGAGGCATTTGAATGTGTCCCCGTACAGTCATGTTTGCCTAGTGCTATGATTATGTCAGCCTAACCCAATAACACATTTTCAATTCAAGCATCAGCTATGGCTCAGTCAGAAGCATTTTCAGCTTAAGAGTCAGAAGGATGTGGATTCATGTTCCACTGCAGGACCGGACCACAAAAATTTAGGCTGACATTACAGTGCTGTAACCAAGAGAGCGCTGCACTGTTCCACATGCTGCCTTTAGGATGGGCCATTAAACCGAGGTACCATTTGTCCTCTCAGAAGAATGTAAAAGATAATTATACTATTTTGGAGAAAAGCACAGGAGTTATTCCAGTGTCCCATATTGAACAGAATAGAATCTTAGCATGGTTCTTGCACAAGAGGAAGCTGTTCAGTCTGAAATATATGTACCAACTCTCTGTAAGAGCAATTTAGCTAGTCCCTGCCTTTATGCTACAATTACCACATTGCTGTTAGTGGGGATCACTTTGTGTACAAATTAGCTGCTATATTTCCTATATCAGTGACTATGATGCAAAAGCACTCGATTGCTTATAAAGCAGTTTGGGATACCCTGTGGTCATGAAAGGCGCTATACAAATGCAAATATGTCGGTCAGTTATATTTTTGTTTGGATTTCCCCTTCTAGTTAAATTTCATTTTTTCAATTTAGTTATATTTGTTTAAATCTCAGTGTGCGAATTAGCAAGGCCATATCTGAAAGTGCACACTACCTCTCCAAAGGACTCAACAAACTTCACACCTGCTCCTGCCAGGTTTAAACTGCAAACGTCATGTTTCCCACTCCTGTTTCATGAAATCATATATGACTGGAGGCAGCAGGTGTTTTCTTTATGTGCAGCTGGCTTTGCGAAACCCACCTGTGCAAAACTGGGTCCGCAGCCATTGCCGCCCCAACAAAAAATGGTAGATGCCGTGTTCGGGGGCAGGGTCTCTGACTTTTGACCTTGTCTGCTATTCTCGCAAAGCTAGAGAAGGTTGCCTTTGTTGCACATATTCAGACCCAAGTTCTGTGCACATATTTAGATCAAATATTAAATATTTCAGCAACCATTCAGTCCTGCTTCCCAGAAAAAAATATCACTGACTAAACTGAATAAATATCCAGACAACAGAATAGTAATTTCTTTTATAAATGTGATTCAATGACCTTATCTTTTGCACACAAGTGTTACACTCCTAGAAACCAGTTCAGTTATCAGTTATACATCATCGAAAAGGTCAAATGTGTTCCTTTTATTTGTAAGACTCAGTTGAAACTCTGTGCATATATAAAATCAGGCTTATACAAAGCCATCTTCTCAATGTGTAGGCAGTGAAAAAATGTCAAATGTCTTTGTTTTAAAGCTGAAATAACAATCACTTTGAAAAAATATTGTTTTCAATACATTTTTTGTCATTTTTTAAAAAATGTACCCTCCTACAAGATGCATTATTCCTCATTTATGTCCTAACACACAGTTAATCTACCCCAGGCTTTCTCTGATGGCATCTTGCAACCTTTAAGGCACTTGAGTGTATCTTGGAGCAATCTACCTTAATTGAGGAATTATGAACACATACCATTCATCAATCAAGATGCACTCCTTTAGCTATAAATCTGTCCCAAGAGTTTAGGAAAACCAAAAGTTTTTATGCCATCACTAAAGAAAATATTACTTTTAGTCCGAAAATGATCATTCTAAATCAGCTGCCATTTTTTTATATCTTACAATATAGATATTAATTAAGATTTTCAATAAATTTTCATTGTAATAGTCAAGTAAAATCAAGACTTAAAGCCACTTCATTGCCTTGCCTTGCCTTTCCTTTGCCAAAAACAGTGCAGAACTGAACAGATTAGTTCCATGTAGGTTCCATTTAGTCAATGATATTTTTTCGGGGAAACAAGTCTGAATTAGAAGCTGGGTACCGATATATTTAATAGCTGGGCCAAATATGCCTGCACAAACTTGGGTCTGAATTTTGCAATGTAACAGAAGGTTAATTGTGTAATTCAACAGTATTGCCATCACCCTTGATATGTAGCTCCCAATTTCTCAGTGCGTTGATTTAAATATCCTTCTTTATATGGTGTCATTCTACCACTGCAACCTCCTCCAGTCTTGCATCATTACTTTCATCATCTTCTCGAGTCTGTATATCCTCCCCTCCCTCCGCTCTACCATCAGTGTCATAATGTCATAACCTTTAGTGTCTCAGCCATACAGTTTTGAATTCTCTCCAAAAACCCACTGCTTTACTTCATTTTAGGGATCTTCAAAAGTTTGTTCAAAATCTATTGCCTTATCTTGCCTTTAGTAACCTTCATAGAAACCCTACAGTGCAGAAGGAGGCCATTCTGCCCATCGAGTATGCACCAACTCTTCAAAAGAGCACATACCTAAGCAGACACCCCCACACTATCCCCATAATTCCACCTAACTGGATATTTCTGGACACCAGGGGGCAATGTGGCATGGCCAATCCACCTAACTTGCACATCTTTGGACTCAAACTCTTCTCTATCACTTTGCTGAGCATTTGAATTTATTTCCTTGTGAATTGTCTGGGGATACTTTTATTGTTTAATAAAAATGGGTACATATTTGTAATTTATTGCATATTCTTCAATATAACCTGGAATGTGGACATACAGATTTTGGTCTGAATAGATTCCATGAGAAACAAAGGGCCAAATTAGCATTGATGCATTAACTTCAATAAGTAATGCGGTGACGTTGTTCCAGATTTATATACTGCCTACAGTTACTTGTGAATACGTAATTAAGACAGCCTCAAACAATGTGCAAGATGTAAATGTGATCTACTGTACACGATTCTACAATTTTGATGCAAACTGTACTGTGAATAGAACTATGCTTCGAGCTATAAATACAATAAATGTGATAAAGATTAATGTCACACCCTTTTTGCAATCAGCTCCCTTTGGAAGAGAGTACTCAGCACCGATGCTGTGGGTTGACAGAAATAAATGCCTGAAACAAAACCTACTTATGACAAATGAATTGCTTGGAGGAAGCAACGCTATCTCAACCAATCTTGCATCGAATGAATTAAAATGTTGACATTTTGCAGCATTTTGAGAACATTGAAAGAAAGTAACTTTATTTCTCTCATCACCTTAAGCTTCCTCTTCTGAAGATGTTTATGCAAGTTCCGTATGACTTCACTTCATAACCTGGGACAACATCCAACTAATAATTCTTCATTTGTGACGAGGTACAATATTCTACAAGGAAGGGCATGAACACAACGTTATTCACCTGCTATCCATATACGTCCTACCTAACAGTGGGTAACAGTGGACAGACTCAGAAGAACAAACCGTGGCTGGCTTTTCTCCCTAACTTTAGGCAGTCTGACCAGGTTCAACCAGCACTTGGCACAATAACTTACCAGTTAAACTTGAAACAATAAAATAGATTGGACCTGTGAATGTGGTGTAACCATCTTTATAAACCTGTCTCAGAAACTAGTATTTTGCCAATCAAGGTCCAACCTTTTTAACATGAGTTCCTACTCAAGACACAGAAGATGAAGGAAATATAGTAAAGTGTATTTTGCAAATTTTAAAATAAAATAAAATGAGAATGAATTTACTTATTCAAACTTCTATCCTATTGAATAAAAAGGAATTACAACATCACTCCAAAGCCTTTTCGTTATTGTGCTGAACATAAAGTTATAGTGTAATTCAGTCAGCCTGACCATGCCACATGGACCCTCTTATTCCATTTTGCTCCCGATAATGGGTGACACTGTAGCACTGTGGTTATCACTGTTGCTTCACATCGCCAGGATCCAAGGTTCGATTCCCGGCTTGGGTCAATGTCTGTGTGGAGTCTGCACGTTCTCCCCATGTCTGCATGGGTTTCCTCCGGGTGTTCCGGTTTCCTCGCACAAGTCCCAAAAGACATGCTATTAGGCAATTTGGACATTCTGAATTCTATCTCTGTGTACCCAAACAGGCGCCGGAATGTGGCGACTGCGGGCTTTTCACAGTAACTTCATTGCAGCATTAATGTAAGCCTACTTGTGACGAAGATTCTTATTATAAACTCCAGGCTTACAGTACAACTTCAGTATTGCTAGAATGCAAATCTGCCTCACATCAATGCTACAATTGTAGTATAAGAGCAGCTGGCTATAAATAAATTCTTGTGTTACACAGTGAATAATCTTTACCTGCCTGACGAAATACATTCCAGGTAGCTATGCAGTGAGTTAACCGTATGCTGCTGAAGGAACCCCATACCAAGTTCTACTGAATATACAGAAAACCTATCCAGGTGCTTGGTGAGTAACCCTTATTCTGACAAACAAGCAAGAATTCGGTGTAAATCAGCTGGTTGTTCACTTCAGCAGTGCTTTATTCATTCATTCAAGGGATGTGGAGATCATTGGTAAGACCAGCATTTTTTTTGCCATCCCTAATTGACCGTGCTAAGGTGGTTAGGTTGCCAGCTTCTAGAATACAACTGAATGGCTTGCTGGATAATTTCAGCGGGCAGTTAAGAGCTCATCACTTTGGTCTGGATCTGGAGTCACAAACAATTCAGACTGGGTAAGGAGAGTAAAGCAATCATTATTAATGACACTAAGTATTAATTCCAGATTTAATCAATTAACTGAATTTAAATTCCCCAGTGGATATGGTGATCATTAATGCAGGTTTCAGAATTACTCATCTGGAACATCACCATTTTATCACCATAACTTGACTTTTTCTGTTACAGAACGGCTGCCACTTTTGCCGTCAATTCAATGCACAAAAAATAATTTAATAATTAATATTAGATTTGATTTCCAATAAAGGGCTCCTTTGGAGAAGTTAAGAGCGACACAACTCTTTATTTAATGCTGTCTTTACAGTTAGAATTGATATCAGTAATTTCAGCTGTAACATTATATGCAAATCCTACCTTGTAATTGGTTTATGGCTGCATCGAGCCTGGGACTGCAATCCTGTGATCTGCCTCAAAGGGTTCTTGCTGTGCTTTATTAAAAGAGCTTTAAAAAGTCACATGCTTTTCAGTTCTAAAAACTTAGGAACCATGGAACAAAATGAATCAAGAGGCAAGTGTACAACAAGGATGTTATTTTAAAAGGTGCAAAAGCAGAATTGAAAAAAGGTAAATTAAGAAAAGGTGAGGAAGAGTATGATGTGCCTAAAGTAAGTAACATATTAGAAAATAATTCACACTTCATGGAGTGCAGTTGAGATCATCTTTTCACTTACTTTGCTCATTAATAGATTAGAACAAACAAAAGTGGAACCAAAAATATAGTCCATGTCCTGCTTTAGAAACAGGAAGCTTCCAGAATGCCTAAGATCCAAGGTTTGATAATATATTTGCAGTGAGTTCGGAAATTGTGTGTGTGTGTGTGTGTGTGTGTGGCTAGAATAACTGCCCTGAGTGATCCTAGGATAGTATGGAGAAAATTGGCCTGGGTACCTTTTCCCCTGCTGTGCTTTAAGTTTCCGCAGGTGGTTCTCATCAATCACACCTACCAGGACAGGCAGCTGACTTGTTTCTGATCCACTAACAATCTCACTGCAGAAAAAGTCCAGAAAATCTATGAGACACCAATACAAGAATAGCTGGCTTCCTGACATTATCGTTTTCTTCCACTCTGTTGCATGGTGTACCACCGTTTAAAAATGTTACTAGGTTAGGATTTTAAGCCTTTCTTCCACCGCTGCCCTTAATTTGCTTTCCTTTTTCTGAGGTGCTTTTCCATAGACTTCACTAGACCTCCTCTATATGACTTATTAATGTGAACCTGGAGCTGGAGGACATGGTCGCAGTTTGTGTCGCTCTTCACTAATGGCTACACTCTCTTACAGTCAACAGGGTTGCTGGGTACTGCCCAAGGTCAATACTATTCTCTGATTTCTCTGACAACTCAAATTTAACGCACAAAAAGTCTTAAATATTTAATAAATGCACATAATAAAATGAGACAACAAGCCAGGAAGGAACAACCCAAAATGAGACAAGGATGTTTAATGTTAAAAGAAAAATTATGCACAGAGTTCTAATGGCATATGGGCCTATTTTCAAGAATGCACCTTACTGTTCTTTTGACGTCTAGTTATTGATTATTAAACAACTGGATGCCTACTTCAAAGCAAAGCTGTTACAATTCGAAACTGGAAAAGTGGCCAACTATCCTGCCAATGCCACTTGTATCTGGGTCTTGGGAAGGTTAAGTGCTCCACGACGCATAATTGAAGTAATATGTGAAATGATTCTGCAGTAAACAGTGACAAAATGCTTTCTGCATTGACCTGCACAACAGGTTCAATTGGAGATTAATTAATGATTTAACCTCATTAAACACTTGTAATAACTCAACTCATTTTAGTTGAATTATATACCACCAAAAGCCAAAACTAGTAACTCTTCAGCTTCCATTCAGACAGGAATACTTTAACAAAGTACTACCTTTTTGATCCAGCATAAATAATCTATCATGAAGGCTAATCCAACTGTAGTTAAATTGAAATATCTCAATACAGAAAATATCCGTGTAACAAAATCGTAACAATAGGTGATCAGACGATCAAATTTGTATTGTTGGATGTCCTCCATATTTAATCCAATACTACTGTCCAGCTAATTTGACAATTAAACATTTACTTCTCTTGGAAAAGAAAATATGGGCCCTAATTATACGACTTAAGCATCCACCGTGTAAAGAATCTTTCAAAGTCCCTTTATTTTTTTTGTGATTACCTTAAATACCTACTCATTAGCATCTCCTCAATCAATGAAAATTATCTATCAGCATTTATCATAACCCTTCGGAATCTGGAAAACCTCTCAGAGGTAACCCTTGAACCTTCTCAGTTCTAGCATTGCTCCCATTTTACAGGCACCCTGCTATGATTTTACAAGAGTTAGCTCTCATTGTTATCCTATCCAGGCTGAATCACACTGCCAAGCACTTGATTCAACAACTTGCCCATTGAAACTGAAACACATCAAATCTCAACCTAGTTATGACCATGAGGCAACCATATTTAGAGCTGTGCCATGGAAACTAGTGCACACAACCAATCAAATACCAATTTTCCAATGTGGGCTCCCTCTTCAAATGTAGGTAGCAAGGCCTAGAAACTACAGATTATAAAACAAAATACAAATGAAACGAGACGTGTCTATGAACTACTGTTGGTTAAATTAGAAGGTGAACACACAAAATGTAATCTGGGCTAAAGTCATTAAACTATATATGGCAATGACTCTTGAAATAGCAACAGAGGAATGTAATTTAAACCACTATCATCAAAACAGCAATTTTTAGGAAGTGGAATAGTGAATAAAGCAAGTATTAGTTAAAAATGTGATACAAGTTAAAAAGAGGAAGTGAATGAAAAGCAGAGAAATGAAGGAGGATAGGCAGAAATAAATTTACTTTTCATTCCAATCTATAATAAATTGAAAGAGATTAATATTTACATAAAGTTATTACTCATATCTAAATGATTTTATTATGTAACACTGTTTTTCCCCTCAGTGTCACCATTGTGAACTGTTCACTTAATGAAACATCGAGCTCAAAGGAGTACAGCGTTCCCTGACATTTTTAGCAGTTTTAGTCAATCCATGCCAAAGAGATAAAAGGTATTTTTATGAAAAGTTTCTCTATTCTTCAATTTTTAATCTAATTGAATAAATGTTTTTCATTAAAAAAATTATCTTCCATGTGAATACACTGTCCTCAGATTCTCTCAGTTTTAAACTAATCTAAATTAAGGTTGCAATAAAGAAATACAGGACAAACTGAAGAAGTAAAGGAAGTCCAAGCAGGGAACCTAGCTCTAAAGTGCAGACACAAGGGGATTTTACTTTAACTGCTTTAAACATAGGGTGCAAATATCCAATTTTGGGGATGTGACTTCCACGCGCCTCTTTTAACTCAGCATTGGGATCACTGTGTACACTTACAATGGTGAAGTTTATATGATTATGTTTTGGGGCTGTATCTTTTGATTTGCTAGAGGGTTATAGTTTGGGGCTGTATCTTGAAATTTTGGGTAAATGAGAGGAATCATTTTGTCCCTGGCAGAGATTTTAAAACATTTAAAGTACCCAATTCATTTTTTTCAATTAAGGTGCAATTTAGCATGGTCAATTCACCCACCCTACACATCTTTGAGTTGTGGGGGTGGGATCCACACTGACACGGGGAGAATGTGCAAATTCCACCATGGCATGTTTCTCTGACTGTAAACACTGGGTGGTAATTAGTAAGGATCAAAAGGAAAACTCAAGTTGTGTCACTGAGGGAGGTAACTGATATTTACATTTGAGGACAATCTCACCTGGTGCTATGTCCGCAATCAAAATATTTTACGTGTCCTGAAAGATGCTACCAGTATCAAGATTGTAAACAGTTGTGTTGAAACCCTCCCTTTGCTTCTCAATTGAAAAGTTGTTGTGGTTAAAGATAGCTAATTAACAGCTCTACTTGGAGGGAAGGCTAAGACGTTTCCGTTGTCCTGGAGAAGGAGGAAGGGGAAGCCATTTCTGGGATCGAGTTACAGGTATTCCTATAAATCCAGTAATACCACTGGCAAAGATAGCTGCAGCTTTGGTCTTGTGAGTGTGCCTCTTGTGTAGTGGGCATCTCCATAAAATCTCATCCCTTGGAAAATAGCTGGAACACCGAGGAGAAATCAAATGAATTTTGGAGAGCTGTGGAATACTTGGTTTGATCCCCATAACAGAAGTAAATGAACCCTTAAGATTTCAATGTATAAGTCAGCTCTTGGTGGAATTAGGAAGTAAAAGGGGAACTGGATTATACTGTATTTTGACAAAATGTTCTTTTTCACACGCAGTATAACTGGTTATTCAAATTTCCGTCTAAATGTTAACAATTCTACACAGATCATAAACCCAAGATGGGACTGTGTACACTGGCGACTACACTCATGAAAAGATGTCGGCAGTCAGATATGTTGCACAAGAATGAAAGAAACTACAAACACCACAGAATTACTTTGCAATAAATACAGTGCAAGACAATGTAAAGGTTACAACAAAGCTTGCCAATAATGAGTCAACATGTTTCCTTGCCAGATAGATGAGTATGCATTCAACTTTGTTGTACAATGGATAACAAATCAAATTTCCTTCCAATCTGACATTTTGGGGGTTTTTTTTTGAGCTTGCGGCATTGCTGGGTGCCCACAGTCAATCATATGAGAATGACAGTGAAGAATGGGGAAACTCAATCGACAAGCACTCTTGTCCCGAGCTTTGAAAATAATCAATTTCAGAATGTGAGGTATTGCCCAAAGTTTGTGTACTAGTGTTGGGGGAGGTGAGATTCAATCTAGAAAGTTTCAGGCAATGCAGTCTATTTTCCCTTCTATTCCATTTCCAGTCTATGCAATCCATATTCCCGACCCAGATCATGCAAAATACTACTGACTTCCCTTCCTAGGGTCTTATGGGGGTGTATTTTGATGGAAGATCCTCCTAAACCCAGGCAACAATCCTCACAGAGAGTAGCACAGCAAATCTTAAGAGAAGCCTCCCAGCTCCCGACCCCGCCTTTTTTTTACAGCACTAGCTGCAATATTCTAATAAGTAGAGAGTTTAAATGTCCCTAAGCCACATTGATAAGGTACGGAGAGAAGTGTGTAAGGTAATTAGGTGAGGGGGACAGGGTGGCAGATAAGTGTGTGAGGGGGTACGTGTAACAGGTAATTGGATGAGGGGGCAGTGCAGCATGTGGGTGGGTGAAGTGTTAGAGTTGCAGGTCTGTGAGGGGTAGAGGTACTTGAGATTTCAGTGGGTGATTACGAGGGGTCAGGGGGTAGTTGGGACTTAAGGGGCAATCTGTGTCAGAGGCGGTTGGGGATTTGGTGAAGGATGGAGGGTAGATGGGTAGTGTCTGGGGGATTCGGGGACAGTTGGTTGGGGGTGAGTATTTGTGTGATCAGGGGGTATGGTTGGGGTGTTGGAGGGGGTAGTTGGCGTGTCGGGGTGATTTTCGGGTTGGGGAGGGGTGGTCAGGGTAGTAGTTCTGGGAACCGAGGGGGGTCAGGCATGAGTAGTCGGGTGGTCGGGTTGAGGTTGGCGCTTTGGTCGTGGGAGTCGGCTCGGGATCCAGTGGAGAATAGTATAGTTATCCAGGAGTTACAACTGATTTTAATCCTTTGAACCTTTCCTGGGTTAAGAGGTTGGAACCATCTGAAATTTCCGACTCCAATTCAGGGTGCCAGATACAGGGGTGCCCATTGGCGGTCCAAATCTCAGGCAATTCTCACACATCCAATGCATGGGGACTTCAAGTACATCATTTTTAGGACTGAGCTTAGGAGGAACTTCTTTAGGATTGAGCTTAGGAGGAACTTCTTAGGACTGAGTTTAGGAGGAACATTTTAGGACTGAGTTTAGGAGGAACTTCTTAGGACTGAGCTTAGGAGGAACTTCTTTAGGGCTGAGCTTCGGAGGAACTTCTTAGACTGAGCTCAGGAGGAACTTCTTAGGATTGAGCTTTGGAGGAACCTCTTTAGAACTGAGCTTAGGAGGAACTTCTTTAGGGCTGAGCTTAGAAGGAATTTCTTAGGACTGAGCTTGGGAGGAACTTCTTTAGGACTGAGCTTAGGAGGAACTTCTTTAGGATTGAGCTGAGGAGGAACTTCTTCACCCAATGTGTTGTGAATCTATGGAATTCGCTGCCCAGTGAAGCAGTTGAGGCTCCTTCATTAAATGTTTTCAAGGTAAAGATGGATAGTTTTTTGAAGAATAAAGGAATAAAGTGTTATGGTGTTCGGGTGGGAAAGTGGAGCTGAGTCCTCAAAAGATCAGCCATGATCCCATTGAATGGTGGAGCAGGTTCAAAGGGCCCGATGGCCTCCTGCTCCTAGTTCTTATGTTCTTATCAGGGGTATCTCTTGGATACGGCCATCCAGAGATTGGAGGTTCTGTCCCATTACTATATACATAAAAAAAGATTCTATAGTAAATGTTCCAAATTATGTCAAGTCAAGCAGTGAAAGGAGGTTTTATAGCCAGATTAGAACCAGAGTCCTCTAGTTTGGCTGCCATTTTTGTGTATCGCATGAAAGACAAATATTATCTCACTTTCATTCAATGCCTCAGCATAAATACATACCTGGTCAACTTACAAAAGCTGATGGATAGTTTCAGCGATTTAATCAAAAGCTTTCCCCACATTTATGAATCATTTCTGCAACTTGGCTCAGTTTTTTAATGAAATCTTTGTTCTCACAATTACACTTAAGGTACAGTGGCATATGAACTTGCAATTTAAACCAGATCTTTTAAAAATGGCTACCACATGAGCGCTCAACCACTTTAGTATTGCAGTGCAAAGTTTGAATGCTCAATTAGTCTTCTTTATTCTCAAGCACAAAGGTTTTTTCTGCCAACTGGTGTAAGTACTTGGAAATGTGACGTCAGTGAGCGCACATCACAAATCTTAATGCGCCATATATGAATGTCATTGAGCACAGAACTGGACTCAGCTATGACCCACTGCTTGGTTGAATAATCTGCTGGCAGTTAATGTCTAGACTCACCCATGAAAGGCAACCATTTGTACAATGCAGCGAGCGTCATCAGCTCCTGTGTAATCATATACAAGGAGTCAGGGCCTTCAAGAGAATGGGGACGAACATTAGAAGATAATCCACTTGAAACATTAGTCAAGAAATTGCTCATGAAATAGGTGAAAAGGTACTACAAATTGGTGTTCCACTTTGCTTTCAGTAAATTTGTTCACTTCATGAACAAAAACTTTCTGAAATCATCAATATATTTTCTTGAACAACACCTCTGCAATTAAAACTGTTGAAATGCATCACAAAGAGACCTAACCTGAAGACAGTGTGTTTTGAAACATCACTTTTGAGATGTTCCAGTAAGGATGCAATGCAGCTTCTCAGATTTTTCACATTTAGATTTTCACTTTTATTTTGCTTAATTCACATTTATTTCTGAATGGAAACAGAATTTTCTGAACTTCAACTGTTTTCCCATGGCAATGCTCATTGGGAGGCTGAAAATGTGTTGTTTAACAATAAGAGTCTTTATTAATAGAGAGAAACCAGAGGGAAGCTCATTTACAGTTGACTGAATAAGTCAAACTCAATTCATATTGAATCATGCTCTGGGAATTTTATAGATTTTTTGAGGAATAAATTTCATGACAGCCCATTATTCTATCAGAATTGTAGTTAAGTGAATTTAGCACAGTGCTTTATTTTAATTTAGCACGGTAGCACAGTGGTTGCTTCACAGCACAGGGACCCGGGTTCGATTTCTGGCTTGGGTCACTGTCTGTGCGGAGTCTGCACGTTCGCCCCATGTCTTTGTGAGTTTCCTCT
This sequence comes from Scyliorhinus canicula, assembly GCF_902713615.1. Classification (NCBI taxonomy): domain Eukaryota; kingdom Metazoa; phylum Chordata; class Chondrichthyes; order Carcharhiniformes; family Scyliorhinidae; genus Scyliorhinus; species Scyliorhinus canicula. The sequence goes on from NC_052154.1 coordinate 136,358,539, forward strand.
GGGTGCTCCGTTTTCCCCGCACAAGTCCCGAAAGACGTGTTTGTTAGGTGAATTGGACATTCTGAATTCTCCCTCTGCGTACCCAAACAGGAGCTGTAGTGTGGTGACTGGGGGATTTTCACAGTAACTTTGTTGCAGCGTTAATATAAGCTTACTTGTGAGACTGATAAAGATTATTATTATTAACTCTCATTCAAGCTAGTCTGCAGTTCCAGAATCATACATCGGATATTTAATAAATTGGGTAAAAGAACTCTGTTTACCTGTACTTAAATCATAGAATGGTTACAGCACAGGATTGGATTTGGATTTATTGTCACGTGTACCGAGGTACAGTGAAAAGTATTGTTCTGCATACAGTCCAGACAGATCATTCCATACATGAAAAAACACAGGACATACGATAGATACACAATGTAAATACATAGACACAGACGTTGGGTGAAGCATATGAAGTGTAGTACTACTCAGTAGAGATGATGTGTTGAGAGGTCAGTTCAGGCCAGAAGAGGGTCATTCAGGAGTCTGGTAACAGCAGGGAAGCAGCTGTTTTGAATCTGTTCTTGCGTGTTCTCAGTCTTTTGGATCTCCTGCCCAATGGAAGAGAGAATAACCTGGATGGGAGAGGTCTTTGATTATGCTGTCCCCTTTCCCAAGGAAGTGGGAGGTGTAGACAGAGTAAATGGATGAGAGACGAGTGGCATGATGAACTGGGCTGTGTGCACGACTCTCTGTAGTTTCTTACAGTCTTTGAATGAGCAGTTGCCATGGCAGGCTATGATGCAGCCAGACATGCTGCATCTGTAAAAATTGGTAAGAGTCAATGTGGACATGTCGAATTTCCTTAGTTTCTTGAGGACGTATAGGCGTACTTGTGCTTTCTTGGTTGTAGTGTCAACTTGGTTGCACGAGAACATTTGGCCCGTTGAGTCTGCGCAAGCTCGCTGCAAGAGAAATTCAGCTAGTCCCACTTCCATGCCCTTTCTGTTAACCGTGTAAATGCTCGGCATCACTTCTGTCATCGACGGAGATCTGGCTTTCATTGCTCTAGCTTTCCTCCTTTGGGAATGCACCTTGGCTGTGCCCAAGCCATCTCCTCAGTAAAGTTGCCCGTCAACAATTTTGCCCCTCAATCTTCTATTCTAATTTACTACAGGACCGGTTTGTTCACAACCCACTAAAATTGTCCCTCCTCCAATTACTTTTATTATAGACTGCCTCTAGTAATTTCCCACTTCTAATTTAAACCCTATGATATTATGGTCACTGTTCTCTCAGTGAAGTGGAAGTGAAAGTCACCATTGTCCTGAGGACCATTTTTTTTGAGAGAGAGCTGACTGGTGGTGATTGAACCTGAGGGTCACACCTCAGGCAAGAGGCGTGGTTGAGAAGGTGAGGCCTTCATGAATAACCTCAGCTGGTACAGGAACTGAACCTACGCTTTTGGAGAAGTTAATCCACCTCATTCTCAGAACCAGGTCAAGCAGTGCTTTCTCCCTCCCACATCAAGTTGGAAATGCACCAATAAAAAAATCTCTGGAACAGGTTCCAAAATGTCTTCGCACTCTTTGCCCTTTATCATTGTTGCTATCCTATCAATGTGAGGATAATTAACATCCCCCATTATCACTATTCAGTGGTCCTTGCACCTTCCTTTCACTTTCTCACCAATTTACTCCTTTTTCATTCCCACCAGCTGGTGAATAGGACATGTCTGGCAGTTGAAAAGTGCCGCTAATATTTCCGAACTCCAATTCAATGGATTCTTACTTCACTGCTCCAGGACATCTTCTCTCTTTCTCCAACACTAATCATAGAATCATAAATCCTTACAGTGCAGAAGGAGGCCATTCAGCCCATCGAGTCTGCGCCAACCCTCCAAAAGAGCACCCCAACTAAGTCTATGCCACCACCCTATCCGCGTAATCCAGTAACCTCACTTAACCTTTTGGACGCTTAGGGGCAATTTATCATGGCCAATCCACCTAAACCTGCACATCTTTGGATTGTGGGAGGAAACCGGAAGAAACACATGCAGACACAGGGAGAACATGCAAACTCCACACAGACAGTCACCCAAGGCCAGAATTGAACCCAGGGGCAAAATTCTCCGACCCCCAGCAGGGTCGGAGAATCACCTGGGGGCGCCTAAAATCCCGCCCCCGCCATAGCAGAGATTCTCCGCCACCCGAAAGTGGCGGGGGCAGGAATCTCGCCACTCCGATCGGAGAGGCCCCTGCGGCGATTCTCCGGCCCAGAGGCAGCAGTGCTAACCACTCTGCCGCCGTGCTGCCCAAAATAATATATATTTTTTGTAAAATATTTTTATTCAGCATTTTACATTTCATATCAAAAATTCACAAAACTGACACATTAAACAGCAAAAGAAGTTCCAACCAATGAATGTATCAAAAGTCCCCCTAAACGAATATACTTCTCTTGCAGACTTTACATTGCCAGACTTAGCCAAAACACATATTGACAGTGGTTTATGTACAATGTGGAAAACCGGTCTCTTGCAGTTTTTCTCCTTTCTGCTGATCCCCAGTGCTCCTCTTGGGTGCATTTGCCCCTCCCTTCCCCCAAACTCTCCCCTTTCTTTCTCTTCTTTGTTCCGTAACTTGCTCTGTGTCCTCCCCGTTTATTGGTTGCTTTATTGATGGCTGGGTATGAACAAGTCTTAAAACAAGTTTGTGAGCAGCTTCCACATCCTGTGAAAGCCTTCTTCCGAACTGAATGGCGGACTTTATCTTCTCTTTATCAGAGAAATTCTGCCAGGTCGGCTAGCCCGTCTGCAGTCTTGGGTGGTGCTGCCCATCACAAGCCGAGCAAGAGTGTCAGATGGGTGATCAGGGAGGCAAAGGCTACGGCATCAGCTCTTCTCCACATGAATAACTCCAGCTGCTCTGACACCCCAAAGAACACCACTGGTGCATGAGGCTCCACTCTCGTTCCCATAATCCTGGACACGGCCTTAAAAAAGGACGTCCAGGGGCAAGTCAGGGGCATGCCCAGAGCATGTGAATGTGGTTGGCCGGGCCTCCCCCGTGCAAAGTGCATTTGTCCTGCACTTCGAGGAAGAACCCGCTCATTCATGTTTTCGTTAGGAGCGCCCTGTGCATCACCTTCAGTTTTGTTAGGTTCAGCCCTCAGCATGTGGAGGTGAGATTTGCCCTGTGCAGTACTTCGATCCAGAATCCTTCCGCTATCTCCCTGCTTAGTTTTTCCTCCCACTTCTTCTTTGTCTCTTCCAGGGGTGAGCGTACCTCTTCTAACAATCCCCTCCCCTAGGTCGCCCACGTTCCGTAGTCTTTATAGTAGTGACTGTCCTGGCGTCTGGGGCTACGTAGTCATTTCCTTGCAGAGGAAATTTTTAACCTATACGTACCTCAGCTCGTTCCCTCTCAGGAGCTGAAACTTCTCCATGAGTTTCCCCAGAGTCAATACTCTACTGTCCGTGTATATGTCCCTAACCGTCAATGCCCCCTTGTCCTGTCTCCACCACTTGAAGGAGACATCCAGTATTGTGGGTGTGAACCTGTGATTATTGCAGATGGGGTTCATGGTGGACATTTCGGTTCGTCCGAAGTGCTGTCTCATTTGATTCCACTTTTGGAGCATAGCAACTACCACTGGGCTCTGAGTATTTGGCCGAGGGAATGGGAGTGCGGTTGTGACTAGTGCTTGGAGGGATGTCCCAGCACAGGAACTTTCTCTATCCTCACCCACTCTGCTCCTGGTTCCTTGAATCATTCCCATACTCTTTCCGTGGTGGCCACCCTGTGGTAGAACTGGAGGGCCAGGTCTCAGACATTTCTCCTCCTTTGCAGGACCTTCTTCATCTTTATTATTGTCACACGGATGTTTACATTGAGGCCGCAATTATGTTACTGAGAAAATCCCCTAGTCGCCGCACTCCGGCGCCAGTTCGTGTACGCACGGAGAATTCAGAATGTCCAATTCACCAAACAGCACGTCTTTTGGGACTTGTGGGAGGAAACTGGAGCACCCGGAGGAAACCCATGCAGACTTAGGGAGAACGTGCAGACTCTGCACGGACAGTGACCCAGTGGAATCGAACCCGGGACCTTGGCGCTGTGAAGCAACAGTACTAACTGCTATGCTACCCTGCCGCCCCAGATTTGTAAGGATTTCTAATCCTTGGGTTCTTCCCCATTCCCCCCACCCCCACTCCTCCCAAACAAAAGCCATGATTAACTTATCAACTGTGTTGAAAAAGGCAGAGGGGATGTAGATCAGGAGGGATCCGAACAGGAAGAGGCAGCACAGTAGCATTGTGGATAGCACAATCGCTTCACAGCTCCAGGGTCCCAGGTTTGATTCCGGCTTGGGTCACTGTCTGTGCGGAGTCTCCACATCCTCCCCGTGTGTGCGTGGGTTTCCTCCGGGTGCTCCGGTTTCCTCCCACAGTCCAAAGATGTGCAGGTTAGGTGGATTGGCCATGATAAATTGCCCTTAGTGTCCAAAATTGCCCTTAGTGTTGGGTGGGATTACTGGGTTATGGGGATAGGGTGGAGGGGTTAACCTTGGGTAGGGTGCTCTTTCCAGGAGCCGGTGCAGAATCGATGGGCCGAATGGCCTCCTTCTGCACTGTAAATTCTATATTAAAAAAAACAAACCTGGGCAGCACGTTCATTTGATCATCTGCACTCTCCCTGCCAGGGAGTTTGGGAGTGAGCCCCACCTCTGCAGGTCCCTTTCTACATCCTCCACCAGACTAGTCAAGTTCCACTTGTGCATCAGTATCCAGTCATGGGCTATTTGGATCCCCAGATAGCGGAAGGTGGCCTGAGCCAGTTTGAAATCCCCCAGCAGTTCCCCCCCCCCCCAACCCCCCCCCCCCCCCCCCAGCTGTGATCCTCCCCCCCCTGCAGGCTCACAAGGAAGATTTTGCTCTTACCAAGGTTAGATTTGCAACCGGAGAAGCCTCCAAACTCCTTCAGGCATTTCATTATTCCTTCCATGCTGGCCAGGGGTTTGAGATGTATAGGAGCAAGTTATCTGAATAGAGTGAGACTCTGTGCTCTCTGTCTCCCCTTTGAATACCTCTCCATCCCTTCGCCACTCTGAGGGTGATCACCAGTGGCTTAATTGCCAGAGCAAACAGCAGTGGGGACAAAGGTCATCCCTGCCTCGTGTCTCTGTGCAGCCGGAAGTGTCTTGAGCTGGTGGTTTTTGTCCGTACTTCCACCCAGGTGGTGAACCCTGGCACAAACCTAACCCATTTCAGTACATCTATGAGGTACTTCCATTCCACATCCTGTGAAAACCTTCCGCCCATGGATGGCGGACTTTATCTTCTCTTTATCTGAGAAATTCTGCCAGCCGAGCAGCATTCTCTGGCGGGCGATCAGGGGGGCAAAGGCTAGGACATCAGCCCCCCTTGATCAACGTTAATGCCCCTCTTCCCTACTTTCCTTCCCAATTTTTCCTAAATGCCTTGAATATTTATTACCCAGTCCTGACATTTTTTGAGTCAGGTCTCTGTCATCACCACAACATCACCTTCCCATGTGATTATTTATGCTTGCAGTTTACCAAGCTTATTTATCACACTTTATGTAGATGCAATGTAAACCCGAAATAAATCTTTTTGTACCCACCTTAGCCTAGCTACACTTTAGTATTACTTACTTTAGTGCTATCTGCTTCACCTAACCCTTTGTGCATCTTGTTTTTCCTTCCTTATGCTACATCTTGGATCCCACCTCCCTGTCAGATTAATTTAAAGCCAAAGATCATTTGATCAATTTCTGCACCTAACAACAATGGCTGAGCTAGTTTTTGATTTGTGGTTCAGTATCCTCCACCATCATCCTATTAACTTGCAGTCTAATTATCTACAAAGCATACTGTGAAATACAGACCTTTGTCACCTTCAAAATCAGACTGGTTGCAGCCGTATATCAAAAGGTAATGAGATATGTCCCTCAGCAGAGCCTACCATAATCACACACAAGCATTATTACTGCTGGGCAAACCTGAACATAATTTATACTAGCTCGGGGGCTAGATCAACATACCTCATAAGAAATAGTTCAATCCAATAAATAAGCTTGCTGTTTGACCTTGTCGAATACGACATCTAACACACAACCCTGTATTTTCTGTACCTTTGCAGGTTTACGCTAAATCGGAGAGTACCACAGTTCCAGCTTGATTCCTCCAGTTTCTGCTGCAATCACCATGTCATACAACAGACTTCCTTTTTAAAGACTTTTGTTACCCCTTGCTGGACGAGATAGATGCACTGTCACTGGCCAATGCCCCTTTATTTTTTGAAAATGGGTTTTCAACGTTCAACTGACTGAAATTTTGCAGTTTGTAATGAGACAGAACAAACTACTTGGACTATCTTCCAAAGTGAAGGTGGAAAACAAACTAATCACCTTCAGGCGACATGTGAAAAGGGAAACATTTCCTATAATTCAAAGGCCCATTGAAATCCATCACTGTCTTAAGGAAGAGACATTAACATTAAAATGCAAATCAAATACAGAAAATGCTGCATAAACTCAGCAGTTCTGCAGAAGAGTCGTATGGACTTGAAACATTAACTCTGTTTCTCCCTCCACAAATGCTGCCATGATCTGTTTAGTTTAGCAACACTTTCTGTTTTTATTTCAGATTTCCAGCATCTGCAATATTTTATGGCCAGGCTGCAGCCATAGCAGAGAGCTGGTAAAATGTTTTCAGCAGATGAAACCGGCTGAAACCTAGTATCTCTTTCTTTCCCTCTCTCTCTCTCTTGGAATAAGTGTATTACATGGTTCAGAAGCAAATTTTACGAGAATTCGATCGGCGAACTAAGATTTTGCAATAAATACATCTTCTACATCTGACCACACCCACGAAACCAGCTAATCCAAATTGGCCACAATGTTTAAAAATCTATGCATCCTGCACAATGGACAGTTAGGTGTGGATTATTCTTGCCATTATTCATAGACTCCAACTTCCTTTATTTCTGATATGTGTGAGTGCGTGTGCATGAGTTACATTAATTTTCCCCCCAGTTTAGTGGTTATTAATTTGCTGTGGTTAATAAATATGCTCTTTCTCTGATTCAAAAAAGTCTTGTTTAATTGGCTCCTATTGCTCACACCTTAAGTAGTTCCCTATATTTGGATTTGGAAAATGCAAATCCTCGTAAAGAAGAAACTTAAAACCTTGTTGTGACCAACCAATGAGGTTAAATAGAGGGGAGCCAGTTCACCCTTCTCACCTAGTCATAACAGTACCAACATGAATGCTCCACAGAGAAGGACACAAGGTCATATCCACAGATCCAATGATCTCAGATAATCATCAAATCACTTAAAGTGAAGAGATGGGATATTTTTCCAGTGATAAGATCATCTGGACATCGGGATGCACCACGGTACCCATTGTCAAATTAAGCAAAGTGTGAATGTCTTTACTTTCGCAACATTTTGGAATCCTGCAAACTTCTTCCTCAACTGCTCCTTGAATGCTGTCATAGAGAAAACTGCCTTTATTCTTACTAACTTCACAAGATGCACCTCTACTGGAAAAAGGACCACATTTCATTCCAGTACCTACTTCAGTAAATCTGCAGCAGACCTCTAAAACTATACAAGGAGGAGAATGGACGGTTGTTCGATGAGATAGTTGAGGTGGATAGGAAATATTTGAGTGCCCGCAGCAAGGAGGGATTTGTGGAGAGAAAGAGGTTACAGGGACAGTTTGACGGGTTGACAACGGGGAAGGCAGTGGGGCAGCTACGCAGAATGATCTGGGGCGAAATTCTCCCCTACCCGGCGGGGCAGGGGGTCCCGGTGTAGCGCCAACCACTCCGGCATCGGGCCTCCCTAAAGTGCGGAATTCTCTGCACCTTTAGGGGCTAGGCCCACGCCGGAGTGGCTCCCACTCCGCCGACCGGCGCGAGCGGCCTTTGGCGCCACGCCGCCTGGCTTCAGGGCTGGCCGAAAGGCCTTCGCCGATCGGCGCGGTCCGCGCAAGCGCCAGAGCGTCAGCGGCCGCTGAGGTCCCCACCGGCGCATGCGCGGTGGAGGGGGTCTCTTCCGCCTCCGCCATGGTGGAGGGCGTGGCAGCGGCGGAAGAAAAAGAGTGCCCCCATGGCACAGGCCCGCCCGCCGATCAGTGGGCCCCGATCACGGGCCAGGCCACCGTGGGGGCACCCCCCCGGGGTCCGATCGGCCCGCGCCCCCCCCCCCCCCCAGGACCACAGGGCCCGCTTGCGCTGCCTGCTCCCGCCGGCACAGAGGCGGTTTAAACCACGTCGGCGGGAGAGGCCTGACAGCGGCGGGACTTCGGCCCATCACGGGCCGGAGAATCGCCGCGGGGGGCCCACCGATAGGGAGGGCGCGATTCCTGACCCCTGCCGATTCCGGGGTGGCGGAGAATTCCGGCCACGGCGGGATTTACGCCGGCCCCGGGCGATTCCCTGACCCTGCGGGGGGTCAGAGAATTCCGCCCCAGATTTCATACGATTACAGTGATCATGCTCTTTGATCCTTTTCTCTTCTCCATCACTGCCGACAGAGCCAGCAATTTATCCCTTATGAAATGCAGTACTTGAATGCTCTCAGCATTCATGCTCATGGATGTGCTTAATTGATATAACTTTTAAGGTTGCACATCTCTGCAAAAGAGCCTCAAATACATTTTGACTTTTTAACATTTTGAATGAGTGTACTTGTTCACGACTGAATGGAATAATTTGTTTTAGTTTAATTCAGTCCAAAGGAAAGAATTGATTACCGTAATCAGATCTGATTTATACTTTCACATGGAACTCATGTTTGATTGTTAATTAGTTTTTGAAGTGTCGTTTTTTATAAAAATTCCAATTAAGGGGCAATATAGCATGAACAATCCACCTACCCTGTACATCTATGGGTTGTTGGGTGAGACCCACTCAGACACGGGGAGAATGTGTAAACTCCACACTGACAGTGACCTGGGGCTGGGATCAAATCCGGGTCCTTGGCGTTGTGAGGCAGCGGTACTAACCACTGTATCACCGTGCTGCCCTTTGAAGTGCAGTTGTATCAGAAAACAGTACAACCAATTTTGATGGTGCTATTGATTAAAATAGAAGATTATGGCCGGGATTCTCCGAGCCCGGGTCAGAAAATCGCTGGGGGGAGGGGGGGGCGCAAGAATCCCACCACGCTGCTCCAACGTCGGGCCGCCGATTGTCCGGCAACCAGAGAATCGGCGCCAATCGCGTCCGCCGGGTCGCTGCGCCGCCGGTAGGGTGCCGCTGAAATAGGCCGCCGCGGCAATTCTCTGCGGGCGACGGGTCAAACTCACGCCGAGTTCCGTTGAGTCCCGCCGACGTGGTTCAGTCCTGGTATCACCCGGCGGAAGCCCGAACCCGCGGCCAATGTGGATGTCCTGGTGGGGGGACGGGGGGGATCTGACTCCGGGGGGGGGGGGGTCTCCATGGGGTTCAGGCCCACGATCGGGCTCTTCCGATCGGCGGGCAGCTGCGATCTGGAGGGAGCCTACCTCCTGTCGTGCAGGCCCACTGTTCAATTACCCTCATGCTGCTCCTCGCCGGCGCAGAGACGGCCGTGGCGCACATACGCGGACCCGTGCAGGGCTGGCTTTCAGTGCCGGAGCAGCACACAGAACTCCGGTGCCGTTCTAGCCCCCAAAGAAGAGGAGAATTACTGGACCTGGAAGTCAGTTGACGCCGGTTTTGACGCTGGCGTAAACATGTGGCCGCGATATCGGTGAATTCCGGCCTATAGGTCTCCCTCTAGGGGAACTCTGAAGAAATATGAGCCACTCCACTCAATGTTGGATAAATAAATAAACCAAGGAGACCGACCCCTCTCCACACACCGAAACCTACAATTTAGCCGTGGGGTACTAAAATTTGATCTGTGTTTATTTATCTTTTCTCAGTAGGGATGCTACACTTAACTTCAGAGTTCCCCAGCAAAAGAGACGCTAGGGAAACAACAAGTCTCCCATTTCAAATCTTCGCCTTTGAAATATATACAAGATGTACACAGTGTAATAATAATAATCTTTATTGTCACAAGTAAGCTTACGTTAACACTGCAATGAAGTTACTGTGAACATCCCTTAGTCGCCACATTCCGGCGCCTGTTCAGTACACAGAGGGAGAATTCAGAATGTCCAATTCATAGAACATAGAACAGTACAGCACAGAACAGGCCCTTCGGCCCTCGATGTTGTGCCGAACAATGATCACCCTACTTAAACCCACGTAACCCGTATACCCATATCCCAACAATCCCCCCCATTAACCTTACACTACGGGCAATTTAGCATGGCCAATCCACCTAACCCGCACATCTTTGGACTGTGGGAGGAAACCGGAGCACCCGGAGGAAACCCACGCACACACGGGGAGGACGTGCAGACTCCACACAGACAGTGACCCAGCTGGGAATTGAACCTGGGACCCTGGAGCTGTGAAGCATTGATGCTAACCACCATGCTACCGTGAGGCCCCAAGACGTTCACCTAACAAGAACGTCTTACGGGACTTGTGGGAGGAAACCGGAGCACCCGTAGGAAACCCACGCAGACACGGGGAGAACATACAGACTCCACACAGATAGTGACCCAAGCTGGGAATTGAACCTGGGACCCTGGCACTGTGAAGCAACAGTGCTAACCACTGTGCTACCATGCCGCCCAATATCTTGTGCAGTATCATTTACAATTCCTCTGATACTGATGCAGTCCCTGCCCGCATGCAGTAAGACCTAGATAACATTCAGGCTTGGGATGATAAATGGAACGTAACATTTATGTCACACAATGACCAGGCAATGACTATCGCCAACAGGAGATAATCAAACCCTCTATCCTGGATGTTTAAAGGCATTCCATCACAGAATCCTCCACCATCAGCATCCTGGGGTTATCATTGATCAGAATCTTAACTGTTCCAGCCTTATGAAAACTGCAGCTTACAGGAGCAGGTCAGAGGCTGGAAATTCTGGAGCAAGAAAATCACATGCTGACTTCTTAAATCCTGTCCACCCTCAGACCTGATTGGCTGGTAAGGAAAGTGCTCCAATTAGCAGCAGCTGGGAAAAATTTAACTCTTTGTGTGTTGGTAAGTATTGTGATTGGTAAGTAAAATCTTTGTTCCTTTCACTTATTAATTGTTTGATAGTATAGTTTGTAGTCAGTTAAGGTAAAGGGTAAAAATGGCAGGAGATCCCAGACCCGTGTTATGCTCCTCGTGCTCAATGTGGGAGTTCAGGGACGCGGCCGATGCCCCTGACTCCTTCATGTGCGCGAAGTGTGTCCAGCTGCAGCGCCTGTTAGACCGCATGACAGCTCTGGAGATGCGGGTGGACTCACTTTGGAGCATCCGCAATGCTGAGGAGGTCGTGGATAGCACGTTCAGTGAGTTGGTCACACCGCAGATTAGGATTGGTGAGGAAGACAGGGAATGGGTGACCAAAAGGCAGAGAAAGAGCAGGAAGGCAGTGCAGGTGTCCCCTGCGGTCATCTCCCTCCAAAACAGGTATACCGTTTTGGATACTGTTGGGGGAGATGACTCACCAGGGGAAGCCAGTAGGAGCCAGGCTCATGGCACCGTGGCTGGCTCTGCTGCATAGAAGGGCGGGAAAAAGACTGTCAGGGCTATAGTCAGAGGGGATTCAATTGTAAGGGGAGTAGATAGGCGTTTCTGTGGTCGAAAACGAGACTCCCGAATGGTATGTTGCCTCCCGGGTGCCCGGGTCAGGGATGTCTCCGATCGGCTGCAGGACATACTGAAGGGGGAGGGTAAACAGCCAGTTGTCGTGGTGCATATAGGCACCAACGATATAGGTAAAAAAAGGGATGAGGTCCTACAATCAGAATTTAGGGAGTTAGGGGATAGGTTAAAAGGTAGGACCTCAAAGGTAGTAATCTCAGGATTGCTACCAGTGCCACGGGACAGTCAGAGTAGAAATTCAAGAATAGTCAGAATGAATACGTGGCTTGAGAGATAGTGCAGGAGGGAGGGGTTCAGATTTTTGGGACATTGGAACCGGTTCTGGGGGTGGTGGGACCATTACAAACCGGATGGTCTACACCTGGGCAGGACTGGAACCAATGTCCGAGGGGGTGCTTTTGCTAACACTGTTGGGGAGGTTTTAAACTAATGTGGCAGGGGGATGGGAACCAGATTAGGAAGTTAGAGGTGAGTCAAGAAGCAGCAACTAAAGCCAGTAAGGTACGAGACAATAAACTCAATGTGACTAAGGGGAAGAGTAGACAGGGAAGAGATGATGAACGCAAAGGGACAGGTGGTCTGAGCTGCATTTGTTTTAATGCGAGAAGTGTAGCAGGTAAGGCAGATGAACTTAGGGCTTGGATCAGTACCTGGCAATATGATGTTATTGGTATTACTGAGACTTGGTTGAGGGAAGGGCAGGACTGGCAACTGAATATCCCAGGGTATAGGTCCTTCAGGAGGGATAGAGAGGGAGGTAGAAAGGGTGGAGGAGTTGCATTACTTGTCAGAGATGATATCACAGCTGTGATTAAGGAGGGCACGATGGAGGATTTAAGCACTGAGGCAATATGGGTGGAGCTGAGATATTGGAAGGGTGCAGTAACATTGTTGGGACTTTACTACAGGCCTCCCAAAAGCGAGCATGAAGTAGAGGTGCAAATATGCAGACAGATTATAGAAAAATGTAGGAGCAATAGGGTGGTTGTGATGGGAGATTTTAACTTCCCCAACATTGAATGGGATTTGTATAGTGTTGGAGGCGTAGATGGAGCAGAGTTTGTCAGGAGCATCCAGGAGAGTTTTTTTTAGAGCAGTATGTAAATAGTCCAACTCGGGAAGGGGCCATAATGGACCTGGTATTGGGGAATGATCCCGGCCAGGCGGTTGATGTTTCAGTCGGTGATTACTTTGGGAATAGCGATCACAATTCCATAAGTTTTAGAATACTCATGGACAAGGACAAAAGTGGTCCGAAAGGAAGAGTACTAAATTGGGGAAAGGCAGAGTATAACAAAATGCGGCAGGAGCTAGGGAATGTGGATTGGAAGCAGCTGTTTAAGGGTAAATCCACATTTGAAATGTGGGAGTCTTTTAAGGAAAGGTTGATTAGAGTGCAGGACAGACATGTTCCTGTGAAAATGAAAGATAGAAATGGCAAGATTAGGGAACCATGGATGATGGGTGAAATTGTGAGACTAGCTAAGATGAAAACGGAAGAATACATAGGATCGAGGCAACTCAAAGCTGATTGGAGGATTATCGGGAAAGTAGGACAAATCTCAAACGTGCAATGAAGAGGGCTAAAAGGGGTCATGAAATATCTTTGGCTAACAGGGTTAAGGAAAATCCCAAAGCCTTTTATTCGTATGTAAGGAGCAAGAGGGTAACTAGAGAAAGGATTGGCCCACTCAAAGACAAAAGAGGTAATTTATGCGTGGACTCAGAGGAAATGGGTGAGATTCTTAATGAGTACTTTGCATCGGTATTGACAAATGAGAGGGACAAGACGGATGTTGAGGCTAGGGATGGATGTTTAAATACTCTAGGTCAAGTTGTCATATGGAAGGGGGAAGTTTTGGGTATTCTAAAAGACATTAAGGTGGACAAGTCCCCAAGACCGGATGGGATCTATCCCAGGTTACTGAGGGAAGCGAGGGTCGAAATAACTGGGGCCTTAACAGATATCTTTGCAGCATCCTTGAGCATGGGTGAGGTCCCAGAGGACTGGAGAATTGCTAATGTTGTCCCTTTATTTAAGAAGGGTAGCAGGGATAATCCAGGGAATTATAGACCTGTGAGCTTGACGTCAGTGGTAGGCAAACTGTTGGAGAAGATACTGAGGGATAGGATCTATTCACATCTGCAAGAAAATAGACTTATCAGTGATAGGCAGCATGGTTTTGTGCAGGGAAGGTCATGTCTTACAAACCTAATAGAATTCTTTGACAAAGTGACAAAGTTAATTGATGAGGGAAGGGCTGTAAATGTCATATACATGGACTTTAGTAAGGCTTTTGATAAGGTTTCCCATGGTAAGTTGATGGAAAAAGTGAAGTCGTATGGGGTTCAGGGTGTACTAGCTAGATGGATAAAGAACTGGCTGGGCAACAGGAGATAGAGAGTAGTGGTGGAAGGGAGTGTCTCAAAATGGAGAAGGGTGACTAGTGGTGTTCCACAGGGATCCGTGCTCGGACCACTGTTGTTTGTGATCGACATAAATGACCTGGAGGAACGTATAGGTGGTCTGATTAGCAAGTTTGCAGATGATACTAAGATTGGTGGAGTTGCAGATAGCGAGGAGGACTGTCAGAGAATACAACAAAATATAGATAGATTGGAGACTTGGCAGAGAAAATGCAGATGGAGTTCAATCCAGGCAAATGCGAGGTGATGCATTTTGGAAGATCAAATTCAAGAGTGGACTATATGGTCAATAGAAGGGTCTTGGGGAAAATTGATGTTCAGAGAGATCTGGGAGTTCAGGTCCATTGTATCCTGAAGGTGGCAACGCAGGTCGATAGAGTGGTCAGAAGGCATACAGCATGCTTGCCTTCATCGGACGGGGTATTGAGTACAAGAGTCGGCAGGTCATGTTACAGTTGTGTAGGACTTTGGTTCGGCCACATTTGGAATACTGCATGCAGTTCTGGTCGCCACATTACCAGAAGGATGTGGATGCTTTAGAGAGGGTGCAGAGGAGGTTCACCAGGATGTTGCCTGGTATGGAGGGTGCTAGCTATGAAGAAAGGTTGAGTAGATTAGGATTGTTTTCATTGGAAAGACGGAGGTTGAGGGGGGTCTACAAAAATATGAGAGGTATGGACAGGGTGGATAGCAACAAGCTTTTCCCAAGAGTGGGTGTGTCAGTTACAAGGGGTCACGATTTCAAGGTGAGAGGGGGAAAGTTTAAGGGAGATGTGCATGGAAAGCTTTTTACGCAGAGGGTGGTGGGTGCCTGGAGCGCTTTACCAGCGGAGGTGGTAGAGGCGGGCACGATAGCATCATTTAAGAGGCATATATGAACGGGCGGGAACAGAGGGAAGTAGACCTTGGAAAATAGGAGGCAGGTTTAGATAAAGGATCTGGATCGGCGCAGGCTGGGAGGGCTAAAGGGCCTGTTCCTGTGCTGTAATTTTCTTTGTTCTCTTTGTTCGATGAGTGCAGCTCCAGCAGCACTCAAAGTTTGAAATGATACAGAATAAAGCAGCCCACTTGAATGGTATCCCATCCACCACCAACACAAGATGCACTGCAGCAACTTGCCAATCCCCTTTCGTTGGCACCTTCTAAATCTATGACCTCTTACCACACTAGAAGGACAAAGGCAATAGACCCATTGAAAGATCTGAAAGTTCCCCTTCAAGTCACCATCAACCTAACTTGGAACTACTTTGTCGTTCCTTCACTGTCGTTGGGTCAAAATCCTGGAACGTTGTCCCCAACAGCACTGTGGATGTACCCAGAACACATGGGCTGCAGCAGTTCAAGACTATTGCTCTTCATCACTCTCTCAGCAGCAATTAGGGATGGTAAATAACTGCTGGCCTAACCCGTGATTCCCTGGTACCACAAATTAAATTCCACTGTCCTTAAATTCCAACATTTTGATGTAAAATGTATGACAAATGCGCAGATGCTTTATACTTTTTTGCGAATAGAATTATTTTTTTCAGGTCAGGATGGTGGTTGTTACTGTTATGTTCTTGTGCTTGGCTGTGTGACTGATGCACAGAAGAACATCTAGTTCTTGACCAGTAAAGTTGTTTTATTATAAAATAAATGCGTGGTAAAGATAACTATAATAAATATATTACAAACTACAAATACTGTTAAACTATCCACTATTTACTAACACGACTAACTCAACTCCTCGACGTCAAAGTCACATGGTAGATTTACACTGCCACCTACTGGTCGGAGGTCGTATACATGATAGCTTATGCATATCATTACATGCCCTTTCCTTTGGAAATGCAACTATTTACATTCATGACTTTGTTTAACATATACATTCCTGACTTTGTTTAACACATACAATATGATATGTATAATTCTTTATAACATTCAACTATTTACAGTCCATCACAAATTCAGTCTCTCCGGTTTCCTTCTCTGTCCTGTTGATCTTCTGAGTAGTGGTTGAATTTATGACCGTGTTTCATGTTCATTTGTTGTTGTTGATGTCTCTTGTTGCTCTTCTTGAATTTGTGTATTTTGACTTTGTTCTGGCTCTGTGTGCTGAAATGTTTCTTTTTCAACTGTCTCAGGAGCGCTCACAATGTCTTCTTGTAGGTTTGTAATCTTCTGCCTCATTTTTTTGAAAGATCAGTGATCGATTAACTGGTTCTTTTGGCAGTTTGAACTGAAGCTTCCTACACTGTGTGCAGTTTTACCATTACTCGAATACCTCGGTTGATGCCCGGACAATAAACTGCGTCTTTGGCTCTTCTCTTGCAGTTCTCTATTCCCAAGTGCCTTTCTTGGCGTTTTTGAAGCATCATCGACCTTAACGATTGTGGAATTATAATCCTTTGTTGTCAAAGCAAAAAACCATTTGCATCACTTAATTCTACCCTCACATTGTAATGGCTGGAGCAGGCCATCCCTCATGGAGATATTTTATAACCTTTTGTAATACTGTGGGCTGGATTCTCCGTTCAAGAAACGGTGCGAGAATCACTGGGTTTGTGCTGGCCATGTGCAGGGCTGGCAAGGCGCATACACCTACACCTCCCACCCACACACCCATCGCGCCTGAAAAGATGACGCAGATTGTGCTGGACTGCGTACCCATCCACCCGAACCCCACAGCCCAGTTCCTGGCTGTCAGTCTGTCTGTCTGGTCTCTCTCTCACTCTCTGCAGCCGCCAGGCTCAGGATCACTGAGACCACACGTGGCCCACGACATTGGGAACTCAGCCCATCTGAGGCGCGACTGTGCGCGTCCCGCGTCCCGATGTTGCAGATTTGGAGGGGGCGGAGAACATTGCGACCCAGCATCAAACTGGCGCCTGCCACGCTCTCGGCGTCGGGAGTCATTCTCCGCCCAATCGCCATTCCCGATTTCATCGTCGGGCAACGAAGAATCCTGCCCAGTGTCTTTGGTCATTTCTTCTTTTATCAATCGTGATTTGTCATCTGATGCCGGAAGGGACTTAGTGACCATATTCACATAGACTTCAACATCCTCATAGACATAGAATTTACAGTGCAGAAGGAGGCCATTCGGCCCATCGAGTTTGCACCGGCTCCTGGAAAGAGCACCCTACCCAAGGTTAACACCTCCACCCTATCTCCATAACCCAGTAACCCCACCCAACACTAAGGGCAATTTTGGACACTAAGGGCAATTTATCATGGCCAATCCACCTAACCTGCACATCTTTGGACTGTGGGAGGAAACCGGAGCACCCGGAGGAAACCCACGCACACACGGGGAGAATGTGCAGACTCCGCACAGACAGTGACCCAAGCCGGAATCGAACCTGGGACCCTGGAGCTGTGAAGCGATTGTGCTATCCACAATGCTACCGTGCTGCCCTCATCCATCTGGTGTATCTCTTCCATGTCTGTAGCTCGAGATAGTGCATCAGCTACACCAAGATGCTTGCCTGGCGTGTAGATTAGATCAAAATCATATCTTTGTAGCTTCATCATCATGCGCTGGATCTTGAGGGACATCTTGTTAAACATTTTTGAACTATTGCTACCAGTGGTGTGTGCTCAGTTTCGACTAAAAATGGTGGTAGGCCATATACATA
Organism: Scyliorhinus canicula; assembly: GCF_902713615.1. NCBI lineage: Eukaryota > Metazoa > Chordata > Chondrichthyes > Carcharhiniformes > Scyliorhinidae > Scyliorhinus > Scyliorhinus canicula. Next base: position 136,376,305 of record NC_052154.1, read on the forward strand.
GTCATGGAATTTAGTAAGACCATTAATTAAACATAAGCATTGTTTTTCAATCTGAGCGTACCATTTCTCTGTTTCTGACATTGACCTGGAAGCATAGTCAATTGGAAGCCAATTTTCATTACTGTCTTGTTGCAATAAGACCACTCCCAATTCATCTTTCAATGGAGCTGGTACACGTCTTGGTGCATGTAATACTGGCTGCGCGTTCTCTTTTAACTGGATTCTATACGTGAAAGGTAGAGTGCCAAAGCCTTGAAACGTCCCAGGAAATTCCTTCAGTATGAAATATACTGAGGCATTTTGTCTGGTTAAGTAGAGTCTGCACTGTAAACCCTCTTAACTAGCCTCACATGCTTCCACTCCCAGTAGAGATTCATGTTCAACCTCCACAATGGAATATTTTACTTTATGAGCTTTATTTTTCACTTTTACATCGAGCTTGCATGCTCCTTGTGTAGTAATTTCATTTCAGTTGTAGTCTTTAAATAGTACTGCTTTATTTAACACTTGCGGTTTTAATCTCAGCTCATTTAAATCTGAGAAACGGATAAGCTTGGCTCTCGTTCCCATGTCAAGTTTGAAGTTAATTAATGTGTCATTAATCATCAATGGGACTATCCATTTGTCTTTTGGAGTTTCTGCATTTACTTCACTGTTGCTGCAAATCAAATTAAAACATTGTCATTTTGCATGCCTTGACTATCCTTGTCCTCGCTAGAAATCATGTCGACGAAGAAAGTGTCTCCGAGGCATACTTCATTAACCATGTTGATTGATTTTGTTTGTTCCGCTTTTTTTTACTGGTATAGCATGCCTACCAAAATGATTTTGCCTTTACATCTGGAGCATATATTTCCAAACACTGGACATTGTTGTGGCAAATGTCGATTGCTGCATCTCTCACATGAAATGGAGGTTTCAGTTGGTCCTTAAATTGGCACCGGTGGGACCATGTTTTGAACTCGAGTGAGTCACTACATGTGGTAGTCACCACTGTTGTATATATGTCACATATGAGGTGTATTACGGTAAGGTTCCTGTACTACAGGTACAGGGGTAGATCCCTGCCTGCTGGCTCCGCCCAGTAGGCGGAGTATAAATGTGTGGGCTCTCCGAGCTGCAGCCATTTTGGCAGCAGCTATGGGAGACACACATCTCTGCGTAATAAAGCCTCAATTACACTTTACTCTCGTCTCGTCATAATTGATAGTGCATCAATTTATTATGCAGAGATTTTACAACGATGGATCTCCGCATCAAGCCGGACCGCCTGCAGCTGCACCCTCAAGCAGACAACGCCAAGTCGGCCTTCGCACATTGGCTAGCTTGCTTTGAAGCATAGATCGGATCTGCGACAGAACCACCCTCAAGAGGCACAGAAGCTCCAGATTCTGTACACACGGCTGAGCTCCGATATCTTTCCCTTCATCCGGCATGCGCCTACCTGCGCTGAGGCCATGGCGCTACTGAAGGAGAACTGTACTCAGCAGACCTACAAAATCTATGCCAGGCACCTCCCACCCACGCGGCATCAACTCCCCGGTGAGTCTGTGGAAGATTTCTGGTGTGCCCTGCAAGCCCTGACGAGGGACTGCGATTGCCAGGCCATTTCGGCCATTGAACATTCTGAACATCTTCCCCCCTTCAGGCCTCGTGTGGCCCGTGGGCACCATCATATTTAACGCTGCCCACCATGTGCGGCCCATGGGCGCCGCCATCTTCCCCACCTCAGGACACCTGCTCGTCGGGCACCTCATCGGGCTTCTCATCACCTGCAACAACTGTCAACCAGCCAGGGGTCTTCCAACACCAGCCACGTCTCGCCTCCTTCACGATCGTCCAGTCCCGACCACACAAACCCGCAACCACGTCGATGACAGTGAAGGTTGATGGGCACAAGGCCTTCTGGACTCCGGGAGCACGGAGAGCTTCATCCACTCCGATACGGTACGGTGCTGCTCCCTCATGGTACACCCCATTAACCAGAAAATCTCCCTGGCCTTCGGATCCCACTCCGTGGCGATCCGGGGGTACTGCATTGCCACCCTCACCATCCAGGGCGTAGAGTTCAGTGGCTTCCGGCTCTACATCCTCCCCAACCTCTGCGCTGCCTTGCTACTCGGCCTGGACTTCCAGTGCACCTCCAGAGTCTAATCTTGAAATTTGACAGGCCCCTACCACCCCTTACTGTCCCCGTAAGGTCGACCCGCCTTCTCTGCTTGCAAACCTCGCCCCGGATTGCAAACCCGTCGCCACCAGGAGCAGACGGGACAGTGCCCAGGACAGGACCTTCATCAGGTCTGAGGTCCAGCGGCTGCTACGGGAAGGCATTATTGAGGCCAGCAACAGCACCTGGAGAGCCCAAGTGGTAGCTGTGAAAACTGGGGAGGAAAACAGGATGGTCGTTGACTATAGTCAGACCATTAATCGGAGGTACTTGGGGGTTCAGGTGGCCAGGAGCTGGGGGGCCTTACATAAGCTAAACCTCACAAGGCTGGTGGAGCAAATGGAGGAGGAGTTTAAGAGGTGGGACATGCTGCCGCTGTCTTTGGCGGGTAGGGTGCAGTCAGTCAAGATGACGGTGCTCCTGAGGTTTCTGTTCCTGTTCCAGTGCCTCCCCATCCTTATCCCGAAGGCCTTTTTCAGGTGGGTTAACAGGAGCATTCCGGGGTTTATGTGGGCACACGGGACTCCAAGGGTGAGACGGGTGTTCTTTGATGGCGTGTAAGTGGGTAATGGACGGGGATCGGGCGGCATGGAAGAGGCTGGAGATGGCATCCTGTGTGGGTACGAGCCTGGAAGCGCTTGCAACGGCGCCGCTGCCGCTCCCTCCGATGAGGTATACCACGAGCCCGGTGGAGGCAGCTACCCTCAAGATTTGGGGGCAATGGAGGCGGCACAGGGGGGAGGTGGGGCCTCGATGGGGTCCCCGATACGGGGGAACCACCAGTTTGTTCCGGGGAGAATTGATGGCGGGTTCCTGAGTTGGCACAGGGCAGGTGTCAGGAGGCTGGGGGACCTGTTCATAGACGGGAAGTTTGCGAGCCTGGGAGAGCTGGAAGGGAAATTCAGGCTCCACCCAGGGAACACCTTTAGGTATATGCAAGTAAGGGCGTTTGTCAGGCGGCAGGTGGCGGGGTTCCCCCTGCTGCCGCCGCGTGGGGTCCAGGACAGGGTGCTCTCGGGGGTATGGGTTGGAGAATGGAGAATCTCGGAAGTGTACCAGGTGATGCAGGAGGTAGACGAGGCCTTGGTGGAGGAGCTGAAAGTTAAATGGGAGGAGGAGCTGGGTGAGGAGATTGAGGAGGGGACGTGGGCGGATGTCCTAGAAAGGGTGAACTCCTCCTCTTCGTCTGCGGGGCTTTGCCTCATACAGTTTAAGGTACTGCATAGGGTTCATATGACCGGGACAAGGATGAGCCAGTTTTTTGGGTCCGAGGACATGTGCTCAGGGAGCCCAGCAAACCATGTCCACATGTTCTGGGCATGCCCAGCGCTGGGGGGAATTTTGGAAGGGTGTAGCAAGGACGGTATCGAGGGTGGTAGGATCCAGGGTCAATCCAGGCTGGGGACTCGCAATACTTGGGGTAGCAGTGGAGCTGGGAGTGCAGGAGGCGAAAGAGGCCGGTGTTCTGGACTTTGTGTCCCTAGTAGCCCAGCGTAGGATTCTTCTTCAGTGGAAGGATGCGAGGCTCCAAGCGTGGGGGCCTGGGTCAACGATATGGCAGGGTTTATTAAATTGGAGAGGGTGAAATTTGCCCTAAGGGGATCAGTGCAGGGGTTTTTCAGGAGATGGCAACCATTCCTAGATCTCTTGGCAGAACAGTAAAAACAAAAGGTCAGCAGCAGCAGGAACCCGGGGGGGGGGGGGGGGGGGGGGGGGGTTCTGTTTTTTTGTGTTAGAATTTTCTGTTATTGTTTTCTTTTTTGTGAAAATGTGAATAAAAATTATTTTTAAAAAAAGACCATTAATCCGTACTCGCAGCTTGACGCGTACCCCCTCCCCCGCATATCTGATATGGTCAATCAGATTGCACAGTAACGGGTCTTCTCGACAGTGGACCTGAAATCTGCCTACCACCAGCTCCCCATTCACAAGGCGGACTGCCCGTACACCGCGTTTGAAGCGGACGGCCGCCGTTACCACTTCCTTAGGGTTCCCTTCGGCATCACTAATGGTGCCTCGGTCTTCCAAAGGGGGATGGACCGAATGCTCGACCGGTACGGACTGCGGGCCACCTTCCCGTACCTGGATAACGTCACTATCTGCGGCCACGACGCTAAGCTTTCCAAATTCCTCCACACCGCCAAACTCCTCAATCTAAAGTACAGCAAGGAAAAGTGCGTGTTCAGCACTAACCGCTAAGCTACCTTCGGCTATGTGGTTCAAATTGGAGTTAGAGGGCCCGGCCCCGATCGCATGCGCACCCTCATGGAACTCCCCCTCCCCCACTGCCCCAAGGCCCTCAAACGATGCCTGGGGTTCTTCTCGTAAAACACCCAGTGGGTCCCTAACTATGCGGACAAGGCCGGCCCACTCATTCATTCCACCGTTTTCCCACTGACGGTCGAGGCTCACCAGGCCTTCAACCCTATCAAGGTCGACATCGCCAAGGCCGCGATGCATGCTCCCCTTCCAAGTCGAGAGTGATGAGTAATATAGCCTCGATTACACTCTCCTCTTGTCTCGTCATAATTGATAGCGCATCACTACACTAATGGCGTTGACTGCCTCCCCTATCTTTATGCCAAAACGTTTGAGATTCAACTTGCTAGTCTGCTCTGCAGCGAGCCCGCTGGCAGGACAAATTTTGATAGCATCATCAAACTGAAGCTCATTTTCTCTTAATAACCTATCGCGTACCTTGTCATTTCACATCCCGAATACGATCTGATCACGTATCATCGATGCTTGTAATTTAGCAAAATTACACGACTGCGTCTTCTGTCTCAAACCAGTCAGAAAACTATCAAACGATTCGCCTGCCTTCTGGTGCACATGCAAAATATGTAGCGCTGAAAAGTCTCACCTTTCTTTGGAATGCAATGCCGATCAAATTGCTTTCCAACCTCTTTGGAGTTCTTGCTACCCCGCCTCGTTATCAAAAATGTATTAAATATTTCTATCGCTTGTGGACCTGCTACAGTGAGCAGCCATGCTATGCGTCTCTCATCAGGCGGTGCCTGCAGACCAAGAGCTGCAACACAGAGAGTACATTGCTCTTTGAATACATGCCATCTACATTACCAGTGACTCACAATTGGTGTGGTGCCTTCAAACCTTCCATCCTGGACTTTGAAGTCTTTCTATACGTTGAGTAGAAGCTGCCAGTAGTTCACCAGTCGAAGATATTTTTCTTTTTTCCTTCGGAGTTATCTTTAGATGTTCAGATCTTCAAAGAATCTTGTTTTCTCAGCAGATCTTCAGACCTGGTACCATGTTACGTTCTTGTGCTTGGCCGGTGTGAATGATGCACAGAAGAACACATAGTTCTTGACTAGTAAAAGTATTTTATTAGAAAATAAATGCATGGTGAACATAACTATGATAAATATATTACAAACTGGAGGTTACTGCGAGTATGGCTATCCACTAACTCCCATCTCCTCGACCTACAGTCACATGGTAGATTTACACTGCAAATTACTTGTTGAAGGACCAAGTCGCATTCCGTTCTTAACTAACATTCAATCATGCTCCTTTCTAAGCATGAGTTTGTAGGCACCTATCAATGATCACAGACTTTGAAAAACATTTGATGCAAATAGTTTCTAAACTGGAGACCCTCCGGTACCAATGACCCAATTTATGAGAGCCAGTCTAAAGGACAAACAGAAAGAAAATGCATGCAATAATATCTTGACAGAGAACAAATCCTGATAAATACATTCCAGCTTATGTCACAAAGCCATTAGTTTAACTGACCTCCAAATATTTATTAGAAACTGTACCCAAAGATAAATTGTCGGCAATTGCAAATCACACACTTCTTACCATTAATATAGAAGTTATTAATTGTTAATTCAGCTCCAGAATGCATCTAATTATCTCAAGCTAGATCCCAACGAGTTCTGCAGATAGAACAATGCATCATCGGAATGCACCTTAGTCAAAACTGGAAGTACCAAACTGAGACTATAAAAAAGGCATTATATTCCCTGTTTAGGAAATAATCTTGAAATTTTTTTTGCGCAAACTACTGTGATTATAGGCGTACACTCATACTCCAAGATCTCTGAAATTGCTTCAATAGACCTTTGGTGTAAAATCAAATCAATGAGGCAGAAGTATCATTAACTCAGTGTGTTATGAGCTTTGTAAACAAACAGGAGACCAATTGATATTTAAACGATGTAATACAGTCCTTTTCAAACTCAGGGTCATGGCCCATAGGTGGATCACAGGCGGGTATCAGGAGGGTCATGGGGCCATCGATCTCAGCGTTCCTGATCGCGGGAACAAGTCCCACCGGCCGGGACTGGCTTTTAAAAATGCTGTCCCTGACCAGCTTTCAGAATGCAGCCCGTCCCGCGCATACATGCCCCCTCAGCAGTGCGCAGCCAGACCCCAGCGAGGCGGACTGCCTCCTCTTGATGTCAGTGATCTGACCCAGGAGCAGATTCTTTAAAACAATTGATTTGAGTCTTCTCTCCAGAAGAGAGCAGGCACTGATATCACATACTCTGGGCGCGAGAGAGATTCTTCCATTATGTAGCTGCCAGCAGTGCTGGTGAGACATCCAGGGCCTCTAGTGAACAACCCATGAAGAAGCAGCCGAAAACAGGAACAAAGCAGTATAAAGATGACATCTTGAGGTGTGGGTTTATTAATTATACCACTGCAAATCAGAATGCAAAGCCCATGTGTGTTATATGCAGGGAAGTTTTGGCAAATTAAAGATTAAAACCCTCAAAACTTCAAAGGCATTTGAAGACTAAGCATAGCAAGTTCGAGGACAAATGGATGCAGTGCGATATTAAATCATCAGCTGAAGTGCTCAGCAGAGATGTAACATTGAATGACAAAGCAAGTGAAATTGTGAGGACTAAGCAGGCTCAACTGTCACATTAAAGGTAAGCGAAAATGGTGGGTCGTGGAGTTCGGGTGGCGTGGGTCGCGAAGGACGGGTGGCATGGGTCGTGAAATTCAGATGGCATGGGTTGCAAAGGTCGGCGGGTTGGTAAAAATGAATCCCGGGAAAAAATGTTTTATGTAATGCAATTACACAAGAGTGCAGAAGCACTCTTATTGCACGAGGAACATAACTCTCCTGTTGCTTTCTATTTCAAGTACAATATCTTACTCCCTCTGTAATCTCAGTGTGTTGAATTCATGTAATTTACTCATTCAGTCCAGGATGTTGAATTTTCAATCTCGTGATCTCCTTCAATTTCCTTTCTTCCGACATTATACAACACTTTTAAAACCCAAGCTTGGCATTACCTCATCATAAATGTTTGATGCATCTCTGTTCCAACTAACTCAATTTTCTCAATGAATAAATGATACAAACAAATCTCAAAAGCTCTATTTCGAAATATGAATGCAGTGTCTTGAAATCTCTGTTGACGTAGGAACATTTGGCCCTGAATCTTTTGCCTGTTGGGCGAACACATTTGTCAGTTCTGAAAATGAAACACGTTTCTAGCCGTGGTCAGGCCCGAAGTGCAATTTCACACCGGCAGGCAAATTACCAACCATCCAGCGCGAAATGCGCTCTGTGAAAGGTTGAGAAAGGCCAAGGAGGGTGGGAACATGGTGGGTACCAGGATCAGGGAGAGTGGAGGTTGGTGTTTCTAATGTGCTTCCTCAGAGGGACAGCCTCAGGGGAGCTCAGGGTGTTGCTGACCTGTGAAAAATATTGTTGCTGAAGCTATGCCACGGGTATCTAGGCAGCACAATCATACACAGACCTCAGTCCCCAGACACATTTGTTAAGATTATTTCAGCCCTGAACATTCATTCTGTTCTGGTTTCAGATTGCAGTTAAACGTAAAGGCCATCTGGACAATCAGCTGGCCCGCCAACTTTAAAAACAGACGGGCCACGTAAAATTGCTCTCAATTGGCCCCTCCACGGGCTAAACTGCATGCTTGATATTCAGCGACCCCACGCCCGCTGACAAAAATATTGACCGAGTGCGCGAAGATGTCGGGACAGCACCCAAAACCTTCTTACACGATTTCACGAGCTTCTGGATTGGGTGCACACCTGTCTGAGCAACATAAAATTCTGTCCTTGGTGCCCAAATGGAGGTGGTTAGTAGCCTGTTGTAAAGGCCACAAAGTGACCATTTATAAATGTATATGATTTGTATTTAATCACTTGAGATGATTCCCAACTCTTGGCCTGCCCCTGTTTGCCCATCTAGGCAACATGTTTGATAAATGTATCCCTGGGATAGATCAGGCCAGAAAAAAAACCAGTGAGTTTGATTCAGTGCTTCTTGCTTAAATGGCGTGTGTGAAGATCAGAGAAGCGCAAGGTCAGATTTGTCTGTGGTATCATCAACAGTTAAATGAGCTGATGATAGTTACCAAGGGACTTCCAGTGATGGCATGTAGGAGGAGGTCAAGCACTAGGTAGCCCCTACCAGGGTACTTGTTTCCTGCCCTTTTTTGCCCAGTTCTTGGGGGTTTTTTGTGGACAAATTTTACCCATATGAAAGTAGAAGGATGCTATAGTTGAAGAATGTTAGAAAGGGTCAAAATAAGAAATCTGCGGACGGAAATTCTTTGGCTAACTCAGAGATTTCGCATGAGGCATCAGCAGGGAAGATGGTGGCGACAGCTCCGGCAGTTGCGGCCGCCCTGATCATGGTAGACGTGCTAACTGGGGTACTGGCTACTGAATTTGACAAGCATTTTGAAGCAATGGAGAGTAATGTTTGAGACCCTCCGTAACTCGATCGAGTCGGGCTTGTCCTGTCTGAGAAAACTTGGCGAGAACTTTGGAAGCTGTGAAGGAGCATGGTGAGGTGCTGAAGGGGCTGGAGATAACTCTGTTGAGGCACAGCAAACAAATTGCCTTGTTGCGGGCTGAGATCTCGTTGGTTGTGGAGTAAAATAAGAGTCTGAGGGTGAAGGTGGATGATCTGGGGAATCGGTCGAGGATACAGAATCTCAGAGTCGTGGGGTTGCCGGAGGGTGCGGAGGGTCCGAATCCTACTGCATACTTCTCGCAGATGTTCGGGGAGATGATGGGGGAGGATGGACTGGCATCCCATCCAGAGTTGGACAGGGCCCATCGAACATGCCAGCAGAAGCCTTGGGTGAATGAGCAACCACAAGCAGTTATTGGAAGATTCCATAGCTTCCAGGAGAAGGAGCGGGTCCTGAAGTGGGCCAAGAGCTCGTAGGGGATCTAGTCTTGGTGCACTGGTGATGGCCTCGCTTCCGTTTACTCCGGCAAGGGACTGTTCGAACCCGGTGGTCGTGAACCCTTTAAGGAAATTGAGGCAATTCAGGCAGCACTTTAAGCTTGGGTGCGTGTCGAGGATGACCCCTATTTGTGCCAATCACCTATTTGAGCCGCCGAGACTGCATGCCCTGTTTTGGGTGTGGGATAGAGCTCGAGAGATTTGGGAATTTTTTAGAATAATATTTATTGTCACAAGCAGGTTTATATTAACACTGAAATGAAGTTAGCGTGGAAAGCCCCTAATCGCCATATTCCGGCGCCTGTTCGGGTATTCAGAGGGAGAATTCAAAATGTCCAAATTACCTAACAAGCACATCTTTCAGGACTTGTGGGAGGAAACATTGAGCACCCAGAGGAAACCTACGCAGACACGGGGAGAACATGCAGACTCCGCACAGACAGTGACCCAAGCTGGGAATCGAAACTATGACCCTGCCGCTGTGAAGCAACAGTGCTCACCACTGTGCTACCGTGCCACTTGTTTGTGGAGGAATGGTTTGCCAGCTTGACAATGCTAAAAATGCACCAGAAAAGTGTCAAAGCCGGAGGTTTTCTTTGGGAGAGGTGTTATTCCTTTGCTGTGTTTTTTGTCTGGCATCTCTGCAAGCACTTTTTTTCATAAGAAAAACAGAAAGAAACTTTACAAAATGTACTGCTAATAGTGCATTGACTGATTAAGTATTCATTCTTTACTTTGTTGCTTCTTCTCATTATTAAGTTTCCTGAAATTATTTTCAACAATCAGTGCAGCTATTTTACTTACCTTTATTTGTTATTTTTGCTCAAGCCTTTCATTTCAAACCCAATATGTTATCATCACAAAGTGAATAATTAATTTTTTAATAAATGAATAGTTCAGACTTGTAAAGTCTGTATATCAGTAGTCATCAGAATGGATTTTCCTCACAAATGATCTGTAACTAAGTGGACATTCAGCATTAAGCTGGCATGTGAACCTTAATTTTTGCTCATGTGACTTGGCAGCCGCTGCTCCTAACGTTCTATTTTATTTAAATTGCAGGGTGATTTCCTCAAGTGTGCAGTCCATTTAAAATTTGTTTCGCAGCAACTTAAAGGGGCCAACTTGTGCATGGTCTTTGTGTGGGCTTTGGGCTGCTGCCCAACTGTAGCTTAGAGGGAAGATTTGCCGATAAAATTGATTGCTTTGGGAATTGGTTAAAACAGGATAATTTCGGCTCGGGGGTGGCGGTGTGGTTGGGATATAGGCCTCTGCCAGAAAATAGCTGTTGGAGGCCTCAGCAACTGGGCAGATTACGGGGCGGACGAGGAGGAAGAATAAACTTTGGAGGTGGGGGAGGGGGTGTAGAAACACACATTTCTGGCCCAAGAATGTGCAGTCTGTTTCCCCGTGATAAACTGCACTCCACGACGGGGACAGTTCAAATATAAATGCTGTTCAGAGTGCTGGATGTGGCGAACACACTATAATGAAAGTGATGAAAATTGGTCACGATGAAAGGTGTGATTAAAGCAAAATACTGTGGATACTGGAGATCTGAAATAAAGACAAAAAGTGCTGGAAAAACTCAGCTGCTCTGGCAGCAGCTCTGAAGAGAGAAACAGAATTAAGGGGTGTGATTTAACCACCGCACTGCGCCCGGCGTGGATCTGGCTAAAAAGCGGGAAAGACCAAAATAAATGCACAGAGGTGTGGCAGGGAAGTGGACCTAGATAGAGCGCTCTTTCAGAGTGTCAGGGCAGCTTGATGGTCCGAATGGCACTGTAGGGTTCCTATTGTGCATGAAGACTCAACTATAAACTCAATATTTAAGCGTTTAAATACATTTGAAATACAGAATATTTTGATCAAGGAAATGGAACTGTTTAGCAGATAAAGTTTCTGCCACCCTTTGCTATGTCCAAAACCTCATCTCAGTATACTTCACAGTGGCAATAATACACTAACAAAGTTTCAAAGCCAGAGCTTTCTTTGTGAGGGGTGTGGAAGTAAGGCATCACCCAACCCAGCTGGAAGATAGATTTTGCATCACCAGAGCTGTTCAAAAATGTCTAAATCCTCATGGAAACATCTTTCATGCATATTAGTTTCGCTCCTCTCAAGATAAAATGACTGATGCAATACTGGATATAGTCGCAGTAAGTTTAAGTACCACTGCAGTCCCACTGTATCTAATTCTTTGCATACAGCTTCATCGACCAATTAATTACAGAATATGATCCAAAAACCAAGAAAATCATGGAATTCAGTATAATAAAAAGAAATTTAACGTATTGACTTTGAAGTAGTAGCCTTGATCATGGGTCTTTAAATGCAATTTTTCTTCCAATTATACTTTTTTTTTCTCCAAGCTGTCACTTTCTTTGGGTTTTGCAGGTTGCAAAAGGGCAAATGAAAATAGATGTGAGAGTCTGTTTCTACTGGTTGCACTCCATATTGGAAATGATCTGACATTCTGAGAATGAGTGTAACTGTAAGCTGTTGGAACCATGGACTCATGAATGTGTTATTGAGTTAACTATGCTGATTTTACTAAAGTAATCGTAGATGGCCAATTTCCACCTTGTCAAGACTGTGTAAGCAGCAATTCTATTTTCTCTTAAAAAAAAATAGACTGAGCGGTGACTTAATAGAGATCTTTAAAATTCTGAAAGGTTTTGATTGAGTGGATACAGTGAGAATGTTTTCAAGAAATTCATCGGATATTCAGGAAAATCATCTTTACCCAAGGAGTGATAAGTGATAAGGGGCTGGTTTAGCACACTGGGCTAAATCGCTGGCTTTTAAAGCAGACCAAGGCAGGTCAGCAGCGCGGTTCAATTCCCATACCAGCCTCCTCGAACAGGCGCTGGAATGTGGCGACTAGGGTCTTTTCACAGTTCATTGTTCATTGAAGCCTACTCGTGACAATTAGTGATTTTCATTTTTTTCATAAGAATGTATAACTTGCTACCACATAGAGTGGTTTGAGGAAATAGTATAGATACACTTAAGGGAAAATTAGACAAGCATAAGAGAGAGAAATAATGGAACGTTACAGTTATATATTTAGACATGAAAGATGGGAGGAGGTTCAAGTGGAGCATAAATGTATTAGTTGAACAGAATAGCCTGTTTTTGTGCCGTATATCCCATGTAATCGGGCAGCAAGACATTTCTGCAGGTAAAGGGCCTTTTGTAGCTTTTACGTTAACACAATTCAGAACCAATGTAAATTAAAGAATATAAATGATACTTGAAAAATAATACTTCAAAAAATGTAAATTTCACTTTAAATAGTTGATGCAACAAAAATATGTCTTATGCAACAACAAGCACCCGCATTACTCCCTATACAAGTGTGGCACTGTGTAGCTCCACAGTCCCCCAATATTTTGTTCTTTACTTGCATATGGTAGGTTAAGAGTCGTGTTCAACAAGTTGTGGTTATCATTAGCCGGCACAGTTCTGTGAAACTGGTCTTCCTTGGGGCAACCACACCTGATGGTGTAGCTTTACAGAGCTTTTTTTCAACCAGCCAACAACACCCTGTTCAGGGTTTGACCACTTTTCAGAAAATACCCAGCAGCATCTCTTAGCTATTCACTGTTTTCCAGGTTCAAGACCATTTTAGCCAGCTTGTGCCTTTACTGAACAGAAAACTGACCTTTTCCTATCATTTTCTTCCTTTCCTCAGAGGAATTCTCAGTGTTCCTTTTTCTGTCTCTGTCTGATTTCTGTTTGTGTCTGCATCTGATCCTTTACCTTCCACCTCCTCTGCTTGTAGCTCTCCTTTATGGCTGGCAACTGGTATCTGGATCTTATATTTTTCCCTCTTGGTACTACTTCCAGGTCAAGGGTTGCCAGGCAACATAGACCAGTATTTCTTAAAATCCAAGAAACTTACAATCAATCCCTTTACAATTGATGCAAACACAAAGTGCTCAAACACTGACATACAATTGCAGATTGCACAGCTATTTTAAATAAATTACAGATTTTTCTTACTGTAATACCTCTGGGCCAAAGATTGACATGACATATATAAAATTTGAGATGTGATGCGACGTAATTTGATGTTCCTAGACGGGAACAATTAGATACAGTAGGTCAGATAATTTATTATAAAAGTGGAGCTGAAAGGAGGTATGCAGTCTGCTTGTATTTCATGGCATAAAAGGCATCAGACAGAAAAGTGTGCTGCTACAACTGTGCCATGTAAATTCACTAAATTTTACACAGGAACTGTTCCTTGAGGAGGTTCAGCAATTAGTTCTCCATTCTCCACAAAATAGCAAAAAGCAGTGGAATCTTCTTCTATACCAAGCAAGACAGAAGGCCGGCATCTGGTGAATGCTCTCCTTCAGCAGTCACTTGGTAGTGTAAATCACCTTCAGAAGGTGAGTTTATTTGCACTGAAGCACATCACTGCGAAGAAGGCTGAGAAATTGTTGCCATAGCTACATCAGGTCTATTATAAACGAATGCATACAATTTTATCATGCATGCCAACTCTTATTATCATGCACATGTTTTAGGATGAAGACACGTGGATAGGTAAGGAATACAGGATTATCCGTAAACTGACTGGCACTTGACACCAAAGCGCTGGCATTTTATAATTGGTATTTTTATGCTGCAATAAAAACAAAATACTGCAGATGCTGGAAATCTGGAATAAAAGCAGAATGCTGGAAGACTCAGCAAGTCTGACAGAAACAGAGTTAATGTTCTGACGAGTTACTCCTCTTCGGAACCCAAAGAAAAGTTCCGAAGGAGCATTAATCGACTTGAAATATCAGTTTCCCTCACTACAGATACTGCCAGACCTGCTGAGTTTTTCCTGCACTTTCTGTCTTCATCTTTGTGCTGTAGTGGCCACTAGGTGACTGGCCTATCTGTTTCTCCTGTTTAGTCCTCCAGTGGAGTAAGTGCCTATGTTTCGCAGCTCCACACACACTCTGCTTACAGGACAGACTATGACATGCTGGCCTTTCTGACAAAATAGAGTCTGCAATGATCAATGTTCTTCAATAGTGCACCAGTATGTCACTGTAAAAACTGATATACTGATTCCAATTCAACAGGTTTACTGGTCATTTCCTGGAGACCTTGGATCAAGGTAGATTGGAGAGTTACAAAAGATTGGGTACTCTGTTGCTACAGGATTTGTTGTAAGCAGATATAATTATCTTCAATATTAAACTGATTGGGTGAAGCACCCACAGTGAGAACTGGGGGCACTGCTACGATAAGGTGAACATGTACATTCCAATAAAGTAGTCATGGGTTATCATTTCTTTTAACTGAAAAAAAGCACAATCACAGTTTACTCTTCTTATCCCTTCTGAGAACATTTAATTTACTATTATCGGTATTTTTATTTTAAAATCTAATAGTTGAGCTCCCAGTGATTAATTTATGAAGAACAGCGTGTAACTGGCCCAGAGAGTTCAGAAACTCCGAGGTTTGATTGCCTATCTGTGTCACTTCATCTCAGTTGAACAGAAGTAACAGCACTATACTTAGCTTTAACACTCTGATCTAGGGCAGGAAACATCATCTCAATGTTCCTGTTTCTATTTGTGGTTCGCCACAAAGTGGGCATGTGAGGGTGCCAAGAGATAACCGAGTCAGATGTCGCTATTCAGCTTCCTAGGTTTGAACACCCAGCTGACACCCCACCATCTGGGCCTCACATACGAGGCATACCCTCACAAGTGAAGTCCCAAGCAATGAATGCACTTGGGATATTATGTTGAGCAGAGCAGGTGGAAAATGGGCCCAACAAAATATTATTGTAAATGATAGTTATGGTGCTGCCATAGCCCAACTACTTTCATCTCCTTCTCATTTTCTTTTCTGCAGTTCAATGGTGAAAATATTGCACTGCATAAAATTCTAAGTAAAAATAACCTATTTGTGTAATAAGCCATTTGTTGTTTCTCTCACTAATAAAATCTATTCATTTTCATGAACATTAATAGTCACAATATTATTCACACCTTATTTTTTGCTGTACTGTTTTTAGATTAAGGCAAAACCATTAAGCAATACTGTTATGTAATATTTCCTACTTTACTTACATTTTATAATTGCTCACAGAAGAGAAATGTTATTTCCTTATGACAGGCAGAGGGTGGGGTTGGGATACGACAGTGGATGCTATAAAACTTTCAAATATAGTCCCGTGACTAAAGAACATCTCAGGCCAACATCAGTCATTTAAAATTATTTTTAAAAATGGATTCATATGAAGCACCTCATCTTGTCATTCAAATATTTCTTAAAGTACATAATATAAACATAGTATACAATAAATTTGATTAAAATGGTAACTGTTTCAAGTGGCATCTAGAGGGCATTACAAATAATTTTAATTAAGATAATATCCACTGGGTGCCTCTTGCTAATGTGACAACATTTTAATGCCATAAATTCCACTTGCTGAATGAGGCTTAAGTTTTGACCAGAAAATCATCAACTGATGGACAGTGAAAGCAGTCTGTATAAAACGTGGCCAGCTGCTTGTGAATGTTGCCATTTTTACTGGTGCTAAAAGCTCCATTTACATTTAACTTTATATATTGCCAATGTTTTATTACAGTTGGAGAGCAACAAAAGATTCCAAACTGGACAAATCTAAAATGCCAGCGCAACTAACTTCAGTTTTTGATTGCAACTGTTGTATTATTTTCCCAAGGGTAAGTTTTCTTCATCTTTGCCAGACACATAACATAGAACAGTACAGCACAGAACAGGCCCTTCGGCCCTCAATGTTGTGCCGAGCCATGATCACCCTACTCAAACTCACGTATCCACCCTATACCCGTAACCCAACAACCCCCCCCTTAACCTTACTTATTAGGACACTACGGGCAATTTAGCATGGCCAATCCACCTAACCCGCACATCTTTGGACTGTGGGAGGAAACCGGAGCACCCGGAGGAAACCCACGCACACAGGGGGAGGACGTGCAGACTCCACACAGACAGTGACCCAGCCGGGAATCGAACCTGGGACCCTGGAGCTGTGAAACATTTATGCTAACCACCATGCTACCCTGCTGCCCCCCATGCTACCCTGCTGCCCCCCATGCTACCCTGCTGCCCCCTGCATAATTTAATTTAACTGTTGCCCAGGTTATTTCTCATCGATTTTAAATACAAGTTGTCAATAATAAAACCTATGACTAAAATTAAGACTTGAATTTGTTTCATGCTTTATGAAGTCTCATAGACTTTGAATTTGATTTACGAGAATGGTGTCAGGGGAGTTTCTTCAGATTGATCTCATGTGTACTAAGTGTGGAGACTATGACATCAGAAGCAACAATCTTGCACAAACACATAAATCACGCTGCTGCCAGATTTCCAGCGCCATTAACTTTCAGTATGAGAGCAATGGCATGAATACTCTGATAAATGCACAAATTTTGCAATTGCCATTGATTCAATTGGCAGTTGGAGTTATGAACATTAGCTACTCGACTTTTTCAGCCAGCATGAAGCAATGCAAAAATCCCAGGGATTATGGTCTAGCATTACTCATATCATACATCACCTTCAGTAATTACTGCAGATACTGGTCGTGTAAAACGATAAAAAGAATAATGCTGAAACATTTCTGCAGGCCCGATCTGCATGATGTGAGATAGATTTCATTCCCCCCTGTTAGATGGGCAGAGTTAATGTCTTCCCTCATGTTTGTTTGGCTGTTTGTATGTAAATATATCTCTAAAACTAATGGATGGATTTCAATGAAACTTGGTGCACAGATAGGGTATGACCCAAGGACTAAGCTGTTAGTTTTTTGCAGATATCAACCCAGTTCTGAATTTTGTTTTAAGGACTCATTAACATTGAAAGATTGGGTGAATTGACTTTTTAAAAACAATGTTGTGGGTTGTTTGATTTAGAATGTTGTCGATTGTTTCAGAATGTTACAGATTGTATCATCTGCTGCTGTGGCATTTGTCACAGCTGTCAAAATGTGAGCAGCGTTTTCAGAACAGATTGTTGGATGTGGATTGGTTAAGTGCAGTAGCTCCTCAAGTGTTGGAAGCTCTTAATTTTTTTTCAGCTTTATGCTTAGAGCATTAGTTAGACAAGGAAAAGCCTCAAAGAAGAGGTGCACAATTGTAATAATGTTGACTTAACAGCATGGGAGAGGTATATGCTCTTGAATGCCCTCTTCACCTGTTACACAGGAGTTACAGCAGGAATTCAGTGGGCAAAGAATCACAACCAACAAGCTACATCCCATCACGGCTGTCATAATATACACCAGTATATCATGGTGCAGACACACACTGATGGACACACACAGGGACCAATCAACATGTACAAGCACCGCAGCGAATCACCAGTTAGAATACACACACTATAAAGACAGAGGGCACCACGGTTCCCGCTCATTCTGGGTGCTGCCTCTGAGTGTAACAAGAACTCATCCAGCCCAGCACAGACTCACAACACGTGCTGAGAGAATCAACTGGTTCGGACAAGGCTTAGGTCTCTAGTTTAAGTTAGCATCATTTAGACCCACAGTCATCGTGTGTTAGTTAGTTAGAAGTAGTTAATAAAATTGAGTTGAACCATCATCAGTGTTGGAAGTGTCTGTTCATCTCTCAAGTCTACACTAGCCAACATGTCAACGGCCAGCATAGATTACATATCTAATAGCCGATTTCCTTGCCTATCGAATGTTTCTGGATTGCCTTAAATTGCAAGCATAGTTCTGGAATGGCTGTTCCCTATCAATAATGTCAACATAGGCTGTAAAGGACAAGATAATAAATATGGCTAGGCTCTGAAGAGGAGGGGGCAAGGATAAAATATTTTTAAGATGGAAAATATAACTTTTAATAGATATTTGGAGTGCTTTGAGCAAAGTTATTCAATCAAGAAATGTAATTCTCATTAACATAGGTGTTACCACCTCGTTAGTGACATCTGGTGCTCTGCAATGTTGCAATTCTTCAACATGAAATTGAAATCTTCACACCCAAAACAGCAGGATCGGACCATTTTGTAAATCTGAGAGAGAAGGTTGATAAAAGCCAACATTTGGGTGTCTCCTTAAAAAAAAATGCTTGAAAAACATTGTGGAGTTTCTGTGGAAAGTAAAATGACTTTCCCAGAGGAAAACTTTAAGTAATATATTTTGCAAATTAATGTTTTGATATGTCTGCTTCAGGAGAGAAATTGGAAGTGGCCAACTCTAACCATGAAGCAATATATTGTAATGTGAGCATCCCTGTGCTTTGAATTTGAAATTAAATTTCTTACCCCTGGCCAAATGGATAGGGGGTTGGCAAGAGAGGGGGATGATTTGGTTTCTGCTTCTCAAATGCTGCAAGGAGAAATCAAGCAGCATTTTAAAACAGATCACTATTTACAAGAGTGTTTGTTTATGTGCTCACTTTTTCCTAAATCTTAATGTGATTGATTCTTTATACGCATTAGTCACAACTACTCAGCCTAAGAACTCGATCCCTCTGTCCAATCTAGATGTTGCTCCTTCAACCATTCTGAATTGATTAATGTTTTTTTAAAAATCAAAATAGGTGGTATACTATATTTTGGCAGTGTGCATTATCTTATCTCAAGATCAACGTCTTTGGCAAGTTCTTCAGTTGTTCAGCATTAATCCTGGAGAGAGTCAAGCTTTCAACTTTCACAATGATGCAAACTTCTGCAATATATGCAACTGTTTTATTTTCTTCCGGCATACAACACTTGGAGCCAATGTGAAGCTGAAGCTGCCCACCTTTTATTTACTAAAGTTCAATATATGGAGATACACATACAATTTACAGTGGAACTCCAATCCAAATATTTACTTTCCATTCAATTTCACTGCATAAAATTTCAATTCATCAAACTTCTTCCTATTCAACTCCATTGGAATCAGTCACCAACTTCTATACAATGATACAGATTTCTGTGACAGTTTTAACAATTAAATGTACACTCCTGGCATTTCTCCAAATGCGATGAGCACAGTGAGCATCGTTAGCTCAGCATAAACCTGCTGTTTCAAGCACTAATCAGCCCGAGTCGCCACACTCCAACGCTGCACCTACGAGGAATAGGGTCACCAAGGACCAAGGCACAGGGAAGTGATGGTGGGGGGGGGGTTTCAGGAGAGGGCGGTCGGCTGACTTTTAGAGCCCCACCCCCCCCCCCCCCCCCCCCCCACCCTTGAGCCGAGCAATGATGTATGCTCCCAGAAGTCCACAAGCAAACACACCAGGGTTTGCTTTTCTGGGTCCCATTTTCCAAGTCCTCATATTTACTGCTGGGTGATTATCAACGGCAGCAGGATCGGACTCTTAAACGGGCATTAATTGCCCACTTAATGGATTCAATTGTTTGTAGAGTAGGAAGGTCAACCATGAACCATCCACCATGGACTTAATTGTGGCAGTGGTAGGAAGGTAGCAGGGTCCCCGTTCGCTACCCTCCCATGTTAATTCAAGGAGATGTAAATATTTCAGTCACTTTGAAAGTATAAAAATGTCACCTTTCCTACTCCACATTTCTTGCCTTATGTTTATATTAATTAATATCACATTATATCCTCCGCCCACTAAATCCAATAATTAATCCCCAAAATTGTATTTTGTGCTTCTAGAAGTGAAAACTCGGGCAGACCGTTGTCAAATGCTTGGCACTATACCCAATAAACAATACATTTAAAATGAAAAAAAAAATCACTGATTTTCTACTTCAATATCTATCACTGATACAATTCTTCAGAGAATTAAAAGTTGGCAGTGGTCCTAACCTCCACAGGCAAACTATTCTACAGTACATAATGCATATGGATTTATCTTTCAAAGCAGTTCCACGTGCAATCAGATGGAAAGGTTTTCAGCCGATAGAGATGACAAAGCATTCAGTGCGACTATGAAACATTTAATATGTCCATTATGCAATGATTAAATGACTACTGGGATTCACTAGTCACTCCCTTACCACGCCCCAGTTGCCGCCCACCCCCCAACAACTCAGTTATATGGTACAATGTGTGACAGCTTTGGACTTCTCCGAGATCTGCAAAATGTAATAAAATGTGGTTTGGCACAGATCAAGAGTTGAACTTTTAACCATGTTGGAGGTCAAATTTTAATTAAGTCTGTCTTTAAAGGAGTTGCTTTATGTATACAAATGTATATAGAAGTTAAAGTAACAATATGTAATATTTCTGGAATTTTAAGATACAGTGTAGATATTAGGATTAAAAGTTGGAAAGATCTGGAGGGGGACTTTCTGTTCAAATATTCATCAGTTTATGGGAAGGAAAAAACATGGGTGGGATTCTCCACCCCCCCCCCCCCCCCCCGTTGGGCCCGGGGGATTCCCCACAGTGGCCTGGCCCGCGATCGGGGCCCAGCGATCTGCGGGTGGGCCTGTGCCGTGGGGGCACTCTTTCCCTCCACGCCAGCCGCTGTAAATCTCCACCATGGCCGGCGCAGAGAAGAAATCCACTGCGCATGCACAGGAATCACCGCAGCGGTTCTGCTCCTGCGCATGCGCCAACTCGCGCTGGTCAGCGGAGCCCCTTCGCCGCCAGTTGGCATGGCGCCAATCACTCCAGCGCCAGCCTAGCCACCGAAGATGTGGAGGATTCCGCACCTTCCGGGCGGCCCCTGCCCAAGTGGTTCACGGCACTCTTTGGCGCCGGTACAGCTCGCCTGTCGGATACCGGAGAATCCCGCCCCATATACCCAAAGAGATTTTGACGATTTTTAGAAACATGAAATGTACAGAAAAATGTGGTTTTGTAGACAGATCGAGGGAATTTGAATTAACCCCTGCACCCTCCCCCCCCCCCTTGAATCCCATCTGGAGCTGATTTTACAATTTTTATTTTTCAGATATCTTCGTGGCCTGCTCGAATCAGCTTATTCAAATTGGGGTCTGACTGCAGCAATAGGACCCTAATGTCATCTTGACCCAGAAGAGAGTGAGTCACCCGCAGCAACCTCCTACAACCAGGGTTGAAGGCGAAGAGATTGCTGCAGGCAAGTGGACAATTAACCTTTGCGAGGTCAGAAATAACTTTTTTCGAGTTCCAGAAAGAAATTGTCAGGTCTCTTTTGCTCCAGGCATCTCTCTCCAAACATGACCAACCCACACCCCTAACAATTCCTCACAAATTGCTGATCACCCTGGGAATTCCATCCCTGCACACGTCATGGCCACCGTAGCTGGTAGCCAATGTTGTCCAACTTTCCATTGGGTGGGACAGTGGTTAGCACTGATGTCTCACAGCATCAGGGACCCGGGTTCGATTCCGACCTTAGGTGACTATCTACGTGGAGTCTGCACGTTCTCCCCATGCCTGCGTGAGTTTCCTCTGGTGCTCCATTTTCCTCCCACATTCCAAAGATGTGGGGGATGTGGGGTTACGGGTTTATGGGGATAGGGTGGAGTGCTCTGACGGATGGTCAGTACAGACTTGATGGACCAAAATAGGTAAACTTCAGTCCATTTTTTTTTATCCCACTACTTCAATAATTAAAAGGAGAACTGATTAAACCTAGAAAGAGTTCACCTATTAAACCATTGATCTGGCTTCCTGAAATAAAATACAAGGCACAATAGTCAGAGAGTTATTAGTGATGTAGACAAATATGGAGAGATTTTATTTAGTGGTGGGAATCTGTAAAGGGGGCCAGAGATTGGGAAGGAGGGAGGCACGCCACTTTACCACCCAAAACACAAGCTGGCTAGCTTTCTGGTTTGACCACTAATCCTGACCACCTCCCTGAAAATTGAAGGTGACCAGGAAGCAGTCACTTAAGTGGGCATAATTGACCACTTAAAGGGCGGGTGGGCCACCCTTGGCTTCAGCCGCTCCCCGTAAAATTGCTGAGTGGACAGGCGGTGGCAGGTAGGCCTCACAGGGAATTTTCCAACCATAAGACTCATAGGATTTACACTGCAGAAGGAGGCCATTCAGCCCATTGAGTTTGCACCGGCGCTTGGAAAGAGCACCCTACTTGGGCCCATGCCCCGACCCTATACCTGTCACCCAGTAACACACCTAATCTTTTGGACACTAAGGGGCAATTTAGCACAGCCAATCCACCTAACCTGCACATCTTTGGACCGCGGGAGGAAACCCATGCAGATTCGGGGAGAAAGTGCAAATTCCACACAGTCACCCGAGGTTGGAATTGAACGCGGGTCCCTGGAGCTGTGAGGCAGCAGTGCTAACAATTGTGCCACCGTGGGATTAGTTAACCCCTCAATGGGGTTAGTAAATTTCAGGTTCAAGTGTGTGAAGAGCAGACGTCGTTAAGAGTTTATTTTTGGGCAGCATGATGGCACATGTTTAGCACTGCTGCCATGCGGTGCAGAGGACCTGGGTTTGATCCCAGTCCCAGGTCACTGTCCGTGTGGAATTTGCACATTCTCCCCATGTCTGCGTGGGTCTCACCTCCACAACCCAAAAACGATGTGCAGGGTAGGTGAATTGGCCACACTAAATTGCCCCTTAATTGGAAAAGAAAAGAATTGGGTACTCTAAATTTATTTTAAAAGAGTTTATTTTTTTTGAAGAATTGGGTAGAGAATTGGTTAGGAGGGAGGAGGCAAATTAAGGGAATTTGGTATGTACTCAAATTGGCAGGTTGCCCCAGGGATCTGTTCTGGATCTCACCTTTTTCACTATAAACATAAATAATGAAGAAATGAAGAGCTGTATATCTAGGTTTACTGACAATGCAAAGTTAGGTGGCACAGTAAATAGTGTAGATAGAAGCAGATAAGGACATTGATAGATTAAGTGAGTGGTAAAAACTAGCAGATGGTGTTCAATTTGAGAAAGTGTGGGGTCATCCGCTTTGGACCCAAGAATGATAGACGAGAGTGCTTTCTAAATGGGGAGAAGCTTGAAGCTGTGGAAGTGCAGAGGGATTGAGGCATTCAAGTGCTGGTTAACAGGTACAAAAAAATTAATTATAAAGACGAGAAGAACGGTGGCCTTTATCTCAGGAGAGCTGGACCCGGAAGAAAAAAAGGGGGAGAAATCATGTTACAGCTGTAAAGAGCTGTGTTCAGACACTATTCAGAATACAGTATTTATTTCTTGGCAGGTACCATGGCTCTTGAAAGATATATTGTCCTTGGAGGGGCTATAGGGCAAATTTTTCAGGATAATGCAGGGCTAAGAGGGTTAAATTATTAGAACAGATTAAATGAATTAAACTGTGTTCTCTTCAACATAGAGGATTAAGGGTTGATCTAATTGAGGTTTAAGATGGTCAAAGGTAGGTAGAAACTATTACTTCTGGTACGGTAGTGCAGAACGAGGGATAAAGCATTCAAATTAGAACTAGGTTATTCTTGGGTGCTATCAGGAAGTAATTTTTCACAGAAATGGTAATGAAAATCTGGAAATCACTCCCCAAAAAGCTGTTGAGGTCAACAGAAAATCTCAAAGTGGAAATCAATTATTTTTTGTTAGTCAAAGATATTAAGGGTTATTGAATAAAAAGATGGGTCGACACCGTTAAGATGCAAATCAGCCATGGTTTAATTCACTGACAAAACAGGCTCAGGGAATTATCCCCTCCTGATCCTATGATGACAGGAAGCTCAATACTAGCTTGATCCAAAGAGGGTCAAAATTGTCAAGTTGAGTTGAGTTGAAGGAAGGGGGGGGGGGGGGGGAGAGAGAGAGAAAAGTGGCAGAAAGAACCAGGAGGAATGGAGTATCTCTACGAAAGGGGGAAGAGGTGCATGGTGTACAGTATCTCCATAAACTAAATCTGGAAGTGTAAATGACCTGTGTGAACTGAAGAGGGGCAGTGGCTCTGGTAACATTTGAGAAAGATAATGGGCGGAATTCTCCGCTCTCCACGTGGCGTGGGAGAATCGCGGGAGGGCCTCCCGACATTTTTTACGACCCCCTGGCGACCCTAGCGATTCTTCTCTCCTCCTTCCACCCGCCCCCCAGCTAGGAAAAATCGGCGCTCGCCGTTTTTCACACCGAACGGCGATTCTCCAAGCCCGATGGGCAAGATCAAGCCGCCACGTCTTGCCGGGCGGCTGGGGAGAAAGACGGCCACCGCGCATGCGCGGTTTGCGCCGTCTGCGCGATGAAGTCATCCGCACATGCGTGGGTTGGAACCGGCAACCCGCGCATGCGTGGTGACCTCACAAATGCGCCGTTTTGTGCGTAATTTCCGGCGCGACGGGAAAGACGGAGGCCCGCTCCTAGCCCCCCGGGTGGGGGTGAATTAGGTGCGGGGAGCGGGCCCCGAGGCCGTCGTGAACCGCTGCCGATTTCACGACGGCCATCCTGATTTTTATTGGGAGCGGAGAATACCGCCCGATATCAATGAAAATTCTAATTGAAATGTCTTTATATTAAACTAAGATTCCACTAATAGTGAAATAAAGGAATGCTTTAAATGAAGCCGAATTGATGAATGTTGAAATTCAACATTTTGGAGGAGCATACTATTACATATCTGAATTTCCCACAACATTACCAATAAAGGTCATTGCATTGCTCCAAAACACTTTTTTCATTTAAAAAGAATTGCTAACATCCCTATAAAACAATAATATTCATTGGCTGTTAATGATGGAAATCCATCATTAGCCGATGATCAATTTAGTACGAGAGTCAGGTAAAGTCATGAACGGAGAGAGAACATTTGCAGTGCAGTTCAATTTCATGTCATTTCCATTTCCATGGTACATGGTGCCTTGTTTCTTGGGATGGGATGATCTTGCTGGGAGCTGGCACTTACTGTGGCCCCAGCAGAACTGAAATCTTTAATTTTTTTCTATCGTGTTTTCACATGATGCAAAGCAGCATGACCAAATGTGGCAGCAATTAGATGGCTGAAGGCCCACTCAAGGCTGCAACACCCTCAAGGCGTTTATCTGACAGTAAACTGCATGAGACTTGTTGTTATTTGTAACATAATTTTTAATTGCATCTGTACTTTTCTGAAACGCATCTGGATCATTGCTATACTGTATCCAGTGAACAATTATGTAAAATGTACTTTCCTATTTTATTACTATAGCAGATTTCAACTAACTTCCAGCCTTACATACAATATACAAATCTGCAGCATATGTAGGTCATTTGACCCATTGAGCCTGTTCTGCCATTTTATAAGATTGTGACAGATCTGATATGGACTCTACATTCCTGTCTATTCCGCTATAGCCTTTGACTTCCTTATCAGTTAAGAATCTATACAACTCAGCCTTAAAAATATTCAACAAACCTGCCTCCACTGTTCTCTGGGGAAGAGAATTCCACAGGTTAATGACCTTCAGAGAAAAACAAAATTCTCCACATCGCCACCTTAACTTGGAGGCGCATTGGCCGAAATCCTCCACCCTCATTCGAAGCTGGGATTTTCAGGTGGGTGCCACTGAGAATTAATGGAGTTTTGGCTACAACAACAAATTTTGTGTTCCCACTCACAACGGGTCCCATTACGGATGAGAATGGAGAATCCCATCCATTATTTTAAAATAATATCCCCTAGTTCTAGTCTCGCTCCCAAAAGGGAAAACACACTTTCAGTATCAACCCAATTAATTCACCTCAGGATCTTATGTATTTCAATAAGATAACTTCTCATTCTACTAAACCCATGGATACAGGACCAACTTGTTCATTTTTTCCTCATAAGACAGCCTCTTCATCCCAGAAACACTCTTGTGCACTGCTTCTAATGCAATAACCTTTCATAAGCAAGGAGACCAAAATCGTACACTGGTTAATCCACACAGAATTCCTACAGTGTAGGAGGCCATTCGGCCCATCAAGCCTGCACTGACCATCTGAAAGAGCACCCTACCTCAGCCCACTCCCGCACCCACGCCCCATTATCAGCATATCTTTTGACACTAAGGAAACATTTTGCAAAGCCAATACGCATAATCTGGCAGCTTTGGACTGTGAGAGGAAACCAGAGCACCTGGAGGAAACAACGCAGACCTGGTAAGACCATGCAAACTCCACAGTCACCCAAAGCCAGAATTGAAACCAGGTCTCTGGCACTGTGAGGCAGCAGTGCGAACCATTGTGCCACCCACAGTGTTCCCAATGTGGACTAACCAACGCTCTCTGCAATTCTGGCAAATTGCAAGAATGGCACTGAATGGAGAGATTACAGTTAGCAGGAAGATTGAGTAGGTTGGGACTTTTGTCTTTAGAACGGTGACTTGGATGAGTCCTGATGGAAGGCTTTAAAAATCTGAATAGATTGGACAGAGTGGATTTGGAGAGCATGATTCCACTTGTTGGATAATTCAAAACTTAGGACTATAAATGCAAGATAGTTGCTCATGGGCAGCACGGTAGCACAGTGGTTAGCCCTGTTGCTTCAGTGCCAGGGACCCAGATTCAATTCCCGGCTTGGGTCATTGTCTGTGCGGACTCTGCTCGCTCTCCCGTGTCTGCGTGGGTTTTCTCCGGGTGCTCCGGTTTCCTTCCACAATTTCCTAAAGACTTGCTTGTTAGCTAAATTGCACAGTTCTCCCTCAGTGTACCCGAACAGGCGCCTGAGTGTGGCGACTAGGGGATTTTTGCAGTAACTTCATTGCAGTGTAATGTAAGCTACCTGTGACATGAATAACGATTATTATTACAATTTAAAAAAATATAAATTTAGAGTACACAATTCATTTTTTGCAATTAATGGGCAATTTAATGTGGCCAATCCACCTACCATGCACACATCTTTCTGTTGTGGGGGCAAAACCCACGCAAATACGGGGAGAATGTGCTACCTCCACATGGACAGTGACCCAGGGCCGGGATCGAACCTGGGACCTTGAAGCCGTGAGACAACAGTGCTAATCACTACGCCACCATGCTGCCCGATTATTATTACTATAATAAATTCAAAGGGGAAATAAGGAGAAAATTATTTACTTAATTAGTGATTAGAATGTAGAAGTTGCTGCCACAGGGAGTGTAGGAAGCAAATTGCTTTGAAGCCTCCAGAAAAAACCCATCAATATACGATCATTAGAAAAAGGGAATAGAAAGATATACTGAAAGGCTGAGATGAGGTAGATGAAATAGTAGGAAACTTGTGTAAAATATAAACTGCAACATAAATTATTTGGACCAAATGGCCCCCTTCAGTGCCATATAGCGCATGCAATAGTGCCTTTGACTATAATTCAGCATAGTGCATTGTGCTAGAATTACTATGGCAGCAATCAATCGCACATAGCAAGTAAACCAATTTATCTGAGGGATCTCAGATAAAAGACATTCTGCTGAGCAGTGACACTGTTTGCTCCGGGTCACATGTCAGAAATTTTCCTTTAACTTTATTGTCCCACTGGAAAATGTGAATTGGTTCTCGGGCCTTCATTGCTTGCAAGAGCTGTGAGGGCCAGCTACTATAAACTAAAAGGAGATCAATAAGGGACGTTTAGCAAAGATTTTCAAGATTTGAACTGAAACAGAATCTAATTCTCTTTACATGCATGTTATCTGCTGCAGTGGCTGTTACTGATGTTCTTAAGAAAGAAAAGACGTTTAACTCTTTGCTACTAATTCCAGGAAATTGCATTTGGGATATTAGCTCATAGGCTATAACACTGAGAAATCTCATCGGACTACGGTTAATGCTATTGCTGATAACGTTTTACTACCAGATAGAGAGCTAGACATCATAACATGTTTTCTCCAATCAGTTACCGCTTGACTTGTGAGGCAGTGCACAAATATCTTTAAATTACAGTTTAATAGTTATAAACAAGAGTGTAAAACAGTTGCCAAAAGTAAAGAAAAACAAACCATGAAAGATGATTAAAATGCATGTACAACAATGTACATAGCATCCAAAATAAAATTGGAAACAATAATTTGCAGTGAGAAAATAGATATAGGAGGCATAACGTGATTACCTAAAGAATAAGGGGGCAACTAAACACTGCAGGTATGAACTAAATAAATAAAGTTAATAGAATCATGGAAGATCTTAAGTAACTCTAAATAAACCGGCATGATGAAGTAGCAGATAGGTGCAGGGAATGGATATTTACAGTAAGTGCAAGACTTTTTTCTTATCCAGTCTCTTAAAAAGCCCAATTAGAGAAGGAGAACTGCAGAGCAAGTAGAAGGATTAAGCAGAAGAGATCTAGGCAATGACAATCACAACATAAATGTTAAGAAAAAGATTTGGAAGGACATTCCAAGGCCAAAGACCAATGGAATACATTTGGTGGGGGGGGGGGGGGGGGGGGGGCTTGAGGTTAGAGAATGGAATAAAGAAAAATAAACTATAAAAGTTTATTGACAAAGAAGTAGAACAGCAGTACGAAATACCAAAATGGTAACCAGTAATATCAAGGAATGAAATGGAATGAATGAAAATCGCTTATTGTCACAAGTAGAAGTTACTGTGAAAAGCCCCTAGTTGCCACTTTCCGGCGCCTGTTCGGGGAGGCTGGCACGGGAGAAACATATCTCTTAAGAAAGAAGAGCAATGCCAGTAATGGCACATAATGGATGAATAACAAAGAAAGAAATAAAGAAAACAAACTGAAAGAAAGTGCATACAATAAGTCGACAATTTGGGATAGCAGCTGTTACGAACTAAGGAAAGGTTAAGGAATTATTAAGAATGTTAGAACTGGTTTACACCGGGGTGTGTAAGGAAAGAAATGGGGTCTGTGACTGTGCTCAGTGGTTTTGTGAATAAACCTGTGTTAAGTAAAAGACTCGATCCAGATTTGCCCGTTACGCCAGGATTTTTCAAATTGCCGGTCGTGACCCTTGTGTGGGTATTGGATGGGTGTTGTGACGGTCGCGGGGTGATCGGTCGCGATGTTCCCGACCGTGAGATAAACGCCCAATGGCGACGACCAGGTTTTAAATTGACAATGTCTTCCGCGATCGCCTTTCAAATGAAACAATGCAGTCTTCTGGTCAGAAGCAGCGGCAGAGAGTAGGTCATGCACCCGGCACATACACTGACACCACGTACCCTGTACATCTGTGCTTTTGGCATGAAACCATGGAGGAGCTTTCCATCCATTTTCTAGCTGCAATCAAGCAAGCAGCAGGACTGAGAAGAACTGAAGATGGATCGTTTTGTTATAAGGACGAGGGGGGCGGAGTCACAAACAGGTCAGGATCTCACAACTTAATTTTCTGGAGACAGTTGCACAGGAAGCTCCATGGCAGGACAAAGCAGTGCTAGTGTTAGTTCTGCACAGAGTTCCAGGGCCTCTGGTGTACAGCCAACAAAGAAAGAACTGAATTCGGGAACAAAGCAGTATAAAGATAATTTCTTGGAGGTATGGCTTTGATAATTGTGCCAATGCAAATCAGGATGAAAAAAGTCTTGCACTTATTGGCAAATGAGTTCAAAACACTCAAAACTTCAAAGGCATTTGAAGACGAAGCAAGGATAACCTCCTTGATTTTTTTCAAAGGATGCAGCGAGAACATAAATCCTTTGCAGAAATGTAACATTGAATGACAAAGCACAATTAGCCTCTTACATGGTAGCTTACTCTAGTTAAAGAGAAAATGCTCCACACTATAGTAGAGAGATTAATTTTCCCTGCAACAATAGACATGGCTCCTACGGTCCCAGATGAGAGGTCAGCTGAAAAACTGAAATGCATCCACTAACACAGTGATATTGCTGAGAATTTGAGAAGCCCAGCTTATTTCTCATTTAAAGTCAGCACATGAGTTCTCAATACAACTGGATGAAAATACAGATGTTTTAGATTGTGCAACCGTGCTAGTTTACATTAGGTATGTTTGGCGCAATGTCTTTGTTGAGGATTTGCTGTGCTGCCAGACATAACTAACCAACATGACTTCTGCACAGATTTTTGAAGCATTGAATATTTACATGGTTGGAAAGTGCAGGCTCTACTGGGTTCATTGCAGAGTAATCACAAGCGATTGGGCAGCTGACATGACTGGGAAAAATAGCGGAGTTATAGTCATGATTAAGAATGATGTGGAGATGCCGGCGTTGGACTGGGGTGAGCACAGTAAGAAGTCTTACAACACCAGATTAAAGACCAACAGGTTTGTTTCAAACACGAGTTTTCGGGGCGCAGCTCCTTCATCACCTGAGGAAGGAGCAGTGCTCCGAAAGCTCGTGTTTGAAACAAACCTGTTGGACTTTAACCTGGTGTTGCAAGACTTCTTACAATGATTAAGAAGGCAGATGGTCAGGACTTTGATTGGAATTTAATCCGATCTTGTCATGCTGAAAGGAATTCATAGGATTTACAGTGTAGAAGGAGGCCATTCGGCCCATCGAGTCTGCACCGGCCCTTGGAAAGAGGACCTTACCTAAGCCCACACCTCCAACCGAGCCCCATAACCCAGTAACCCCACCCAACCCAATCTTTTTTGGACACGAAGGGCAATTTATCATTGCCAATCCGCCTAATCTGCACATTTTTGGACTGTGGGAGAAAACCGAAGCACCCGGAGGAAACCCACGCAAACAAGGGGAGAAAGTGCAAACTCCGCACAGACAGTGACCCAAGCCAGAATCGAACCATGGATCCTGGAGCTGTGAATCAACTGTGCTAACCACTGTGCTGCCGTGCCCCCAATTGTGAAAGATGTGCATTTAATTAAACACAGTGCATTCAATACCAGGCTTTTTGAGGCTGTGCGTTCTGATATTGGGGCTGAGCACACACATTTATTGTTCCGCACAGAGGTATTTTGGCAGTCAAGCGGTCAGGTGCTTGTCAGAGTTTACGAACTGATGTATGAAATTCCTACTTGAGCAATCATCCTCTCTGGCCAATTTGTTTGGTGATGAAAGTTGGATGCTAACCATGTCTTACCTTGCAGACACCTTCGAAATTAACTGAACCTCAAATTGCAAGGGAAGGATGATAATTGCTTTTGGCACTGTGAAGAAATAGATGCTTTCTGAAAGTCATTGAAAGTTTGGCAAGTGAGAGTACAAAGCCAAAACTACCCCATGTTCCCACATGCTAGGACACATCGAAGTAAATAATGTTATTAAGAGAACTGTCTTATTCGGTCGCATCTGGCTGCACTGATCAACAGATTTTGTCGTTACTTTCCAGAGGAGAAGTGGGTGAAAAATCCTTCTGCGTTTAAGACCCCAGAGTCAATTATTAACTTAGTCAATTATTAGCTTACAGCTGACTTCAAATAAAGAGTCTGAACTCTTTGCCTCACCTGTGGCAGCATATTAAAAACACACAAGTCCATGAGGCTGTCAGCATTCTGGAGTAATGTCTCTGAGGAGTATCCATTGCTGAGTAAAGCAAGCATCTTGTTGCTATTACATGTGCGAGATTGAATTTTCCATCCTCAGAAAGGTGAAGACGGCACAAAAGAACCGGCTGAACTCTGCACCTGGTATGCACAATGCCTTCTCCTGTGAACCTGATTGGAGTGAGACTGTGAGGAGCAAGTAGGCGTACCTGTCGCATTGAAGCGTGAAAATTGTGTGTCACCAAGGTCAGCAATTGGGAAAAGTGGGTCCCAGGAAGAAAGTTTGACAAACACTGCTTTACTCGATGTATGAACAATGACGTTAACATACAGATACATAAGAAAACACAGGAAAGGGATAGAGACACTAAGGGGTACAGTAGGGTTATCCAACATACAGCCAGTGGGCCATGATCCGGTTCAGCATGCCTCTCTATCCAACCTATGGAACCAGTGTTCAAAATACAGATAAATGAACTGAAAGATTCTGCAAGGAGTTTCTCCTCCAATCACAGGCTGTTTCTCTCCTGGTTTTCTGCTGATAGGCTGAAGTGAGGCTCAAGTGAGCCCATCAAATTCAAAACTGATGAATTGTGGGTGCTAGGGCCATGGGCGGGATTTGCCGACCACCCGCCGGTCGCCGGGAGGCAGCGTGAATCCTGCCCCCGCCGCCTGCCGAATTCTCTGGCCCGTGATGGGCTGAGTGGCCGCCCGTTTTTGGCCAGTCCCGCCGGCGTATGTTTCACCAGGTATTTGCCGGCGGGACCTGGCTGTGCGGACGGCCCCTGAGGTCCTGGGGGGGGGGGGGGGGGGGGGGAATCTGGCCCCGGGAGGTGCCCCCACGGTGGCCTGGCTTGCGATTGGGGCCCACCGATCCGTGGGCGGGCCTGTGCCGTGGGGGCACTCCATTCTTCCACGTTGGCCACTGTGGTCCTCCGCGATGGCCGACGCGGAGATGAACCCCCCCTGCACATGCACTGGGATGACGCCAGCACACGGTGGCGCTCTCGCGCATGCGCCAACTCGCGCAGGCTGGCGGAGGCCCTTCAGCGCCGGTTGGCGTGGCGCCAAGCCCCTTCCCCGCCGGCTGGCGCGCGCAATCCACTCCGGCGACGGCCTAGCCCCTGAAGGTGCGGAGGATTCCGCACCTTTGGGGCGACCCGACGCCAGAATGGTTCACACCACTCCTCGGCGCCGGGACCCCCCACCCCGCCGGGTAGGGGAGAGTCGCACCCCATATTTACATAAATGATTTGGACTCAGATTGGACAACAAATTGGGGAATATAGTTATACAGTTAATAAAGAGGAGGACTGCAACAAAATACAGAAAGCCATTAATAAATAAAAATAAATGTAATTTGCAAATTAATTTTAATATCGATTTGCCACATTTTGATGAAAGTATAAGGAGGCCATAATTTACTTGGAGAATAATTGTCTAAATAGGGTAGAGGAGCAGGGGGATCTTTGGGTACAGATACATAAATCAGTAAAAGTATTCACACGTGTGGTATAACTCAGGGGCCGGTACGGGGACCACAACTTTTCACAATATACATTAATGATCTGGAGGAAGGGACTGAAGGCACTGTTGCTAAGTTTGCGGATGATACAAAGACCTGTAGAGGAGCAGGTTGTATTGCTGAAGCAGGCGGGCTTCAGAAGGACTTGCACAGGCTAGGAGAGTGGGCAAAGAAGTGGCAGATGGAATACAATGTGGAAAAATGTGAGGTTATGTACTTTGGAAGAAGAAATGGAGGCAAAGACTATTTTCTAAATGGGAAGATGCTTAGGAAATCGGAAGCACAATGGGACTTGGGAGTCCTTGTTAACGATTCTCTTAAGGTTAACGTGCAGGTTCAGTCGGCAGTTAGGAAGGCAAATGCAATGTTAGCATTCATGTCGAGAGGGCTAGAATATAGGGATGTACTTCTGAGCTATATAAGGCTCTAGTCAGCCCCCACTTGGAGTATTGTGAGAAGTTTTGGGCCCCGTATCTGAGGAAGGATGTGTTGGCCTTGGAAAGGATCCAGAGGAGGTTCACAAGAATGATCCCTGGAATGAAGAGCTTGTCGTATGAGGAACGGTTGAGGACTCTAGGTCTGTACTCATTGGAGTTTAGAAGGTTGAGGGGGGATCTTATTGAAACTTACAGGATTCTGCATTGCCTAGATAGAGTGGGTGTGGAGAGAGTATTTCCACTTGTAGGAAAAACTAGAAGCAGAGGACACAATCTCAGACTAAAGGGACGATCCTTTAAAACAGAGATGAGGATGGATTTCTTCAGCCAGAGGGTGGTGAATCTGTGGAACTGTTTGCCGCAGAAGGCGGTGGAGACCAAATCATTGAGTGTCTTTAAAACAGAGATAGATATGTTTTTGATCAATAAGGGGATCAAGGGTAATGGGGAGAAGGCAGGAGAATGGGGATGAGAAAAATATCAGCCATGATCGAATGGCAGAGCAGACTCGATGGGCCGAGTGGCCTAATTCTGCTCTTATGTCCTATGGTCTTATGTTAAGAAGTCCACAGTAAAATCACTGGGGTCTATTTCTTGAGGGGTGAAACTGAAAGGCATAAATATTATAGAATCTTAGTTAGGCCACACTTGAGTTCTGTGAACAGTTCTGGTCTCCACATTATAAAAAGAATAAGGGGTACCCTGCGATTTGGTGTAACCCGCATGCTCATTCGATTGCTCGCTCACTTGCTCTCACGAGAGGGGGTGCAAAAGTGACTTTGATAAGGTATTTAATAAAGTGCCACAAAATGGACTTGTGATACAAATATGACTTAATGACAGGATACAGAAGTTAGTGTTGAATGGTTGTTTTCTTGCACTGGAGGAAGACATGGTTAATGGAACATGTGGATATCGACAGATGAAAGTTCATACTAAGAAGCATGAAGTAATATATTTGGTGGGAAGGATGAGGAAAGACATCTGGTGGGAAGGGTGTGGAAAGACATTTGGTCAGAAGGATGAGGAAACACTCGGAGTCCACAATTCTTTTCATGTAGGAGAGTTTAAAAACAAGAGTAATACTATTTTAAAAGCAGAGCAGTCTTGTCCAAAGACAAGGAAGAGGCTGAAACAACCCAGTGGAACCAGTTATTTGAAGACATTCAGCCACAGAATCAAGTGGTTCTAACTAGAGCGAGAATATGTTCTGTACTGCAAGCATTGCCCTATGCCCTATTACTTTTACGATAGATTGAGAACTGTAGTTTCTTTTCTTGCTGTTCAGTGGGAAATTGTGCAATAGTGTTAAGGGGCAATTGTGGCAATTGTAAGCTGTTCTTTTTGGGTGCAAAGTTGAAAAGTTTAATGTTATATTTATAATAAAGTTTGTTTTAGAAATACTAAATCCCTATATTTTTCATGCAATCACTCCTGGAGCGAATCAATTTTTCTGCACAGTCTTAAAATAAACGAAAATATTGGGGATTCAGTCCAGTATCCTAACCGCTGCTGGCGTCTGGTCTGGGATTGACATACACCCATTGGACTTTACAAGAATGAGGCTTATATGCTTCAATAAGATCACATCCTCCAGGGGACTTGATAGAGTGGATACCTGGAGGATGTTTCCTCTCCGGGGGAGATGAGAGCCAGTTTAAAAATTACACATTTCATATTTCATATTTAAGATGGAGATGAGTAAAATGTTTTTCTCCGAGGGTCATTATACTGTGAATTCTCTTCCCCAGTGAGCAGTGGAGGATGGGTCATTGAATAAATGGAAAGCTGAGTTAGATAGGTTCTTGATAGGCAAGGACATCAAGAGTTATGGGCAGATAGGGAAATGGGGTTGAGGCCACAATTTGATCAGCCATGATCTTGTCGAATGGTGGAGAAGGCTCGAAGGACCAAAGGACCAAATGTCCGCCTCCTGTTTCAAAGTACTATGTTCCGGATTTGGGCCACATTTTGAATTGAGAGTCCAAATCTGGGCACCGTATCATTGGCACGACATGAAGGCTTTGGAGGGGGTGCAAAGAAATTTACCAAAATGGTTTTGAAAACAAGTGACTTCCGAAATGTGGATAGATTGCAGAAACTGAGGTTATTCCCCACAGATTATAGAAGGTGAAGAATAGATTGATAGAGGTGTTCAAGATCACAAGGAATCTAGACACTAAAGAGAAATTGTTTCAATTGGCAGTAGGGCCACAAACCAGAAGACACAGATTGAAGGTCATTGACAAAAAAACTAAAGGTGTCATGAGGAAAATCTTCGTACATGGCAAATGGTTATGATCTGGAATACATTGCCAGAAAGGATCGTGGAGATAGTTCAATTGTGGGCATCAAAACAAAATTAAATAAGTACATGAATGGAAAAAATGCACAAGGCTATGGGGAAAGGATAAAGAATGGAAGTAGCTGAATTGCTCTTGCAGGAAGGCAGGATGGGCTTGACAGGGCAAATAGCCTTCTTCTGCACTAACTATTCTACGATTCGAATACTTGGTCATATAACACTCTGAAAATAATAACTTAAAAATATATATTCACTTTTCCCAAGTTGCATCCAGGTTGAAGATTAGACCAGATGGCAGAACTACCTTCCAGCATTCTCCTTCTACCATAGGAATTGCTCGATGAAAAAAGACTAGAATCCATTTTGTTCGCCTTCTACCATCCTGGTAGTCGTTGCGTGATAAAATTTTAATGGAATTGTTGACTAATCATCGCAACCAAAG